>NC_059086.1:955925-1274566 GCF_020497125.1 Mauremys mutica
GAGGGGCTGGAGGGGGGGGCCGGGCAGGGGGCAGCGGGGGGGGGGTGGAGGGGGGCGGGGGGGCTGGAGGGGGGCAGAGGGGGGCAGGGAGCGAGGGGGGTAGAGGGGGGGCAGGGAGCGAGGGGGGTAGAGGGGGGGCCGGGCAGGGGATGGGTGGGGGGCAGGGAGCGAGGGGCTGGAGGGGGGGGCCGGGCAGGGGGCAGCGGGGGGGGGGTGGAGGGGGCGGGGGGGGGCTGGAGACGGATCTGAGCCCAGAGCCCCAGGGGGCCCCACTCACCTGCCTGCCTTGGGGGGCCGCTGCCCCCGACGGGCCAGACTCCGGCTGCGCTTCTCCAGGCGGGGGGGCTGGTGCCTGGGGCCGGCGCTCAGCACCTGGGACCCCGCCCCGCCCAGACCTCGCACCTCCAGCAGCTGCAGCGCGGCCAGCAGGGTGAGGGCAGCCAGGGCCCGGGGCTGCATCTCGGCGGGGAGCCCTGGGGCATCCCCGGGGCGGAGGCGCACGGGGGGCCCTGGGGCGGGGATCGGGGCGCGGGGGGGTCCTGGGGCGCGGATCGGGGCGCGCGGGGGGCCCTGGGGCGCGGATCGGGGCGCGGGGGGTCCTGGGGCGCGGATCGGGGCGCGGGGGGGCCCTGGGGCGCGGGGGGGGCCCTGGGGCGCGGATCGGGGCGCGGGGGGGTCCTGGGGCGCGGATCGGGGCGCGGGGGGGGCCCTGGGGCGCGGATCGGGGCGCGGGGGGGGCCCTGGGGCGCGGATCGGGGCGCGGGGGGGGCCCTGGGGCGCGGATCGGGGCGCGGGGGGGACGCGGCTCGGCGCGCGCGGCTCGGGGCTCCCTCCGGCAGGAGACAGGAGCGAAGCGGCGGAGCCGGCTCCTCGCCGCCCGCCAATGGGAGCCCGGCCAGGCCCGGTCTCCGGCCCTCCCTCCCCGCAGCCAATGGCCGGGGGCCGGGGAGGGGCCCCGCAGCGCAGGTGCCTGGAGGGGGCTGCAGCCCTGGGGCGGGGCCGAGCGGGAGACACCCCCTGGACCCTGGGGGACAGACTGGGAGCAGAGAGAGAACCCAGGAGTCCCGGCCCCCACTCCCCTCCCAGAGCCCGGGAGAGAACCCAGGAGTCCCGGCCACCACTCCCCTCCCGGAGCCCGGGAGAGAACCCAGGAGTCCCGGCCCCCACTCCCCTCCCGGAGCCCGGGAGAGAACCCAGGAGTCCCGGCCCCCACTCCCCTCCCGGAGCCCGGGAGAGAACCCAGGAGTCCCGGCCCCCACTCCCCTCCCGGAGCCCGGGAGAGAACCCAGGAGTCCTGGCTCCAGCCCCCCACCCCCCGCCTGTGTTGTTTCTGGGCTGCCATGTGAGGGTTGCTGGGGAGGGAGCGGCGGCGGCGGCGGCGGCGGGGGCAGGAGCTGACCCTGCCGCCTGGGTCCCGCCCCCGGACAGCGCCCCCCCCCCCCGCCAGTGGTCAGGGGGGGAAGGCGAAGGGCTGGGGACAGCCAGAGGGACGGACACTAACCACGTGGGGATTTCCTGTCCTATCCTGATGGTGCTGATGCGTGCCTCAGTTTCCCTCTGCCCGTGGCCTAGCTACTCAGCGGGTGCAAAGGGGCTAAAGCCGCCCTGGGGGTGGCACAGAGATGGGAGGGGCTGCGACGGGCGGGTTCTGAACCCAGCCGGGTCAGTGGAGGGTCCAGAAAGAGAACGGAGCCTCCCGGCCTGACCGCTGACCCTGGAGGCCAGGGCTGGAGGATGGGGCCGCAAGGCGCCCGGTGGGGAGCGGGGACAGACAGAGGGACACCCAGCCAGACCCCCTGGCGGGGCAGACCGGGGCTCCCTGCACCCCCGCCCCATCCAGCAGCATTTCCACCAGCCAGGCACTGAAGTCCATCAATATTTCATTGTGATTGTTTCACACCCTCCTTACATATAAAACCACCCAATTACTGCAGGATCGGTACAAAAGCTGCCCCCCCCCCCGCAGGAGGACAAAGACCCCCCCCAGCAGGAGGACAAAGACCCCCCCCCCTTGTTTGGCACAATTCCCTCGCCGGAGCAAACACCGGGCACGGAAGAACCGGGGCTGGGGGGAGAGACGTCTGGAACTCTTCCCAGCTCAGGCTGTGGTGTTTGGGGGGGTCGAGAGCTGCCCCCCCCGGGCAGGGGCCTCGGGGACTCTCCTGGCTGGCCGGGCGGGTGAGGGGCTCGCCCTGCAGATCCGCTCCATGCCCCCCTTGCCGGCTGCGGCTGGAAAGGGCACCAGACTCCGCCAGGAGCATTCGCCCAGGAGCGGTGCCGGCCCGGGAAGCGGGGAGCGATTCTCCTGCCTGTTCGTCCCCCGGGCTCTGCACACCGGGGGGGGGGGCAGGGATGCCCCCCCAGCGCTCGGAGAGGAAGGCCGGGGCCTGCCGGGGGCTGCAGAGTCCTGCCGAGCCAGGCAGCTGCCTGACACCCCCTAAAGCACTGGGATGGGAAGAGCCCCCGTCGCCCCTTGGGGCAGTGGCAGCTGGGCCCCCGTGTGGCAGCTGGGGGTTAAGGCTGGAGGCGCCGGGCAACCCCCTCTGATGAGCCAGGAAAGCCGAGAGCCCCTCAAAACAGAGACTCTCAACAACCCAGGGGACTGGAAGGGGGCTCAGGGCCTGTCCCCTCTAGCGGGCGCCGGCTCCCACCCGGCCCCAGGGCGGGGACTGGCTGGCTCAGGGGGGTGGGAATGGGGCTGGGGCCTGTCCCCTCTGGGGGCACCGGCTCCGATCTGGCCCCAGGGCGGGGCCTGGCTGGCTCAGGGGGGTGGGAATGGGGCAGGGGCCTGTCCCCTCTAGCGGGCGCCGGCTCCCATCCGGCCCCAGGGCAGGGCCTGGCTGGCTCAGGGGGTGGGAATGGGGCAGGGGCCTGTCCCCTCTAGCGGGCACCGGCTCCGATCTGGCCCCAGGGCAGGGCCTGGTTGGCTCAGGGGGTGGGAATGGGGCAGGGGCCTGTCCCCTCTAGGGGGCGCTGGCTCCCACCCGGCCCCAGGGCAGGGTCTGGCTGGCTCAGGGGGGCGGGGAATGGGGCAGGGGCCTGTCCCCCCCTAGGGGTCGCCGGCTCCCATCCGGCCCCAGGGCAGGGTCTGGCTGGCTCAGGCGGGCGGGAATGGGGCAGGGGCCTGTCCCCCCTAGGGGTCGCCGGCTCCCATCCGGCCCCAGGGCAGGGCCTGGCTGGGTCAGGGGGGCGGGGAATGGGGCAGGGGCCTGTCCCCTCTGGGGGGCGCTGGCTCCCACCCGGCCCCAGGGCAGGGTCTGGCTGGCTCAGGGGGGCGGGGAATGGGGCAGGGGCCTGTCCCCCCCTAGGGGTCGCCGGCTCCCATCCGGCCCCAGGGCAGGGTCTGGCTGGCTCAGGCGGGCGGGAATGGGGCAGGGGCCTGTCCCCCCTAGGGGTCGCCGGCTCCTATCCGGCCCCACAAGCTGTTCAAGAGGCTGCACTTCTCAGCCATGGGCCTGGCTTTTGCTCAGGGTCCCAGGGCTGAAATCGGGGGTGTCTCTGCTCGCCGGCGGCCCCCCAGCCTGGTGCAGACTCAGCTGCCGGGGTCGCCCTGTGGCTCTGGGGTGGCCTGGACAGGGGTTGGGAATGGGGAGGGCCCAGCACTTGCCCCAGAGCCCGCGATCGGGCCCCGAGAGCGCCAGGCCGGGCTGGGCTCCGCCGGCTCAGAATCGCCTGTTTGGAGCAGACCCTGTCCCTGGCATCTCCGCCAGGGCAAACGCCCCCCGGGCCCCCCATGCCCCTCCCAGCCCCATGTCCGGCGCCCCCCAGCTCAGAGCCCCACACGCCTCCCCCACCCGCAGCACAGTCCCTGCCCCGGCTTTCGCTCCCAGTGTCTCCTCTCGCAGGTCCCCTGGATCCAGGCTTTGGGGGCCGGGCAGCAGGCGCAGTGTGGGCCCCCCCCAGTGCCCCCTCGCTGTTCTGGGGGGCAGCCCCTTGTGTTTGTTGCTGTCTGGGGGTGGCGGGTCGCTGGGTGCTTGGCAGGGGCAGATCTCCGCGTGTCCAGGGGCAGGGTCCAGGGCACACACAGGGAAGGGGGGAGAGGGTCTCATTGCCCCACGGGCACCTGCCAGGCCCCATCAGGCTCCCGGCACGGCCCTGGTGCGGGTGTCACTGGCTGGCGGGACCCCGGCGCGGCCCTGGCACGGGTGTCGCTGGCTGGCGGGTCCCCAGCACGGCCCTGGCGTGGGTGTCACTGGCTGGCGGGTCCCTGGCACGGGTGTCGCTGGCTGGCACGGCCCTGGTGCGGGTGTCGCTGGCTGGCACGGCCCTGGCGCGGGTGTCACTGGCTGGTGGGTCCCTGGTGTGGGTGTCGCTGGCTGGCTCGGCCCTGGCGCGGGTGTCGCTGGCTGGTGGGTCCCTGGCACGGGTGTCGCTGGCTGGTGGGACCCCGGCGCGGCCCTGGCGCGGGTGTCGCTGGCTGGCGGGTCCCTGGCGCGGGTGTCGCTGGCTGGTGGGACCCCGGCGCGGCCCTGGTGCGGGTGTCGCTGGCTGGCACGGCCCTGGCGCGGGTGTCGCTGGCTGGTGGGACCCCGGCGCGGCCCTGGCACAGGTGCTGCTGGTTGGCGGGTCCCTGGCACAGCCCTGGCGTGGGTGTCGCTGGCTGGTGGGTCCCTGGCACGGCCCTGGCACGGGTGCTGCTGGTTGGCGGGTCCCTGGCACAGCCCTGGCGCGGGTGTCGCTGGCTGGTGGGACCCCGGCGCGGCCCTGGCACGGGTGCTGCTGGTTGGCGGGTCCCTGGCACAGCCCTGGCGTGGGTGTCGCTGGCTGGTGGGTCCCTGGCGCGGGTGTCGCTGGCTGGGGGGCCCCCGGCGCGGCCCTGGCACGGGTGCTGCTGGTTGGCGGGTCCCTGGCACAGCCCTGGCGCGGGTGTCACTGGCTGGCGGGTCCCTGGCGCAGCCCTGGCGTGGGTGTCACTGGCTGGCGGGTCCCCGGCACGGCCCTGGCGTGGGTGTCACTGGCTGGCGGGTCCCTGGCGCGGGTGTCACTGGCTGGCAGGTCCCTGGCGCAGCCCTGGCGTGGGTGTCACTGGCTGGCGGGTCCCCGGCACGGCCCTGGCGCGGGTGTCACTGGCTGGCGGGTCCCTGGCGCAGCCCTGGCGTGGGTGTCACTGGCTGGCAGGTCCCTGGCGCAGCCCTGGCGTGGGTGTCACTGGCTGGTGGGTCCCCGGCACGGCCCTGGCGCGGGTGTCACTGGCTGGCGGGTCCCTGGTGCAGCCCTGGCGTGGGTGTCACTGGCTGGCGGGTCCCTGGTGCAGCCCTGGCGTGGGTGTCAGTGGCTGGCGGGTCCCTGGCGCAGGTGTTGCTGGCTGGCGGGTCCCTGGCACGGCCCTGGCGCGGCCCTGGCTGGCACTAGACGGTCGTGTAGATGTAGACGAAGATGATGACCAGCAGGTTGAGCACGGTCCCCACTATGCCCAGCACGGCCAGGACTCGCTCCTCACGGTCCTCCTGGGACTCCTGGCCTGGTCCCGGGCCCAGCCCCCTGCTGCCAGCGCCCCCGGGCACCATCTTCACATCAAGCTTCTCCACCCGCAGCTTCAGGTCCACCTGCTGGGGGGGCAGGGCAGGGTGAGGCGCGGGGCTCCCCGATTCCTCCCTCCCTCCCCTCCCTCATTCCTCAACGGCAGGGGCAGAGCCCCCCCCCACCGTCCCCGTCCAGCCCCCGCACCAGGGAAGGGTCCGTTCCTGCTGCGGCGCAGGCGCCCAGAGCCCCCATCCCCACCCAGCACCAGGCAGGAACGGACGTGACACCCCCACCACGTGGGCCCCTCCATCGCCCCCCAGGCGGGGGGTGGGGGCGGGAACACGGATCCGAAGGGTTTGCTCAGCCTGAGACAAATGAACAAACGGCTGGGCTCCCCCACCCCCGCTACCGTCAGCAGCCCCCAGTGACATGAGCACTACGTCAGCAGGGAGAGTGGGGCTCCCCCCAGCCCTGCCCCCCAGCTCTGCCGGTGCCCCCCACTCCCAACCCGCAGCCCCCTGATCTCACCCCCCCAGCTCTGCCGGTGCCCCCCACTCCCGACCCGCAGCCCCCTGATCTCACCCCCCCCAGCTCTACCGATGCCCCCCACTCCTGACCCGCAGCCCCCGATCCCCTGGCCCTGCTGGTGCCCCCCCCGACCCGCAGCCCGCTAGCCCAGCCCTGGGTTCCACCCCAGCCCTGCCAGTGCCCCTCACTCCCGACCCGCAGCCCCCTGCTCTGGGATCCCCCCAGCTCTGCCGGTGCCCCCCACTCCCGACCCGCAGCCCCCTGATCTCACCCCCCCCAGCTCTACCAGTGCCCCCCACTCCCGACCCGCAGCCCCCTGATCTCACCCCCCCAGCTCTGCCGGTGCCCCCCACTCCCGACCCGCAGCCCCCTGATCTCACCCCCCCCAGCTCTACCAGTGCCCCCCACTCCCGACCCGCAGCCCCCTGATCTCACCCCCCCAGCTCTGCCGGTGCCCCCCACTCCCGACCCACAGCCCCCGATCTCACTCCCCCAGCCCTGCCAGTGCCCCTCACTCCCGACCCACAGCCCCGTGATCCCACCCACCCTCACTCTGACCCACAGCCCCGTGATCCCACCCACCCTCACTCCTGACCCGCAGCCCCCTGATCCCACCCCCCCAGCTCTACCGGTGCCCCCCACTCCCAACCCGCAGCCCCCAATATCACCCCCCCAGCTCTACCGGTGCCCCTCACTCCCGACCCGCAGCCTCCTGCTCCCCCCTCCCGACCCGCAGCCCCTGCTAGCCCAGCCCTGGGTTCCACCCCCAGCCCTGCCAGTGCCCCTCACTCCCGACCCACAGCCCCGTGATCCCACCCACCCTCACTCCCGACCCGCAGCCCCTGCTCCCCCGGCCCTGGGGTCCCACAGTTCTACTAACACATTTTTCACATGAGGGGGGACCCCCCAGGAAACCTCATCCCCAGCCAGTCCTGGTATGATGGGGGACAGGATGGGTTCGGGGGCTCCCCGGGTCTGGGCTCTCAAGGAGGCCATGGGAGGAGGGGCTTGAATCCCACAAGGGGGGAGGGGTAGGATCCCCGGGGGGCAGAGCCACAGACGGAGCCCCCCCAGCTGATATTAATGAGGTGCGGAAGGCACCAGGGAGGCACAAGAGCCTGACCCCCCCCTCCCCTGGGGAGCCCAACTGCGGTGCCGCATGGCCCAGAGGGGAGCCGGGGGGAGGGGGGCAGCTCCTGGGGGAGGTGATGGGGGTTATTCAGGGTCCCATTTTACCGACAGAGACACTGAGGCCCAGAGAGAGGAGAGGTCAGGCGAGAACCCAGGAGTCCGGGTTCCCCAAGCCAGGGACAGAACCCAGGAGTCCGGCCCCCCCCCCCCCCCCCGTTAACAATAACCGGGCGAGGGGTGCAGTGGGACCCGCTGTCTCCGGGGCTGGCGGGGAGCTGGGGGGGCTCTACGCGCCGGGGGGTCCCCCCGGACGCCTGGGTTCGCGGCCCCATCCCCCGCCCCCGCCGGGGGCACCTACCACGCACTGCATCGGGAGCAGCCGGCGCGTCACGGCTCCTTCCGGGCCGGCTGGGGCGGGCTGGGGAGACGGGGCCGCGCGTTACGGGGGGGCGGCTCGAAGCCCCCCCCGATGGGCTCCAGCCGCGGGAGGGCGAGAGCGGGCCTGGGCCGCGGCCGAACCCCGCGCGTGAGTGTGCAACGACGAGCATCTGGGGGGCGAACGTGCGAGGGACGCGAGTGTGTCGGGCCGCCCGCTGGGGGGGGCGGCAGCGGGGGGGCTGGGATGAATGCGCAACGGGGCTATGGGTGAGTGTGCAAGGGGAGGGTGGAGATGAGCGTGCAAGGGGCTGTGAGTGTGCAAGGGGAGGGTGGAGATGAGCGTGCAAGGGGCTGTGAGCGTGCAAGGGGAGGGTGGAGATGAGCGTGCAAGGGGAGGGTGGAGATGAGCGTGCAAGGGGCTGAGCGTGCAAGGGGAGGGTGGAGATGAGTGTGCAAGGGGCTGTGAGTGTGCAAGGGGGCTCCGGGGCTCGCTCCAGCCGGTACCCGAGGCCACGGGGAGGGGCGGGCTCCGGCCCCATTTCCCCGCCCGCCGCCTGGAAGCGCCTAGAACCGCCCCGCGCAGCCCGGCCCGGGGATGCTCCAGGCGAACCCGGGGGCTCCCCCCGCCCCATCTGCAGCTGCCCGAGCTGGTTGCTAAGCAACTGCCTCCGGGAGCAACACCCTGCATCGCAACCAGGTTCCAGCGATGGCGCGGGGGGGGCCATGGAGGGGGGGCACCGACTGATCGCGCGCGGGGGGGGGGCCCAGGAGGTGGGGGCATCATTTCCCATCCCGCGGGGGGGGGCTGGCACACAGACCGCAGAGTCCCCCCTGCTGAGGACCCAGGCGTCCAGTCCCCCAGGGATGCAGATGCAGAAGCTGCCCCCCCCCGCCCCCGCCTGGGCAAGTGGCCCGGGGCTCCCAGCAGAGGGGGGGGGGGGCTGAGGGGCTGGGAAGGGAGCGGAGTGAGGAGGCGCCTTGTGGAAATGGAGTGGGGCTAGTGGTTGGGGGGGAGCCAGGACTCCTGGGTTCTCTCCCTGGCTCCAGGAGGGGAGTGGGGGCTGGTGGTTAGAGTGGGGGGGGGGGCTGGGAGCCAGGACTCCTGGGTTCTATCTGGGCTCCGGGAGGGGAGTGGGGGCTGGTGGGTCAGAGTAGGGGGGCTGGGAGCCCGGACGCCTGGGTTCTATCTGGGCTCCGGGAGCGGAGTGGGGGCAGGTGGGTCAGAGTAGGGGGGCTGGGAGCCCGGATGCCTGGGTTCTATCTGGGCTCCGGGAGGGGAGTGGGGGCTGGTGGGTCAGAGTAGGGGGGCTGGGAGCCCGGACGCCTGGGTTCTATCTGGGCTCCGGGAGGGCAGTGGGGGCTGGTGGGTCAGAGTAGGGGGGCTGGGAGCCCGGACGCCTGGGTTCTCTCCCTGGCTCCGGGAGGGGAGTGGGGGCTGGTGGGTCAGAGTAGGGGGGCTGGGAGCCCAGACGCCTGGGTTTTCTCCCTGGCTCTGCTGCTACCTCAAATGTGACCATGCCCAAGTTCCTGACCCTCTCTGCCACTGGGCATCAGCTGCCTCCTTCCCCAGGCATAGCAGCTCCCCGCGCGCTTGGGTGGGAATCCTGGCTCACCAACCGCACGGGCCGGGGCCCAGGTGTTCTGGGCTGTGTGGGGAGCTGGGCACCCAGAGCTGGGAGTGGGGGGGAGGGCACAACCCGGAGCCCTGTCTCCTGCAGTCAGACTGACCCGAGTGGGTGAAGCAGTGAGATGAGCCTCCCCGTGCCAAGCGCCGGGGCAAAGCCACCGGCCCCCGGCTCTCCTTGCTGGCGCCCAGCCCGACGGGGCCCTGATCTCGGCCGGGGTCTGGGGGGCGCCCGGCCCAATGGGGCCCTGATCTCTGCCAGGCTCGGGGCAGCGCCCGGCGAGATCCTAACCCTCCAGGTGCCGTACAGCAGGGGTCCGTAGCATTAGTTCTGTTTTACAAATGGGGAAACAGAAGTACAAAGTGGGGGCAGGGATTCGCCCAGTCCTGCGGGGCGTCTGTCACAGCGATAGGGACGGAACCCAGGAGTCCTGGCTCCTGAAGCTGCCCCAGGGCCGGTTACAGAACCCTGCGCAGGCTCCGCTCCAGCTGACTCACAGGCTGTTCTATAAACAAGCGGGAAGGTCCGGGGGGGGGGGGGGGGTTCCCTTTCCTGGGCAGCCCCAGCCCCTGCTGCCAGCCTGGGGCTGGGCCAGCTGCCACAACCTCCCCTTCACCAGGGGGTGTCCAGCAAGGCCCCCCAGCAGCACCAGGCCCTGGGACAGAGGAGCTGGGGGGCCCTGTGGGCACTGGGGACAGGCGCTGCCCCCACGGGCCAAAGCGGGTGTTCGGGGGGTAGGGAGGAGGGTTCAAGGGCCGAGCACAGGGCAAGTTCACTGGACTTTAAATCGGGCACGTAAGTGTAACGAGTGTCTGTGCACAGGGCGTGTGTGTCCCTGTCCCTGTGCACGGGCGTGTCTCCCTGTGTGTGTGTGCACGGGGCATGTCTCCCCAGGTGTGCGCGCACAGGGTATGTGTGTCCCCGTTCCTGTGCACGGGGTGCGTGTCTCCCTGTGTGCGCGCACAGGGTATGTGTGTCCCCCTGTTCCCGTGCACAGGGCGTGTGTGTCCCTGTCCCTGTGCACGGGCGTGTCTCCCTGTGTGTGTGTGCACGGGGCGTGTGTCTCCCCAGGTGTGCGTGCACAGGGTATGTGTGTCCCCCTGTTCCCGTGCACGGGGCGTGTATCTCCCCGTGTGCGCGCACAGGGTATGTGTGTCCCCCTGTTCCCGTGCACAGGGCGTGTGTGTCCCTGTCCCTGTGCACGGGCGTGTCTCCCTGTGTGTGTGTGCACGGGGCGTGTGCCTCCCCAGGTGTGCGCGCACAGGGTATGTGTGTCCCCGTTCCTGTGCACGGGGTGCGTGTCTCCCTGTGTGCGCGCACAGGGTATGTGTGTCCCCCTGTTCCCGTGCACGGGGCGTGTATCTCCCCATGTGCGCGCACAGGGTATGTGTGTTCCCCTGTTCCCGTGCACGGGGCGTGTGTCTCCCCGTGTGCACGCACAGGGTATGTGTGTCCCCCTGTGCACAGGGTGCGTGTCTCCCTGTGTGCGTGCACAGGGTATGTGTGTGTCCCCCTGTTCCTGTGCACGGGGTGTCTGTTCCTGTGTCATACCCAGGGCATGTGTAGGTCCATTCCTGTGCACGGAGTGTGTGTGTGTCAGTGTCCGTGCATGGGGCCTGTCTGTGGGTCTGTCTCCATGTCCGTGCCCGGGGTGTGTGTGTGTCCGTTTCTGTGCACGGAGTGTGTGTGTGTGTCAGTGTCCGTGCGTGGGGCCTGTCTGTGGGTCTGTCTCCATGTCCGTGCTCGGGGCGTGTGTGTGTCCCTGTTTCTGTGCATGGGGCGTGTCCCTGTGTCCGTGCTCGTGCAGTGTATGTGTCCCTGTTTCGGTGCACGGGGCGTGCTTGTGTCCCACTCTGACATCCCCGCTCCGTTTCCCTGCACTCTGACCAATCCCAGGCTGCGGGCAGGCGGGATTAGCCACGAGGCCAGGGGTCCGTCAGCGCAGGGCTCAGTCACGTGCCGCTGGCACAGCCGCTGGGGAGCCCTGGGCGCATGTGTGGGGCTGTGTACCATGCTCCCAGCACCCCCCATACCCAGCCAGGCACTGCCTCCTCCCAGCAGTCCAGGCTGCAGCATGCCAGGGTGACCTGGGGGCCAGGAGCCCCGGGGAGGGGGGCCAGCTGGGCTGCTGGGGGGAACCTCCTGCCTGCCCTTCCGGCAGAGGGGACCGTGGACCAGGGCCCCCCCCCCGCTGCTGCTCTCCCAGGTGCAGGCAAGACTGTTCGGCAGCCCAGGGGTCCTGAGGCTGCTCCGGGCAGCCAGCCCCCAGCCCAGGAGTTTGCACAGGACCGAGGACCCCAGAGGGCTGAGTGGGGCTCAGGCCTTGGGGGGCCTCGGGAGGCCCCTCCCCTGCTCAGCCACTCACCCCCCCCCGGCTTTCCGCCACAGCTCCCACAGGGCCGGCTCCTCTCCCCGCACGGCCCGGACCTGGCTGTGGGGCCAGTAATGGCCAGGGCCCACCCAGGCGTGCCAGGGAGCTGGGTCTGCCCCACGCCGGCTGCCGAGCGACAGGCCTGCAGCCCAGCCAAGCCCTCCGCTGCCAGGAGAGGGGGCGAGTTCGGAACCCAGCACCACTGATGTCGCGCGGGGGGCCGGCCCCCCAGCCACACACACACACACACACACGCAGGCAGAGCGTGGGGAACGCGGGTGTATTTGCCTTGGAAGCCGCACCTGGGCCCCACCCCCGGCACAGCGCCCCCTTATTTCTGCCAATAGGCTTTGGCTTGCTGTAGGGTGGGAGGAGCCACCAGGCTTAGGCCCCGCCCACCAGCGGGGACCTTTTCCCACCTGCAGTAGGATTTCCCCTCCTGGGCCAGCGAGCCCAGCGAGGGGGCGGAGGTAGCCCCCGGGAGGAGGGACGCCAGCCAATCCATCGCTCTGTGAGCGGAGCGTGATCCTGCCTCGGGCAGGGTGCCCGGCCCGGCCCAGCAGGGCAGCCCCAGCAGGACACGGCTGCAGAGGGCCCCTGGCCCCTGGCTTGCGGCAGGTCCCGGGGTGGCCGAGTCCGGGGCATCGGCCGGCCGGCCGAGCTGCGCAGAGCCTGAGTCGGGCAGCGGGCGTAAGGCCTCTGTGGTGAGTCAGTCACGGCCAGGCCGGATCCGCGGATGCTAAAACGAGGTCTCGTTGAGCTGGGCTTTGGGCGCTGCCAGCGGGACGATAGGCAGGGCCTCGCTGGCTGCCGAGGGGGGGGAGGAGGAGGAGCCGGACCCCGGCAGGGCGGGGGGCAGGGTCCTGACAGAGGGGGTGGGGCTGGCTCCGGGGGGCCTGCGGGCTGGCATGCCGGGGGCACGTAGCAGGACCCTGCCCTTGGCTCCAAGGCGCCCCCCGTCAGGCTCCCCGGCTGGGCCAGGCCACCTGCCCTCGAGCCCGGAGGAGCGGGCCAGCTCGTGGCAGCGCTCGACGAAGCTGCCCCCCCCACGCAGCCCGTGGGGAGCCCGGGGGTCGCCGTCCGGCCCCTCTGCTGGCCGCCGGGGGCAGGGCTCCGGCGCGGGGCCCTCGCCGCGGTTCAGGGAGCTCTGGCTGGCCGTCAGCACCGGGAAGGGGCCCTCACGGGGTCTGGGCACCAGCAGGCTTCCGCGGGCAGAGCTCAGCAGGAGCCCAGGGCTGGCAGCCCCCTTGGCGGGTCTGTCTCGGGCACCGTCGCTGCCCTGGGACTGGAGGCTGTCGGGAGAGGAGAGGGGCCGGGTGTCAGGCAGCCAGGCGGGCAGGGCTCACGCAGAACCAAGCGGGCTCCAGCTCCGGCCTGGCGCTGACTTGAGTGCCCGGCTGGGAAGCACCAACGCGTGGGGTCTGGTATAAGCAGGCGCTCTGCCTGCAGGAGCCCGGCCCGCAGCCCGGGGCACCCCGGGGCACCCGCCCCCCGTACCTGGTGCTGGAGGCCTGGGGCGTGCCGGGGTGAGCGCAGGAGCAGGCTGGGCTCATGTCCGGAGTGCGCGTCAGGGCCAGGTCGCACTGCTCCAGCTGCTGCAGCAGCTCCTCCTCCGTCAGGCCCCCCACCTCTGAAAGAGGGGGCAGAGCACGGGTCAGGCCGGCCACGCGCCTGGGGGGACAGAGTGTCCCAGAAGGGAGCGCTGGGGGTAGCACCCCACACTGCCAGGACAGGGGCCATGGGGGATGGGAGGGGTCGGTCCCTGGGTTCCCATGGTGACAGGTGGGATCAGCAGGGTCAGGCGCTGGGTGCCACGGTGACGGGAGTCACTGGGTTCCCATGGGGGATGGGAGGGGTCAGTCCCTGGGTTCCCATGGTGACAGGTGGGATCAGCAGGGTCAGGCGCTGGGTGCCACGGTGACGGGAGAGGGGGGTCACTGGGTTCCCCTGGCGACGGGAGGGGGTCGGTCACTGGGTTCCCCCGGCGACGGGAGGGGGTCGGTCCCTGGGTTCCCATGGTGACGGGAGGGGGTCGGTCCCTGGGTTCCCATGGTGACGGGAGGGGTCAGTGGGGTCGGGCACTGGGTCCCCTGGCAATGGGGTACCTGGCGGCTTGCCCAGCATCTCCATGGCGGTGGTGAGGTCCCACATCTGGAGGCTGCCGTTGGCGTGGCCCGTGAAGAGGTAGCGGCGCGGCCGGGAGCCGATGCGGCTGGAGCCTTCGCACTCGTGCACCGTGAAGGAGGTGATGGCCGTGCTGTCCACGGAGCGCACCTCGCAGATCCTGGGGCAGGGGGCAGAGCGGGAGCTGGGGACCAGGACACCTGGGTTCCACCCCCCGGCTCAGCCACAGGCCTCCGGTGCCCGTCTCCCCCTTTGTACAGCCGGGAGAACAGCAAGGCCCCGTCGCCCCCATCCCTCGGGGCCCCTGCACCACGGAGCCTCCCCCGCCAGATGCCGCGCCAGCAAAGGGGGGCACCCGCGAGTCATGTGACCCCACCCCACCACTGGCCGGGCCGTGTGGCCCTTGACCCAGGCTCGGGGGCCCCCAGGCACCTCTTGCCGGTGGAGGAGAGACGCACGAAGACCTGGCTGGCGTCCGGAACCACCTTCTGGATGAAAACCTGCTGGTCGTCCCGCTCCCCGAAGGGCCCTGCCGAGAGCCGCCAGTCAGTGTCCCTGGCCTCTGCTCTGGGGGCAGGGACACGCCCGCCTCTCCTGGCCCCCAGCGCCACCACCCCGTTCCCGAGCACCGTCACTGTCACCATGCCCCCCAGCGCCATCGCCTGCCGCCCAGCGCCACCACCCTGTTCCCGAGCACCGTCACTGTCACCATGCCCCCCAGCACCATCGCCTGCCGCCCAGCGCCACCACCCCGTTCCCGAGCACCATCACTGTCACCATGCCCCCCAGCGCCATCGTCTGCCCCCCAGTGCCACCACCCCGTTCCCGAGCACCGTCACTGTCACCATGCCCCCCAGCACCATCGCCTGCCGCCCAGCGCCACCACCCCGTTCCCGAGCACCGTCACTGTCACCATGCCCCCCAGCGCCACCACCCCGTTCCCGAGCACCGTCACCGTCACCATGCCCCCCAGCACCATCGCCTGCCGCCCAGCGCCACCACCCTGTTCCCGAGCACCATCACTGTCACCATGCCCCCCAGCGCCATCGTCTGCCCCCCAGCGCCACCACCCCGTTCCCGAGCACCGTCACTGTCACCATGCCCCCCAGCGCCATCGTCTGCCGCCCAGCGCCACCACCCCGTTCCCGAGCACCGTCACCGTCACCATGCCCCCCAGCACCATCGCCTGCCGCCCAGCGCCACCACCCCGTTCCCGAGCACCGTCACCGTCACCATGCCCCCCAGCACCATCGCCTGCCGCCCAGCGCCACCACCCCGTTCCCGAGCACCGTCACTGTCACCATGCCCCCCAGCGCCATCGTCTGCCGCCCAGCGCCACCAGCCCGTTCCCGAGCACCGTCACCGTCACCATGCCCCCCAGCGCCATCGCCTGCCGCCCAGCGCCACCACCCCGTTCCCGAGCACCGTCACCATGCCCCCTGCCCCAGCGCCATCGCCTGCCCCCCAGCGCCACCACCCCGTTCCCGAGCACCGTCACTGTCACCACGCCCCCTGCCCCCCAGCGCCATCGCCTGCCCCCCAGCGCCACCACCCCGTTCCCGAGCACCGTCACCCACCGATGTCGGTGCCGGCGCTGCAGCCTGCGTGCCCATCGAGGTCCTCCAGGGACAGGATCTTGAAGGAGGCCAGCGGGGTGGAGCCCGGCTGCGTGGAGATCATGCCGCGGAAGCGCGTCACCGTCCAGGTGCGGACGTGGTTGTTATCGGCACAGACTGGAGGCCGGGGGATGGATTCATTTCACCAAAGGCTCCCTGCACCCCACTGCCTAAGGGGCTCCCTGCCCCCCGCCATGAACAGGACAACAGCTGGAACTAGGCCCCGTGCCCCTCCCTCCCGACCCGCAGCCCCTGCTAGCCCAGTCCTGGGTCCCCCTCCCTCCCCCCAGCCCAGCCGGTGCCCCTCACTCCCGACCCGCAGCCCCTGCTACCCCAGTCCTGGGTCCCCCTCCCTCCCCCCAGCCCAGCCGGTGCCCCTCACTCCCGACCCGCAGCCCCTGCTACCCCCTCCCTCCCCCCAGCCCAGCCGGTGCCCCTCACTCCCGACCCGCAGCCCCTGCTACCCCCTCCCTCCCCCCAGCCCAGCCGGTGCCCCTCACTCCCGACCCGCAGCCCCTGCTACCCCCTCCCTCCCCCCAGCCCAGCCGGTGCCCCTCACTCCCGACCCGCAGCCCCTGCTACCCCAGCCCTGGGTCCCCCCAGCCCAGCCGGTGCCCCTCACTCCCGACCCGCAGCCCCTGCTAGCCCAGCCCTGGGTCCCCCCAGCCCAGCCGGTGCCCCTCACTCCCGACCCGCAGCCCCCCCGTTGCCCGGCCGGACAGCAGCACCCACCCGAGATGAGGTGCTTCTCGGACAGCATGATCCTGGTGACGGGGCTGCGGTGGACGGTGAAGGTCTGGAAGAGCTGGGGCCCCGAGCCCACGGTCTCCGGGTGCTGCACGATCACCCGCACCGTCCCCGAGCTGGTCCCGTAGGCGATCTCGATCCAGTTCCCGCTGTCGCCTGCGGGGCCCCAGGTCAGCCGGGCAGAGCTCCCCCCCCCCCCGGGTCACGGCCCAGCCCCTGAGCCACAGGTCAGTGGGGGGCAATGGGGAGGGGACTTGCAACATCCAATGCACCATAGGAACCACAGCCAGGGGGCTGGGAGCCAGGACTCCTGGGTTCTCTCCCCGGCTCTGGGAGGGGAGTGGGGACTAGTGGTTGGGGGGGGGCTGGGTGCCAGGACTCCTGGGTTCTCCCCGGCTCTGGGAGGGGAGTGGGGTCTACTGGTTAGAGCAGGCAGGGCTGGGAGCCAGGACTCCTGGGTTCTCTCCTGGCTCTGGAAGAGGAGTGGGATCTAGTGGTTAGAGCAGGCAGGGCTGGGAGCCAGGACTCCTGGGTTCTCTCCCCGGCTCTGGGAGGGG
Organism: Mauremys mutica; assembly: GCF_020497125.1. Classification (NCBI taxonomy): domain Eukaryota; kingdom Metazoa; phylum Chordata; order Testudines; family Geoemydidae; genus Mauremys; species Mauremys mutica. The sequence continues at coordinate 972,466 of NC_059086.1, forward strand.
AGTGGGGACTAGTGGTTGGGGGGGGCTGTGTGCCAGGACTCCTGGGTTCTCTCCCCTGCTCAGGGAGGGGAGTGGGGACTAGTGGTTGGGGGGGGCTGGGTGCCAGGACTCCTGGGTTCTCCCCGGCTCTGGGAGGGGAGTGGGGACTAGTGGTTGGGGGGGGCTGGGTGCCAGGACTCCTGGGTTCTCTCCCCTGCTCAGGGAGGGGAGTGGGGACTAGTGGTTGGGGGGGGGGCTGGGTACCAGGACTCCTGGGTTCTCCCCGGCTCTGGGAGGGGAGTGGGGTCTACTGGTTAGAGCAGGCAGGGCTGGGAGCCAGGACTCCTGGGTTCTCTCCCCGGCTCTGGGAGGGAAGGGGAGTGTAGTGGTTAGAGTGGGGAGGTCAGGGAGCCAGGACTCCTGGGTTCCGTCACTGAGTCCCTGGATGTCTGGGGACAGTCCTTTTCCTTCTGGCGCATGGGGCTGACCCCTGGGTTCTGGGGCAGGGGGGGGCAGGCCTCTTACTTGTCTTGGGGGTGAGGTAGACGCTGAGGGCGGTGACGGCGTCCTCCGAGGGGTCGCGGTACAGCTCCGTCACCAGCAGGTCGTTGTCCTTCATGCGCAGGGGGAACTTCTGCACATCTGGGGGGGGACACGGACGTCAGCGCAGCCCCAGCCCCTGCCGCCCCCTGCCCCCGGCAGCCCGGCGGGGCCAGAGCTAGCCCCAGGCTACCCGCAGGGCCCACCCCCAGCCTGGGGCCCTGCCCCTAGGCGGCAGCAGGGCTGGGTGAGGCCAGCGCCGGGGGGGGGGGGCGAAAGAGGCTCGGCCCCCATCACCACGCAGCCTAGTGGTTAGTGCACCGGGCTGGGACGCAGGAGACCGGGGATCAGTTCCCTCCCGCTGGCACTGCGTCTGCCTGACCCCCAGGCCCCCGCGGGGCCCCCGTGCGGCTGGCAGAGCCGGGCCCTGGGGCCGGTGGGCGAGCGGCTGCCCCTGCCCCCCACGGCTGCGCCGGCCCCGCCCCACCCCGCTCACCCACGTAGTAGATGGAGCCGTTGTGGCAGCCGAGCAGCAGGAAGGTGCCGGCCGCGTCGTAGCTGCTGATGGGAACCACGTCCTGGATCTGCCGGGGCCGAGAGGGAACCTGCTCAGGGCGGGGCCCGGCCCAGCCATGTCCCCCCACGGCCCCCCCCAGCCACGTCCCCCAACTCCCTGCCCAGCCACATCCCCCCCAGCTCCCCGCCCAGCCACGTCCCCTCGTGGCCCATCCCCAGCTCCCCGCCCCACGTGTCCCCCCCCCAACTCCCTGCCCAGGCACATCCCCCCAGCTCCCCGGCCAGCCACGTCCCCCCGTGGCCCATCCCCAGCTCCCCGGCCAGCCACGTCCCCCCGTGGCCCATGCCCAGCTCCCTGCCCCACGTGTCCCCCCCCCCAACTCCCTGCCCAGGCACATCCCCCCAGCTCCCCGGCCAGCCACGTCCCCCCGTGGCCCATCCCCAGCTCCCCGGCCAGCCACGTCCCCCCGTAGCCCATCCCGCTCACCCCACGTCACCCACCAGCTCCCCGCCCCACCCATCCGCAGCTCCCCACGACCCTCCCGCTCACCCCACATCCCCCCTACAGCTCCCCACCCGGCCGTGCCCCCCACAACACCCCCCACCCCCCCACAGCTCCTCGCCTCACGCCCCCCCGGGGCTCCCCACCCAGGCGCCCCCTCACCTGCCAGTGCTTGGTGACCGCGTTCCAGACGCCGATCTTGCCCGTGTGGCTGGTGGCGATGAGCTGGCTGCCCACGAAGAAAAGCGCCTCGACCGGGACGCCCAGGTGGAACACGCCTGGCCGGGGAGAAGAGCCGTGAGGGGGCTGGGCCTGCGGGACAGCGCCCCGGGGCCCCCCCTCGCCGAGCTCCCCCCAGCCCCCCCCAGGAGCTCCTGCCCCCTCACCGATCTCGCTGCCGTTGCCGTCGGCCGGCAGGGCCCAGAGGATGATCTCGCTGCAGGACGCCACGGCCACCATCTTGTCCTGCTCGCCCAGCGACCCGCCCAGCACCTTGGCATTCAGGGCCACCCGCTCGATCAGCCAGTCCAGCCGCGGGCTGCAGAACACCTGCTGCCAGCCCGACGTCTCCTTCATCCTGGGGCAGAGCAGGCGTCAGAGCGGGGCTCCCCCCGGCAGGCAGGGCTGGGCCCAGCAGTGTGGGGGTGGGGGGCTCCCCCCGGCAGGCAGGGCTGGGCCCAGCAGGGCGGGGGTGGGGTGGGGTGGGGTGGGGGGCTCCCCCCGGCAGGCAGGGCCCAGCAGTGCGGGGGGGGGGGGGGGCTCCCCCCGGCAGGCAGGGCTGGGCCCAGCAGTGGGGGGGGGGGCTCCCCCCGGCAGGCAGGGCTGGCCCCAGCAGGGTGGGGGTGGGGGTGGGGTGGGGGGCTCCCCCCGGCAGGAAGGGCTGGGCCCAGCAGGGTGGGGGTGGGGTGGGGGTGGGGGGCTCCCCCCGGCAGGCAGGGCTGGCCCCAGCAGGGCGGGGTGGGGTGGGGGGCTCCCCCCGGCAGGCAGGGCTGGCCCCAGCAGGGCGGGGGTGGGGTGGGGGGCTCCCCCCGGCAGGCAGGGCTGGGCCCAGCAGGGCAGGGGTGGGGTGGGGGGCTCCCCCCAGCAGGCAGGGCTGGCCCCAGCAGGGCGGGGGCGGGGTGGGGGGCTCCCCCCGGCAGGCAGGGCTGGGCCCAGCAGGGCGGGGGTGGGGTGGGGTGGGGGGCTCCCCCCGGCAGGCAGGGCTGGGCCCAGCGGGGTGGGGTGGGGTGGGGGGCTCCCCCCGGCAGGCAGGGCTGGCCCCAGCAGTGCGGGGTGGGGTGGGGGGCTCCCCCCGGCAGGCAGGGCTGGCCCCAGCAGGGTGGGGGTGGGGTGGGGGGCTCCCCCCGGCAGGCAGGGCTGGCCCCAGCAGGGTGGGGGTGGGGTGGGGGGCTCCCCCCAGCAGGCAGGGCTGGCCCCAGCAGGGTGGGGGTGGGGTGGGGTGGGGGGCTCCCCCCGGCAGGCAGGGCTGGCCCCAGCAGGGCGGGGGTGGGGTGGGGTGGGGGGCTCCCCCCGGCAGGCAGGGCTGGCCCCAGCAGTGCGGGGTGGGGGGAGCTCGGGGGCAGGAGGCAGGAGACCTGTGCTCTTACCTGTAGCAAACGAGGAACTGGGCGTAGGCCACGGCGATCCAGTTGTGGTGCCCACAGACGATTCGGACCATGCCAGGGTCACTGGCCGGCCCTGGGGCGGGAGAGCAGAGAGCAGCACAAACGAGGAACTGAGTACGGCTCAGACGCGCACAGCAAATCAATGAGCGAACCCAGGCGTCCGCCCCCCACCCCGCTCTAACCCACCAGCCCCCACTGCCCTCCCAGAGCCAGGGAGAGCCCAGGAGTCCTGGCTCCCAGCCCCACCTCCCCAGCTGTAACCACTAGCCCCCCACTGCCCTCCCAGAGCCAGGGAGAACCCAGGAGTCCTGGCTCCTAGCCCCACCTCCCCAGCTGTAACCACTAGCCCCCCACTGCCCTCCCAGAGCCAGGGAGAACCCAGGAGTCCTGGCTCCTAGCCCCACCTCCCCAGCTGTAACCACCAGCCCCCACTGCCCTCCCAGAGCCAGGGAGAACCCAGGAGTCCTGGCTCCCAGCCCCACCTCCCCAGCTGTAACCACTAGCCCCCTCTGCCCTCCCAGAGCCGGGAGAGCCCAGGAGTCCTGGCCCCCGCCCCCAGAGCAGGCAGCCGGAGAATGACAAGCTCCCCAGACCCGGCCCCCGCCCCGAGGCCCCCGCATACCTGCCCCGAGGCCCCGCTCCTCCAGCAGGCGCCCCAGCAGCCCGGCCTGGCCCAGGGTGGGGGGCAGGGTGTTGCTGCGGCGAACCGGGGCCCTCTCGGCGGCGCTGTGCAGCCGGGCGGCCACCTGCGGCCCAGCCACGCTGTGCCGGTTACGCCGCTTGGCGGGGAACACTGCGGGGGGGCAATGGCACCGTGAGAGCCGAGCCGAGCCGAGCCACCCCTCCCCCGCCCGGGCCGGCTTTCGGAGCTGCGGGGCCCGGCCAGGGGTGACGTGGGGCGCGTGCTCAGCGGGCGGGCGGGCGGCGCTCTGCTCTGAGCGTTCGGCCGCACTTCGGCGGGGCCGGCACTCGCTCCCCCAGTGCCGGCCCAGACCCGCAGAGCGCGAAGGACCCGCCGCCAAAGTGCCGGCGAAGGCCCAAAGCGCCGCCAGGTGAGTCAAAATTAAAATGGCGCCTCTAGCCAGGGAAGGGCCTGTCACCGGGCGCGGGGCCGATTCGGGGGAATTGGTGGAATCGGCCTAAAGCCGGCCTTGGTCTCCGCCCACACCCAGCCCCTCCCCCGCCCAGGGCGTCTCCGCCCACACCCAGCCCCTCCCCCGCCCAGGGCATCTCCGCCCACACCCAGCCCCTCCCCCGCCCAGGGCATCTCCGCCCACACCCAGCCCCTCCCCCATCCAGCTCCTCTCCGCCCACACCCAGCCCCTCCCCCGCCCGGGGCATCTCCGCCCACATCCAGCCCCTCCCCGGCCCAGGGCGTCTCCGCCCACACCCAGCCCCTCCCCCGCCCAGAGCATCTCCGCCCCCACCCAGCCCCTCCCCCACCCAGCGCATCTCCGCCCCTGCCCTCCCCATGGCAGCCAGCCCCCCACCTCTGTCACCCGGCCCGGGGCGCAGCACCCACCTGGCGGGGGCAAGTAGCCGTTGAAGAGGACGCTCCCGCAGGCCGAGCGGTCCAGCTCCTCGCGCAGCTGCAGGCGACGCACTGGGCAGGAGAGGGCTGGGGGTGAGCGGCAGAACCCCCCGGACATGTGCCCCCCCCAGCCCTGGAGCAGGGAGCCCCTCCCCCCCCACCGTACCCGCAGGCTGATCCCATTCCCACACCTGTGCCGTGACCCCATGCCCCCTGTGGGGTACCCAGCGGGGTGATCCCTTCCCCTCCCCCCCGTGCCGTGCCCAGCGGGGTGATCCCTCCCCCCCACGCTCTGACCCCTTCCCCCCCACGCTATGATCCCTCCCCCCCCCGTGCCGTACCCAGCGGGGTGATCCCTTCCCCTCCCCCCCGTGCCGTGCCCAGCGGGGTGACCCCCCCCCGTGCCGTACCCAGCGGGGTGACACCCCCCCCCCCGTGCCGTACCCAGCGGGGTGATCCCATAGAACTCCGCTTCATGCAGCAGCAGGGAGATGTTGACGCCCCTGGAAAGACAGAGCGACACAAATGGTCTGGACAGTGGCCGGGATCGGAGCAGCACAAGGCGATGCCAGACCTGCCTGGGCTCGGGGCGTGGCCCCCCGGATGTGTGGGAGCCCCCCACTGCCCCAGGGGCACAGGCCATGCCCCACCGCGCCAGGCGCAGCACAGACTCAGGACGCTGCCAGCAGACCCCCCTTCCCATTTCCCGGGCCACCGCTGAGGAGGGGGAGCCAGGAACGCCCCCGTGCTCGTGGAGATCCCTGGCACAGGGGGTCAGACGCATTCCCTGCCCTACCTGGGATCCAGCTCCTTGGTTCGCAGGAAGTTGAGAATAGGTGCAAAGACGGTGGGGTCTCGGTCGATGAAGATCTGGGGGGGCAGAGAGTGGGTCAGGGCAGACAGCCCTCCTGTCGGGAGCAGCACACGCAGTGCCCCACGAGCCGGACTCCGCGCGTCTCAGCCCACGGCCCTGGGAGCCCAGCAGGGCCCAGGCTCGCCCGAGGCAGTGCCACACGGGCAGGCGCCAGGGGGCGCTGTGGGGCAGGGAGCAGGGCGGGGGGCTCAGCAGGGGGCGCTCTCCCCTGGAAGGCAGGGCAGGCCCCAGGGTGGCACTAGGGGGCGCTGTGGGGCAGGACGGGGGGCTCAGCAGGGGGCGCTCTCCCCTGGCGGGCAGGGCTGGCCACAGGGCAGCACTAGGGGGTGCTGTGGGGCAGGACGGGGGGCTCAGTGGGGGGCTCTCCCCTGGCGGGCAGGGCTGGCCGCAGGGCAGCACTAGGGGGCGCTGTGGGGCAGGACTGGGGGGCTCAGTGGGGGGCTCTCCCCTGGTGGGCAGGGCTGGCTGCAGGGCAGCACTAGGGGGCGCTGTGGGGCAGGGCGGGGCACTCTCCCCTGGCAGGCAGGACTGGCCCCAGGGCAGCACTAGGGGGCGCTGTGGGGCAGGACGGGGGGCTCAGCGGGGGGTGCTCTCCCCTGGCGGGCAGGGCTGGCCGCAGGGCAGCACTAGGGGGCGCTGTGGGGCAGGACGGGGGGCTCAGTGGGGGGCTCTCCCCTGGCGGGCAGGGCTGGCCGCAGGGCGGTGCTAGGGGGCACTGTGGGGCAGGATGGGGGGCTCTCCCCTGGCGGGCAGGGCTGGCTGCAGGGCAGCACTAGGGGGCACTGTGGGGCAGGACGGGGGGCTCAGTGGGGCGCTCTCCCCTGGCGGGCAGGGCTGGCCACAGGGCAGCACTAGGGGGCGCTGTGGGGCAGGACGGGGGGCTCAGTGGGGGGCTCTCCCCTGGCGGGCAGGGCTGGCCGCAGGGCGGTGCTAGGGGGCACTGTGGGGCAGGATGGGGGGCTCTCCCCTGGCGGGCAGGGCTGGCTGCAGGGCAGCACTAGGTAGCACTGTGGGGCAGGACGGGGGGCTCAGTGGGGCGCTCTCCCCTGGCGGGCAGGGCTGGCCACAGGGCAGCAGTAGGGGGCGCTGTGGGGCAGGACGGGGGGCTCAGTGGGGCGCTCTCCCCTGGCGGGCAGGGCTGGCCACAGGGCAGCACTAGGGGGCGCTGTGGGGCAGGACGGGGGGCTCAGCAGGGGGCGCTCTCCCCTGGCGGGCAGGGCTGGCTGCAGGGCAGCACTAGGGGGCACTGTGGGGCAGGACGGGGGGCTCAGTGGGGGGCTCTCCCCTGGCGGGCAGGGCTGGCCGCAGGGCAGCACTAGGGGGCGCTGTGGGGCAGGACGGGGGGGCTCAGTGGGGGGCTCTCCCCTGGCGGGCAGGGCTGGACGCAGGGCGGTGCTAGGGGGCACTGTGGGGCAGGATGGGGGGCTCAGTGGGGGGCTCTCCCCTGGCGGGCAGGGCTGGCCGCAGGGCGGTGCTAGGGGGCACTGTGGGGCAGGATGGGGGGCTCTCCCCTGGCGGGCAGGGCTGGCTGCAGGGCAGCACTAGGGGGCACTGTGGGGCAGGACGGGGGGCTCAGTGGGGCGCTCTCCCCTGGCGGGCAGGGCTGGCCACAGGGCAGCACTAGGGGGCGCTGTGGGGCAGGACGGGGGGCTCAGGGGGGGGCTCTCCCCTGGCGGGCAGGGCTGGCCGCAGGGCGGTGCTAGGGGGCACTGTGGGGCAGGATGGGGGGGTCTCCCCTGGCGGGCAGGGCTGGCTGCAGGGCAGCACTAGGTAGCACTGTGGGGCAGGACGGGGGGCTCAGTGGGGCGCTCTCCCCTGGCGGGCAGGGCTGGCCACAGGGCAGCAGTAGGGGGCGCTGTGGGGCAGGACGGGGGGCTCAGGGGGGCGCTCTCCCCTGGCGGGCAGGGCTGGCCCCAGGGCAGCACTAGGGGGCGCTGTGGGGCAGGACGGGGGGCTCAGCAGGGGGCGCTCTCCCCTGGCGGGCAGGGCTGGCTGCAGGGCAGCACTAGGGGGCACTGTGGGGCAGGACGGGGGGCTCAGTGGGGCGCTCTCCCCTGGCGGGCAGGGCTGGCCCCAGGGCAGCACTAGGGGGCGCTGTGGGGCAGGACGGGGGGGAACAGTGGGGGGCAAACCCCTGGCGGGCAGGGCTGGCCGCAGGGCGGTGCTAGGGGGCACTGTGGGGCAGGATGGGGGGCTCTCCCCTGGCGGGCAGGGCTGGCTGCAGGGCAGCACTAGGGGGCGCTGTGGGGCAGGACGCGGGCGCAGTGGGGCGCTCTCCCCTGGCGGGCAGGGCTGGCCACAGGGCAGCAGTAGGGGGCGCTGTGGGGCAGGACGGGGGGCTCAGTGGGGGGCTCTCCCCTGGCGGGCAGGGCTGGCCGCAGGGCGGTGCTAGGGGGCACTGTGGGGCAGGATGGGGGGCTCTCCCCTGGCGGGCAGGGCTGGCTGCAGGGCAGCACTAGGTAGCACTGTGGGGCAGGACGGGGGGCTCAGTGGGGCGCTCTCCCCTGGCGGGCAGGGCTGGCCACAGGGCAGCAGTAGGGGGCGCTGTGGGGCAGGACGGGGGGCTCAGTGGGGCGCTCTCCCCTGGCGGGCAGGGCTGGCCACAGGGCAGCACTAGGGGGCGCTGTGGGGCAGGACGGGGGGCTCAGCAGGGGGCGCTCTCCCCTGGCGGGCAGGGCTGGCTGCAGGGCAGCACTAGGGGGCACTGTTGGGCAGGACGGGGGGCTCAGTGGGGGGCTCTCCCCTGGCGGGCAGGGCTGGCCACAGGGCAGCACTAGGGGGCGCTGTGGGGCAGGACGGGGGGCTCAGCAGGGGGCGCTCTCCCCTGGCGGGCAGGGCTGGCCACAGGGCAGCACTAGGGGGCGCTGTGGGGCAGGGCGGGGCACTCTCCCCTGGCGGGCAGGACTGGCCACAGGGCAGCACTAGGGGGCGCTGTGGGGCAGGACGGGGGGCTCAGTGGGGGGCTCTCCCCTGGCGGGCAGGACTGGCCACAGGGCAGCACTAGGGGGCGCTGTGGGGCAGGACGGGGGGCTCAGCAGGGGGCGCTCTCCCCTGGCGGGCAGGGCTGGCCACAGGGCAGCACTAGGGGGCGCTGTGGGGCAGGACGGGGGGCTCAGTGGGGGGCTCTCCCCGGGCGGGCAGGGCTGGCTGCAGGGCAGCACTAGGGGGCGCTGTGGGGCAGGACGGGGGGCTCTCCCCTGGCGGGCAGGGCTGGCCGCAGGGCGGTGCTAGGGGGCACTGTGGGGCAGGATGGGGGGCTCTCCCCTGGCGGGCAGGGCTGGCTGCAGGGCAGCACTAGGTAGCACTGTGGGGCAGGACGGGGGGCTCAGTGGGGCGCTCTCCCCTGGCGGGCAGGGCTGGCCACAGGGCAGCAGTAGGGGGCGCTGTGGGGCAGGACGGGGGGCTCAGTGGGGCGCTCTCCCCTGGCGGGCAGGGCTGGCCACAGGGCAGCACTAGGGGGCGCTGTGGGGCAGGACGGGGGGCTCAGCAGGGGGCGCTCTCCCCTGGCGGGCAGGGCTGGCCACAGGGCAGCACTAGGGGGCGCTGTGGGGCAGGGCGGGGCACTCTCCCCTGGCGGGCAGGACTGGCCACAGGGCAGCACTAGGGGGCGCTGTGGGGCAGGACGGGGGGCTCAGCAGGGGGCGCTCTCCCCTGGCGGGCAGGGCTGGCCACAGGGCAGCACTAGGGGGCGCTGTGGGGCAGGACGGGGGGCTCAGTGGGGGGCTCTCCCCTGGCGGGCAGGACTGGCCACAGGGCAGCACTAGGGGGCGCTGTGGGGCAGGACGGGGGGCTCAGCAGGGGGCGCTCTCCCCTGGCGGGCAGGGCTGGCCACAGGGCAGCAGTAGGGGGCGCTGTGGGGCAGGACGGGGGGCTCAGTGGGGCGCTCTCCCCTGGCGGGCAGGGCTGGCCACAGGGCAGCACTAGGGGGCGCTGTGGGGCAGGACGGGGGGCTCAGCAGGGGGCGCTCTCCCCTGGCGGGCAGGGCTGGCCACAGGGCAGCACTAGGGGGCGCTGTGGGGCAGGACGGGGGGCTCAGTGGGGGGCTCTCCCCTGGCGGGCAGGGCTCCCGCGACCCGCAGCCCAGCCCCCCACGCGGCAGCCACGGGGGTAACTCACCGCTCCCGTTTCATCCTTCAGGGTGGAGATCCGGCCACTCAGGAGGCTGGAATTTAAACGGAGACAGAGGTGACTGCTGCTCCCCTCAGCACCTCTGAGCCCCCCTCTGCATCGGGCCCCCGCGGGCTGGGGGTCACGCAGGCCCCGCCCCAGCAGAAAGGCAATTACAGAAGCCCAGCGACTCACTCAATAGCCTCAGGGCTGAGACGCTGCGTCACCTGCTCCGCTTTGGCCAGAGAACAGGAGCGGCCAGACCGGGTCAGACCAAGGGTCCACCTAGCCCAGCGTCCTGTCTGCCGACAGTGGCCAGTGCCAGGTGCCCCAGAGGGAGTGGACAGAGCAGGGGATCAGCCAGTGACCCAGCCCCTCGCCCCTTCCCCGCTTCTGGCAGACAGAGGCCAGGGGCCCCATCCCTGCCCAGCCTGGCTAGTAGCCACTGCTGGGCCTGTCCTCCAGGAGCCGTTCTCTCCTTTGTGAACCCAGTTAGACTCATCTCCTGGCCGGGGGTCCACAGGCCGACTGGGCGCTGGGTGTAGAAAACCCGCTATTGGTCTGTGTTAAACCTGCTGCCTGTGAATTGCATCCTGGTCTGGTTCGTGTGTTCGGAGAAGGAGTCAATGACACTTGTTCACTGTCTCCACTCTCATGATTTTATCCCTTTCCCAGCTGACCAGCCCCCGTCTGACAGATCTCGCCTGGCCCAGCAGCCGTTCCAAACCCCCCAGCATTTTTGTGGCCCTTCTCTGCCCTTTCCCAAGCGCAGCAGGTGTTTTCCGAGCCGGGCGCCCAGCTCTGCACGCAGCGGTCGAGGTGGGGGCGCACCGTGCACTTCTATAGGGACAATATGATAGAAGAAATCTGAGACTTTCTCCCTTTCCAAAGGGAGCGTTTTCGGACTCCCTGATCTCTCCAGCGGTAACAGCTAACCCAGGCCCCAGGGTTGTGTGTGCAGGGGGCTGGTGCTGAGGTTGTATCGGTTCAGAGCAGACGAGGGGCCCCCCTGCAGGAACCCTGCGCCAGGCTAGCCCGGCGGTGCCAGGGGTGGGGCACAGGACCCAACTCAGTCCCAGGGGAACCGACAGGCGAGTTCCCAGGAGTCCTGCCCAGCCCTGCCAACCAGCCAGGCGCCAGATCGCAGCTGCCTGGCCCTGGGGGCCGTTGGCTCGGCCACACCAGCGGCAGGGCTGCCAGGAACCCGGCCCCAGCTGGGCGGAGGGGCATGGGGCAGGGGCTTCGTGCCAAACCCAGAGCAAGGGAAGCCCAGGCCGCGACGGGCCGGCTGCCCCCAAGCCGCTGCCCAGGCCGGGGCCTTTCGCTCCCCCGCGCGGTGACGAGCAGCCGGGCCGGGCGTCTCTGCCCGTCACCTTGAAAAGAAGGAATCCGAGATCCAGGTCAGGGTCTGCCGGGACGTGCTGAACCTGCAACGGCAAAGGGCGGCGTGAGCCAGCGGCCGGGCGCAGCGACCCGGCAGAGACCCGGCGCAGCGGGGCCCGGGGGGGGGGGGCGGGGGGGGCGGGGCCCGGCGGGATTCCGGGGGGCGGGGCTGGGCAGTGTCGGGGGGGCTCCCAGGGGGGGCTGGTGCCCAGAGCGGGGGGGGGCGGGGGGGCAGGGCCCGGCGGGATTCCGGGGGGCGGGGCTGGGCAGTGTCGGGGGGGCTCCCAGGGGGGGCTGGTGCCCAGAGCGGGGCCCGGCGGGATTCCGGGGGGGGGGCGGATGGGCGACCTCGGGGGGGGTCCCGGGGATCTCGGAGGGGGCGGGGCGGGCAGTCCGGGGGGCCCCTCCCCCACTCGCCTTTTGCCCCCCACGTTGAGCTGGATCAACTCCGCGCCCGGCCGCGCGCTCCCGCCTTGAGCCGCCATATCCGGGCCCGCGCCCCGCTTCCCCCGCCGGGGACACGCCCACCCCGCGCGCTGATTGGCCCCGCCTCTCCCCAGGCCCGCCCACCCCGCGCGCTGATTGGCCCCCGTTTCTCCCCAGGCCCGCCCACCCCGGGCGCTGATTGGGCCCCGCCTCGTCCCAAGCCCGCCCACAGCCCGCGAGCCCCGCCCCGTCCCACCCCTTAAAGGGGCGCTGTGGGGCAGGGCGGGGGACCGGCCCTCCTGACCCCTGACCCCATCCTGCCTCCCCCACCGCCGTGTCCCCTGACCCGGCCCTGCCCCTCCCCTCGCCGGGCGCTGGGACGTCCTGCCCCCTCCCCCCCCCGTGCCCAGGCTCCGCCCCTTGGGAATTTGCTCCTGGTTTCGAGTCCGGCCCCGGCCCCTGGGCCCCCCCGGGCCTGCGAGACGGAGACCTCGGCCCCCCCCCCGCGGCCCCTGGGCCCCCCCGGGCCTGCGAGACCGAGACCTGGCCCCCCCCCCGCGGCCCCGGCCCCTGGGCCCCCCCGGGCCTGCGACACGGAGACCTCGGGCCCCCCCCCCCCGCGGCCCCGGCCCCTGGGCCCCCCCGGGCCTGCGACACGGAGACCTCGGCCCCCCCCCCGCGGCCCCGGCCCCGGGGCCCCCCCGGGCCTGCGACACGGAGACCTCGCCCCCCCCCCTCGCGGCCCCGGCCCCTGGGCCCCCCCGGGCCTGCGAGACGGAGACCTCGGCCCCCTCTCCGGGGAGGTGGCTGGAGTCACCCCCCCCCCGCGGCCCCAGCCCCCGGCCGCCCCCTCGCAAACACACCGCCCCGAGCAGTTCGCTTTCAACCAGACTCTCCGGCCGTTCCCGTCCCCTTTATTGGCTACACCGTGTAAAGCGCGTTTCCCCGTCGCCAGGGGCAGGGCACAGGGGTGGCGAGGGTTACAGGGGACCAGGACGGAGCCCACACAGCTCTATGCAGGGGTTAAATTGCTACAGATTCACATGGAGTCCAGCCCCTGCCCCTCACCGCCCAGCTTGGCTCCTGGCGCGTCAGGCCTGGAAGTACATGCACACGGCGCAGCCGCTTTCGAATCTCACGCAGTCGCTTGTCAAATCTTTACAAATCGCTCCCTGGTTCCAAAACCCCTTCCAAAGATTTACAGGCAGGAAAAAACAAACTCAAACCCAGCCCCGAACGCACTGATTCTCAGGAAGATTTTCTTTATACAGGAGGAGAAACATTATTTAGAGCAATTACACTATGGTACAAGCTCCCGGACCTGAAAGAGAAAGCTGGGGCTGCAGCCAGGTGGGGAAACCAACGGTGGACATGGCTCTGGTGCACGGAAGAGGCTTCATCTTGATTCTCTCCCACGTTATTACAGGGAGGCTGTGGGGATAAAACGGGGTGGCTGGGGGGTAACACAAAACCGAGGGCGGTTTGCACGGTGGTTGGACGTTGTACCGGACGCTGGGGAGCACTTGGGGAGCCTTGAGGGCAGAGCCGGTGGGACGTGCTCCTGACCGGCAGCACAGGGCCCTGGACCCCTGGATCCGAGCGACCCGGCTCTGCTCTGTCTGAAGAACCAGCCCCAGAGATGGCAGGCGCCACCCGAGAAAGGAAACGCTGGTTCCACACCCGCCTCATAGCCAGCTGGGCTCTGGCCCAATCCACGTCTATTTCTTTTGGAAGACACCTGGTTCTCTCCCCCCGCGTTGGCCCCTGCCCCAGGCTACGTCCCAAAGGCTGGGAACCCGGCAAGGCGGCTGTGACTAGTGCTGGGCCAACTCCCAATGGAGCGGCTGCTCAGCATCCATCCAGCGGCTGCTGGAGACGGGGGGGCTCATGCCCCAGGCCAGCTCCTTGGAGCCATGCCTGGTGCTTTGCTCTCCAGGGCCCTGAATCTGGAGCCGAATTCCTGAAGCAATCGCCCCACGGGCCTGATCCCTGAGCAGCCCCTCCCAGGGCCCAGCCCGGCTCTGCCCAGCTGCGAGTGACTGCGGCTGCTTTGGGCAAGAACCCCCCTGCCCCAGAGCCTCCCCCCCCGCCCCTTTATTGCATAAAGACGTGGGAGGAGCCCCTCGTCCCTCTGGGCCCCATGCCCGGCAGGCTGGGGCTGGGGGCCGGGCGGCTCACACACGTGCAGAGCCCGCACTATGGCTCGTTAACGGCACCGGAGCCCAGCCCACAGCAGCCGGGACCTCGGAACTCTCGCCTGGCCCAAGGCAAGGGCTGGTCCCGATCTCCCGGGGCTCGAAGGTGCAGGGGCTGGGGGGCTGCTGCCTACCCAGGGGACAGGATCTCCACCGGGTGAGGGCTCCTGCTCAGGGGGGACACATGGAGAGGAGCCGGGGGCTGCGCCTCCAGGAGACCGTCCCCGTGTGCACGGGCTTAGGCACAAACCACCACCCTTTGCTGTGCAAACGCTCCAGCTGCCAGCCCCTGCCCATGGGGCGAGCGCCGTGCCCAGGCTGGCAGCAGCGAGCGCAGCCGGCTCCTGGTTGGGTGGCACGGCCTAGCTCCCTTTGCGAGAGGCCTGGCCCAATCCGGCTCCGGCCACGGGTGGCAGGACAGGGCTGGGGCCGACATCTCCCCGCTCCTGCTGCAGAGACAGAGTGTGGACGCCGCCAGTCGCGTGTCCGACTTCCCAGGATGGCAATGAAACCCTGGCAGACCTCGGGCCCCTGGCTCCGCAGGAGGAGTTGGGGGATCCGGCCAAGCGCTGCCGATGCTGTTCTGACCCACATGGCAGAGGTGGGAATAGCAGGCCCAGGATGCTGAAACGTGAGCGTGCATGGACGTGCGTGCACGAGAGCTGACGTGCAAGGGGATGCACGAGTGGGAGGTGGAACCAGGGGTTTGCTGGGGGGCGAGCCTCAGACACCCTTCAGCAGCGTCAGGGCCAGGGGCTCTGTGGGCGTCAGGAGAGCCTGCTCCCCCAGGGGACGAGATGCCAAGCACGGGGCAGCAGTGAGACAGACCAGGCCAGGGGCAGGACTCCCTCTCCAAACCCCTGCCCCATCCGGAGCCGTGGGCGCTGCCAAGGAGACGGCGGAGAGGTGGTGTCAGGGCAGAGAGCTGCCTGCCAGCGACGGGCCAGGCACGTTGGTCCTGGCACAGGCTGGGCCAGCCAGGACCACTGGGAAGGACCCAACCCCGAACTCAGCTCCCTTCCCCACGATCCCTGGCTGGGCTGAGGGGCGTGGGGGCCTGGGCTGGGCATTGAGGGGCCAGCACACCACTATATAGACCCGAAGGCCGACCCCAGCCCTGCCCCCTTCCCTCCCAAATCCCAAGGCGTGGGCCAAATCCAGAGCTGGGGTAAACAGGAGCCCCACTGGCTGCAGCAGATTCTCCTCATACCGGCCAGCACCACCCCCACCTGTTTCCATCTCCTCCCACCACAGACTCAGGTGCGAGCTGCCCACGCACGGCCTGCCAAGGGTGAACGGGCCCAGAGCGCCGGGAAACCCAGCGCTGCGTGTGCTTGGAACCGGGCCCCGAGAGCTGTGCAAACCCACCGCTGCGCGTGCTCAGAACCGACCTGCCGTGCGACAGGCCCCGAGAGCTGTGCAAACCCAGCGCTGCGCGTGCTTGGAACCGGGCCCCGAGAGCTGTGCAAACCCAGTGCTGCGCGTGCTCAGAACCGACCTGCCGTGCGACAGGCCCCGAGAGCTGTGCAAACCCAGCGCTGCGCGTGCTCAGAACCGACCTGCCGTGCGACAGGCCCCGAGAGCTGTGCAAACCCAGCGCTGCGCGTGCTTGGAACCTGCCCCCGTGCGACAGGCCCCGAGAGCTGTGCAAACCCAGCGCTGCGCGTGCTCGGAACCGACCTGCCGTGCGACAGGCCCCGAGAGCTGTGCAAGCCCAGTTCTGCGCGTGCTCAGAACCGACCTGCCGTGCGACAGGCCCCGAGAGCTGTGCAGACCCAACACTGCATGTGTTTGGAACCTGCCCCCCGTGCGACGGGCCCAAGAGCCGTGGAAACCCAGCCCTGCATGTGCTTGGAACCCGGCCCCCGTGCAACAGGCCCTGAGAGCTGTGCAAACCCAGCGCTGTGCGTGCTTGGAACTTGGCCCCCGGTGCGACGAGCCCAAGAGCCGTGGAAACACAGCGCTGCGTGTGCTCAGAACCCACCCACCGTGCAACAGGCCCCGAGAGCCATGGAAACGCAGCGCTGCGTGTGCTCAGAACCCACCCCCCATGCGACAGGCCCCAAGAGCCATGGAAACGCAGCGCTGCGTGTGCTCAGAACCCGGCCCTCGTGCAACAGGCCCCGAGAGCCGTTGAAACCCAACGCTGCGTGTGCTCGGAACCCGGCCCCCGTGCGACAGGCCCCAAGAGCCGTGGAAACGCAGCGCTGCGTGTGCTTGGAACCCGGCCCTCGTGCGACAGGCCCCGAGAGCTGTGCAAACCCAGTGCTGCGTGTGCTCGGAACCTGCCCCCGTGCAACGGGCCCCGAGAGCTGTGCAAACCCAGTGCTGCGTGTGCTCAGAACCGACCCGCCGTGCGACAGGCCCCGAGAGCCATGGAAACCCAACGCTGCGTGTGCTCAGAACCCACCCACCGTGCAACAGGCCCCGAGAGCCATGGAAACGCAGTGCTGCGTGTGCTCGGAACCCGGCCCCCGTGCGACAGGCCCCGAGAGCCGTGGAAACGCAGCGCTGCGTGTGCTCGGAACCCGGCCCCCGTGCAACAGGCCCCAAGAGCCGTGGAAACGCAGCGCTGCGTGTGCTCAGAACCCGGCCCTTGTGCGACAGGCCCCGAGAGCCGTGGAAACCCAGTGCTGTGTGTGCTTGGAACCTGCCCCCGTGCGACGGGCCCCGAGAGCTGTGCAAACCCAGTGCTGCGTGTGCTCAGAACCGACCCGCCGTGCGACAGGCCCCGAGAGCTGTCCAGACCCAGAGCTGCGTGTACTCAGAATCGACCCGCCGTGCAACGGGCCCAAGAGCCATGGAAACTCAGCGCTGCGTGTGCTCAGAACCCGGCCCCCGTGCAACAGGCCCCGAGAGCCGTGGAAACGCAGCGCTGCGTGTGCTCGGAACCCGGCCCCCGTGCAACGGGCCCCGAGAGCCGTGGAAACGCAGCGCTGCGTGTGCTCGGAACTCGGCCCTCGTGCGACAGGCCCCGAGAGCCGTGGAAACGCAGCGCTGCGTGTGCTCGGAACCCGGCCCCCGTGCGACAGGCCCCGAGAGCCGTGGAAACCCAGCGCTGCGTGTGCTCGGAACCCGGCCCCCGTGCGACAGGCCCCGAGAGCCGTGGAAACCCAGCGCTGCGTGTGCTCGGAACCCGGCCCCCGTGCGACAGGCCCCGAGAGCCGTGGAAACCCAGCGCTGCGTGTGCTCGGAACCCGGCCCCCGTGCGACAGGCCCCGAGAGCCGTGGAAACCCAGCGCTGCGTGTGCTCGGAACCCGGCCCCCGTGCGACAGGCCCCGAGAGCCGTGGAAACCCAGCGCTGCGTGTGCTCGGAACCCGGCCCCCGTGCGACAGGCCCCGAGAGCCGTGGAAACTCAGCGCTGCGTGTGCTCGGAACTCGGCCCTCGTGCGACAGGCCCCGAGAGCCGTGGAAACGCAGCGCTGCGTGTGCTCGGAACCCGGCCCCCGTGCAACGGGCCCCGAGAGCCGTGGAAACCCAGCCCTGCGTGTGCTCGGAACCCGCCCCCCATGCAACAGGCCCCAAGAGCCATGGAAACGCAGCGCTGCGTGTGCTCAGAACCCACCCACCGTGCGACAGGCCCCGAGAGCCGTGGAAAGGCAGCGCTGCGTGTGCTCGGAACCCGGCCCCCGTGCAACGGGCCCCGAGAGCCGTGGAAAGGCAGCGCTGCGTGTGCTCGGAACTCGGCCCTCGTGCGACAGGCCCCGAGAGCCATGGAAACGCAGCGCTGCGTGTGCTCGGAACCCGGCCCTCGTGCAACCGGCCCCGAGAGCCGTGGAAACCCAGCGCTGCGTGTGCTCGGAACCCGGCCCCCGTGCAACGGGCCCATGTCCATAGTGGGCTGAGCGAGGGCCAGGTGCCCGGTTCCCTTATGTGAATGACCCAAAATGCTTAACCCCCCGGGGAGCATCTGTCCGAAAAGCACCCCCTCCCCCGCCCTGAAACACCCAGCGGCTTCCCAGCCCGGGGAGGGACCAGAACTGCCGGCCCCTCTCTGGGCCCCGCCCCACGCAGGGAGGGGGAGGCTCCTGCGTGCCCCCCAGGGGATGAAATGAAGTGGAGAGGCCCTTCCCCACTGCACAGAGTCTCTGAGTCCGGTGGAGTTTCCCCCCCAGCCTCACGCGGGGCCGGTTTTGCATATATCATCCCGTGGCGAGGAGCCGGGCCGGCTGACCCGGGCTGGACTCCTGGCACCGGACGGCGAACAGAGTGGTGCTGGCGTCCTTCCAGCGCCCGGGCTCCCCTCTCCCCATGGGCCCCCTCCTGCAGCGGGCGGGGGCTGTCCGGGACGTGTGCAGACGGAGGGGCTGGCTCGGCGCGTGGCGCGCAGGGACGCTGCAGACCGTGGGGGGGCGCGGCTCCCCTCTGCCCCGGCACTGCCCCGGCACTGCCCCGGCACTGCCCCGGCCACCTCACTTCCTCCTGCCGGACGTGCTGGCCCGCCGGTCGCCCTCCCGCCGGGGGTTGCCTTCGTCGGTGGAGGAGGTGGTGAGCAGCGCCTGGCTCCAGCGGGCGATCTCGGCGTGCTCCTCGGCGGAGGCAGCCAGCGCCTGGAGCCAGTTCTTCATCTCCTCCTGTGGGACGGACACCAGAGCCGCGTGAAACCCCAGCCGCTGCCACCCCCGCGCAGCCTCTGGGCAGCGTCACGCTGCCGTGGAGGAGTGGGGGGGGCAGAGAATTGGGCCCCAGCCCCCCAATACGCCAGCTGGCTGGGGCTGGCCCCCCGCGCGGGAAAGCGTCACAGCGCGACTTGCTGGAGCGGCTCAGGAGCCAGCTTCCTGCCCCGACGCCCGGCTGGGAACGCTCAAGGTGTCCCGGCCACAGGGCTCGCGGGGCTCCCCGGCCAAGTGGAACTTCACCCAGTCTGGGGCCCGGAGAACCGGCGCCGCCCGTCCTCCGATCCGCGGCCCCCTGCCACGAGAGGCACCCGCCTGCGCTCCGGAGCCTGGGCACACCCTGGCCGGCCCCCGGCTGCGGGCCCCGAGTGCGAGGGGAAGGGGTTCCAATGCTCTGAGCTCGGGCCCTGCCGACGGGCGGCCCTGGGAACGGGACTCAGGAGCCGCGAAGACATGAGCGTTGGCGGCTCGTCCCAGCTCTGGCAGGGGTCGGGTCCCCCTTGTGCCGTCTGAACCCCCAGCCCCCTCAGCCACAGCTGCGGCGAAGCTCCCGGCCGGCCCCAAGGAGCGAGATCCCGGCCGGGTCCTACCTCGTCCTTGGCCTGCAGCAGGAACTCGTTCCCGTCGCTGGTCCTGGGGGAAGCAGGTGGCGTGTTAGTGTTGTGTGGGATTGGGGGGGGAATGTGCAAGGGGGGACGTGCGAGGGGGGACGTGCGAGGGGGAGCGCTGGGCTGCAGGGGATCCCCCCAGTTGCCCCAGGGCTGGTCCTGGCTGAGCAGGACGCCATGGGGAAGCCCAGGGGGCTGCGTGCGGGGGAGGCCCAGGGCTGGGCTCGGGGGGGGGGGGTCCCGGATGGCAGGTGGCAGAGGGATGAAGGCTGCTGCCCTGCTCCAGGCCCACAACCCCAACTCACCCCCCAGCGCAGACCCCCTGAGCCCCAGGGCAGCACCTGCCCAGACAGCCGCTGCCCCCCCAGAGCCCGGTGTCTCTGATCTGGGGGAGGGAGGGGGGCGGGTGCCTGGTGTCTCTGGGGGGGACAGGTGCCTGGTTCTCTGGGGCCGGTGTCTCTGACCAGGGAAGGGGGGGCGGTGCCCAGTATCTCTGGGGGTGGGGGGGGGCTGGTGTCTCTGACCTGGGGGAGGGAGGGGCAGTTGCCCGGTGTCTTGGGGGGGGGGGGCTGGTGTCTCTGACCCGGGGAGGGAGGGGGGTCTGGCAGTGGGGGGGTTGGTGTCTCTGGCGGCGGGGGGGGGCAGATGCCCGGTGTCTCCGGGGGAGGGGCAGGTGCCCAGTGTCTCCGCGGGGGGGGGGGCGCTGGTGTCTCTGACCCGGGGAGGGGGGCAGGTGCCCGGTGTCTCCGGGGGAGGGGGGCAGGTGCCCGGTGTCTCCGGGGGGGGGGCGCTGGTGTCTCTGACCCGGGGAGGGGGGCAGGTGCCCGGTGTCTCCGGGGGAGGGGGGCAGGTGCCCCGTGTCTCCGGGGGGGGGGCTGGTGTCTCTGAGCTGGGGGGGTGACTCACTTGAGCTTGAAGACGTTCTTCTTCTTCTTGTAGTCAGTGGCCACGTGGCTGGTGGCCTGGTGCAGGGGGAGCGGCGGCTCCCCGCCGTGGGTGCTGCCCGACGCCTGCCCCTTGGCATCCTTGTAGAAGCCCAGGTCCCCTCTGCTCAGGACGCAGTACAGGTTTACCCAGGACCTACCAAAACAGAGCGACCCCGATGGAACGGGGCAGCCTGGGAGCCCCCTGCCCATCCAGCCAGACGGGGCAGCCTGGGGCCGTGGCCCCACAGCACCCCGGGAGGAGACCCCTGCACGGGAGCCCGGCTCAGCTGGGCAGGGCAGGATCCCGCCCTCCACGCTAGGAGTGTAACGTAACATCTCACTGCCGGGATTGGGGTCCCGTCGCGCCGGGCGCCGCCCAGACCCCAGCCGAGATCAGGGCCCTGTCGCGCTGGGAGCCGCCCAGACCCCGGCCGAGATCGGGGCCCCGTCGGGCCGGGCGCCGCCCAGACCCCGGGTGAGATCGGGGCCCCGTCGGGCCGGGCGCCGCCCAGACCCCGACCGAGATCAGGGCCCCGTCGGGCCGGGCGCCGCCCAGACCCCGGGTGAGATCAGGGCCCCGTCGCGCCGGGCGCTGCCCAGACCCCAGGGAGTCAGTGACAGAGCTGGGAACTGACCCCCAGACTCCTGGGTCCCAGCCCAGTGCCCGCCCCGCTGTGGGGGGGCTGCTCAGTGCTGGCCAGGGGAGGGGACCGGCTCCTCTCCCCCGATCTTCCGCCCCAGTCGCTGGGCCCCGCTCGCGGCCCCGGCCCCTCACCTGTTAGAGGCCTTCTTGTTGGGCGCCTCCAGCTCGTGCTTGCGGAAGAGGAAACCCTCCAGCTGGACGGTGTGGGTGGGGGGCGGGGGGGGCGGGGCACTCTGGGCCGGCGCCGAGCGGGACCTGCGGCTCTCCCCCGGGGGCTGGCTGGGGTCCCTGGGCCGCGGCCTCCTCCTGGGCTTGGGCCTGTCTCGGGCCCGCGGCCGCTCCGGGCGCGGCGTCCTCTCGGGCAGCAGGTCGAGGCCGTTGGGCAGGCGGGTGGGGGAGTCGCGGGGCTGTGGGGCAAAGAGCACGTCAGGCGTGGGGCTGGAGCCCCCCAGGAGACAGGCTCTGGCCCTGACCGCGGGCAGGGGGCCCAGCAGAGCCTAAGCCTCCTTCGTGTTCCTCTGGGGCAGCTCTAGCTTACGGCCTGGCCCCACGGCGCTGAGTGACCCGCTGGCCCCACGGCGCTGAGTGACCCGCTGGCCCCACGGCGCTGAGTGACCCCTGGCCCCACGGCGCTGAGTGACCCGCTGGCCCCACGGCGCTGAGTGACCCCTGGCCCCACGGCGCTGAGTGACCCGCTGGCCCCACGGCGCTGAGTGACCCCCTGGCCCCACGGCGCTGAGTGACCCGCTGGCCCCACAGCGCTGAGTGACCCGCTGGCCCCACGGCGCTGAGTGACCCCCTGGCCCCACGGCGCTGAGTGACCCGCTGGCCCCACAGCGCTGAGTGACCCGCTGGCCCCACGGCGCTGAGTGACCCGCTGGCCCCACGGCGCTGAGTGACCCGCTGGCCCCACGGTGCTGAGTGACCCGCTGGCCCCACGGCACTGAGTGACCCCTGGCCCCACGGCGCTGGCCGCTCTCCCGAGACGGGGTGTCGGGGACCCCTGCTTCCTTCTGCAACCGGCCGCGGGGGCTTTCCCCTGCAGCAGGAGCCCGAAGGGGTTAACCCAGCTCTGCAGACACGGGGCCGGATCCTCAGCTGGCGTAAACGGGCCATCGCTCCTCCGACTCTGCCGACTCGTCCCATCGGGCACCGCGGGAGACACTTACCGGGGCCGGGGCCGGGGCCGGGGCCGGCACCTGCGCGGTCGACTCCTTCTCCTGCAGCTGCTCCACAATATCCGCCAGCGTGGTCTTGCTGCCAGCGAAGAGAGAGAGGGTGAGACGCGCGGCGGTGCCGGGCTCTGGGAAACGGGCAGCCCCGGCGCAGGGAGGGAGCCAAGACCGGGACGGGACGGGACGGGTGGAGGGCGCTCAGCATCCCCCCCACCCCCCCAGATTTCCGGGTGCTGCTGGGGGACGTCTGGGATCTGACACAGGAAAACTCAATGCGGGTTTTTCGTTTGGGTGAAAAGAAAATCACTGGGAACGTGGTGGGGAAGCCGGTTTCTACCCAACGTCCGGCAGCCGGGGCCAAGCAGCCTCGGGCGCGGCCGATCTTCCCCCTCGGCCCAGGGCCCTCCCGGTCGCGGGCCCCCTAGCCACGCTGGGAGCAGGTGTGGGCGCAGCTGGGGGGGTCTCGGTCCGCGCTGCACGGGGGCCTGTGACGCGCTGGGAATGTTCTGAATGTTCCCACTGAATCCTGTGCGGGTGCCTCAGTGTCCCCTCTGCAGTTCTTAGTAGCCAGGTGGTGGATCAGGGGTGGGATTGCTGCAGAGCAAAGGGCCAGTGCCCGTAAATCACCGACCCTCTGTCTCCTGGCAGCTAATGGCCGGGGCCCTTCCCCCCTGCAAGGGAACAGCTAAAGGGGAACAAAGGGGTCAGGTGAGCTCCCGCTGGGGAAGGAGCTGTGCTGGAGTAGGAAGCACAGACTGTCTGTGTGGGGGAGGGGAGAGCCAGAGGTTTAGGTGAGATGCAGGAATTCAGACTGTGAGCTGAGCTAGGCCTGGGGGAGGGGAGGTGACACCTCTGGCCATGGGGGAGACAAAGGAAGGAGGCTGAGGAGAGAGGAGGGGCCGAGGGGGCTGGGCAGACGGGAGTTGGCTGGAGAAGAGAGGGGAGGCAGGGAGACCGGGCTCTGATCCCCGAGGGGGGCTGGGAGGCCCCCCAGGATGGACCTGACAGGGGGGAATCCGGTTATCTGTCCCTGCAAGACCTGTGTTGGACTGTGTTCCTGTCGCCTAAATAAACCTTCTGCTTTGCTGGCTGGCTGAGAGTCCTGGGGAATCGGCAGGGAGCCCGGGGGTGCAGGGCCTGGCTCCCCCACACTCCGTGACAGGAGCTGAGCAGAGAGGAGGGGCTGGAGGGGGTGTCAGTCTGGGGCTGGCTGGGGACGAGGAGTGAAGTGCAGACGGGGGGGTCTGGCTCACTGCCCCCCAGAATGGACCCGGCCGAGGGGTCCGGTTCTCTGTACCTACAAGCTCTGTGTTAGCCCCTGTTCCTGTCATCGAATAAACCTCTGTGTCACTGGCTGGCTGAGAGTCACGTCTGACTGCGCAGTGGGGGGGCAGGACCCTGTGGCCCCCCAGGACCCCGCCTGGGCGGACTCGCTGTGGGAAGCGCACGGAGGGGCAGAGGATGCTGAATGCTCCAAGGAGAGACCCAGGAGGTGAAGCCGTGGGAGCTTCTTGCCCTGCAGCCAGGCTGCTCCGAGGGAGAGGAGGCTCCCGAGTCCTGCCTGGCTTGTGGGGAGCATCGCCCGGGGACTCCGTGACACGTGACACTCACCCACTCCCTTTGGGCTCGTGCCGGGGCGTCTCCTGCTCGCTGGACTCCTGCCGCTCCAGCCGCCGCTCGTGCCGCTCCCGGCGCCTCTCCGCCTGCTCGTGCCGGGGCGTCTCCTGCTCGCTGGACTCCTGCCGCTCCAGGCGCCGCTCCCGGCGCTCCCGGCGCCTCTCCGCCTGCTCATGGCGCGGCGTCTCCTGCTCACTGGGCTCCGGGCGCCACTCCCGCGGCTGCTCCGGCTGCGTCTCGGCCCGGCTGACCTGGGCCAGCTCCACCAGCACCGGGCCCGCCGCGGGCACTTGCAGGTGCTGGCTCAGCTTGGCCTCCAGCGTCTCCTCAGCCGCCGCCTTCGCCTCCCTGAGCCTCTCGGCGCCAGCGGCCAGGCCCTCCTGCACGCGGTCAAGCCGGGGCTGCAGCCGCTCCGGCTTCATCTCCTGCCGCACGTAGGCCACCCTGAGCTCCAGCGCCTCTGCGAGCTCCCCCGGGCCCCCGCTGGGCAGGGCCGGAGCCTGGGGCCGGCCCCGCAGCAGGTCCTGACGCTCCAGCTTTGCCTCGGCCTGGCGCAGCAGCGACGGGCCCTTGAGGCCTGGCTCGCTGGGCTCCCCCAAGAATTTGCGGCCCAGGAGTGGTGTGGCCGGCTGCTTGCTCTGCTCGGCCTTCAGCTTCTCCAGCTGCAGGGGAAACGGGCTCTGGTTAAAGCGCCGGGGGGGGCCGGACTCCTGGGTTCTATCCAGGTTCTAGGAGGGCAGCGGCGTCTAGTGGTTAGAGCAGGGGGGGCTGGGAACCAGGACTCCTGGGTTCTCTCCCTGGCTCTGGGAGGGGAGTGGGGGCTGGTGGTTGGGGGCGGGAGGCTGGGAGCCAGGACTCCTGGGTTCTCTCCCTGGCTCTGGGAGGGGAGTGGGGGCTGGTGGTTAGAGTGGGGGGGGCTGGGAGTCCAGACTCCTGGGTTCTGTCCCCGGCTCTGGGAGGGGAGTGGGGGCTAGTGGTCAGCGTGGGGGGGCTGGGAGCCAGGACTCCTGGGTTCGATCTCCAGCCAGCGAGATGGTGAAATTTTCTACCCCATATGGGGCGGATTGGGGCATGGCTGGGGGTGGATTAGGGAGTGGCCGGGGATCCCTACGCTGTGGCTGTTCCCTGCCCCCCAGGGCTCATGGGGGTGGATCGGGAGCGTGGCCGGGGTGAATCAGGGCCGTTGCCAGGGGCATGGCCAGGGGGTTGATGGGGGCGTGAGGGCGAATGGGGCTCCCCCCGTACCGTGGTGAGGCGCCGCAGGGAGCTGAATCTCTCCTCCCAGGTGGTGGCCGCCTTGCGAAAGGCCTCGTGGCGCCGGATCAGCTGCTCCACCTCGTCCACGCTGCTGCCCAGCTCGCGGCTCTTCAGCAGGGGCTCCTGGGCCGTGAGCCAGGCGTCGGCCACCACGGCCTCCTGCGCAAACTGGTGCACTTCCAGCACTGGGGAGAGCGGGGGGTGAGCACGTGGCCCCTGCAGCTCGCCCCTCGGGGGGGCCACACCCCAGCACCGCCGGGGGGGCCAGTCCCCATGGGCCCGGCCACGGAGCGCCAGGGGGCTGGCACAGGGCACACGGCAACTAAGCCAGGAGAGAACCCAGGAGTCCTGGCTCCCAGCCCCCCCCCCCACCCACTAGACCCCACTCCCCTCCCAGAGCTGGGAGAGAACCCAAGCGTCCTGGCTCCCGGGCGCCCCCAGGTTCGTTACAGGGGCCGTTCCCGGCCTGGGGGCGGGGGCCCTGCACTCACTTTGCTGCAGCCACTCCCAGTGCTTGTCCCACTTGTCGCTCAGCTCCTGCTTCTTGGTCAGCAGCTTCTCCAGGTGGCCCCTGATCTGCAGAGAGATTCGTGGGTCTGCCAGGGCCTGCGCACCCCAGCCCCGCCCCCGCCCCATCCTCAGCCCCGCCCCCTGTCCCTCGTCCCACCCCCTGCCCCGCCCCCTGTCCCTCTGTCCCACCACCAGCCCCGCCCCCTGTCCCTCCTCCCGCCCCCAGCCCCGCCCCCTGTCCCTCATCCCGCCCAGCCCCGCCCCCTGTCCCTGCCCCGCCCCTCCATCCCGCCCCCACCCCCCACCCCGCCCCCAGCCCCGCCCCATCCTCAGCCCCGCCCCCTGTCCCTCATCCCGCCCCCAGCCCCCACCCCGTCCACAGCCCCCACCCTGTCCCATCCCCAGCCCCCACCCCCTGTCCCTTGTCCCCCCCAGTCATTCGTCCCACCCCCAGCCCCGCCCCCTGTCCCCCTCCCGTCCCCAGCCCCGCCCCCCGTTCCACCCGCCCCGACCCCAGCCCCCACCCCCCGTCCCCCTCCCGCCCCCAGCCCCGCCCCCTGTCCCTTGCCCCGCCCCCTGTCCCTCGCCCCCCTGCGCCGGCATTACCTCCTCGGCCACGGGGCTTCTGTTGAGCACCAGAGTCTTGCCCAGCTCCACGCAGGCGGCGATGCTCTGGCTCCGGGCTTCGATCTCGCTCTTCAGCCCCTGGTGATAGTTCATCAGCACCTCCACCGAGGAGACGTCCCTGGGGGCAGACGGGGCAGGCCTGGCTACGGGGGAGGATCCAGGGCCCCGATCCTGCCCTCGGATCCACACCGGGGGACCCCCCCAGCCAGCCCCATACCCACCGGGTCCCCAGCCCTGGACAAACCTCCTCCCTTCCTCAGGCACCCGGAGGGGAGAGTCCAGAGCCCGGGGTCTCTGCCCCTTCCTGCCCCCAGGAGCTCTGCCACGGCATCCGGGGCAGGTCCCACACAGGGCGGCCACTCATCCGACGGTGACAGAGAGAGAGAGGGCTGGCTGCTGCAGGACAGGGATGCAGCGAGGGAGAGATGGGAGGAGGGATGGATGGAGGGAGGGAGGAGGGATGGAGTGAAGGAAGGAGGCTGCAGAAGGTGCCTCCCTGCCTGCCTGGCTACCGCAGGCCAAGGGCTGGGCTGCACCGACCAGTCTGAGGCTCCCAAGGCCAAGCCCCAGTGGCCCCGGTACCTGGGCTTCTCGCTGGTGCCGATCTGACAGATGACGTCGTCCATCCAGGAGACGAGGTCGCGCACCAAGCTGGTGAAGCGCATCTTGTCCGTGGTGGTGGTGATCTGCAGCCGGCACGCCTCGCACGAGCCCAGCAGCTCCTTCCACGCCCGCAGCACGTCCTGCTCCTTGGTGGCGATGGCATCGGCGTTCTCCCCGGCATACACTGTCCGCAGCTGGGCCGCCCCCTCCTGCAGCTGCCGCACCTGCTGGGGAACGGGGGGCTGAGCGGAGCGGCCATGGGGCTGGGCACGAGGATCACTGCACCTGGCACTGCAATGCAGCTGCTTCTGGGGTGCAGCGCGGTAGCTGGTCAGACAGGGCCCATGGCCAGGGGCTGAGACGCGTCCCCTCTGGGGTGGGGGCACGGGGGCTGGTCAGACAGGGCCCCAGGGCCGGGGGCTGAGACGCGTCCCCTCTGGGGTGGGGCGCGGGGGCTGGTCAGACAGGGCCCATGGCCGGGGGCTGAGACACGTCCCCTCTGGGGTGCGGCGCGGGGGCTGGTCAGACAGGGCCCGTGGCCGGGGGCTGAGACGCGTCCCCTCTGGGGTGGGGCGCGGGGGCTGGTCACACAGGGCCCATGGCCGGGGGCTGAGACACG
Organism: Mauremys mutica; assembly: GCF_020497125.1. Lineage (NCBI taxonomy): Eukaryota > Metazoa > Chordata > Testudines > Geoemydidae > Mauremys > Mauremys mutica. The sequence goes on from NC_059086.1 coordinate 999,326, forward strand.
TCCCCTCTGGGGTGGGGCGCGGGGGCTGGTCAGACAGGGCCCATGGCCGGGGGCTGAGACGCGTCCCCTCTGGGGTGGGGGCACGGGGGCTGGTCAGACAGGGCCCCAGGGCCGGGGGCTGAGACGCGTCCCCTCTGGGGTGGGGCGCGGGGGCTGGTCAGACAGGGCCCATGGCCGGGGGCTGAGACGCGTCCCCTCTGGGGTGGGGCGCGGGGGCTGGTCAGACAGGGCCCATGGCCGGGGGCTGAGACGCGTCCCCTCTGGGGTGCGGCGCGGGGGCTGGTCAGACAGGGCCCATGGCCGGGGGCTGAGACGCGTCCCCTCTGGGGTGGGGCGCGGGGGCTGGTCACACAGGGCCCATGGCCGGGGGCTGAGACACGTCCCCTCTGGGGTGCGGCGCGGGGGCTGGTCAGACAGGGCCCATGGCCGGGGGCTGAGACACGTCCCCTCTGGGGTGGGGCGCGGGGGCTGGTCACACAGGCCCCGTGGCCGGGGGCTGAGACGCGTCCCCTCTGGGGTGGGGCGCGGGGGCTGGTCAGACAGGGCCCATGGCCGGGGGCTGAGACACGTCCCCTCTGGGGTGCGGCGCGGGGGCTGGTCAGACAGGGCCCGTGGCCGGGGGCTGAGACGCGTCCCCTCTGGGGTGGGGCGCGGGAGCTGGTCAGACAGGCCCCGTGGCCGGGGGCTGAGACGCGTCCCCTCTGGGGTGCGGCGCGGGGGCTGGTCACACAGGCCCCGTGGCCGGGGGCTGAGACGTGTCCCCTCTGGGGTGGGGCGCGGGGGCTGGTCAGACAGGTCCCGTGGCCGGGGGCTGAGACGCGTCCCCTCTGGGGTGGGGCGCGGGGGCTGGTCAGACAGGCCCCGTGGCCGGGGGCTGAGACGCGTCCCCTCTGGGTGCGGCGCGGGGGCTGGTCAGACAGGGCCCCGGGGCTGAGACGCGTCCCCTCTGGGGTGGGGCGCGGGGGCTGGTCACACAGGCCCCGTGGCCGGGGGCTGAGACGCGTCCCCTCTGGGGTGGGGCGCGGGGGCTGGTCAGACAGGGCCCATGGCCGGGGGCTGAGACACGTCCCCTCTGGGGTGCGGCGCGGGGGCTGGTCAGACAGGGCCCATGGCCGGGGGCTGAGACGCGTCCCCTCTGGGGTGGGGCGCGGGGGCTGGTCAGACAGGCCCCGTGGCCGGGGGCTGAGACGCGTCCCCTCTGGGGTGCGGCGCGGGGGCTGGTCACACAGGCCCCGTGGCCGGGGGCTGAGACGCGTCCCCTCTGGGGTGGGGCGCGGGGGCTGGTCAGACAGGGCCCGTGGCCGGGGGCTGAGACGCGTCCCCTCTGGGGTGGGGCGCGGGGGCTGGTCAGACAGGGCCCCGGGGCTGAGACGCGTCCCCTCTGGGGTGGGGCGCGGGGGCTGGTCAGTCAGGGCCCATGGCCGGGGGCTGAGACACGTCCCCTCTGGGTGCGGCACGGGGGCTGGTCAGACAGGGCCCATGGCCGGGGGCTGAGACGCGTCCCCTCTGGGGTGGGGCGCGGGGGCTGGTCACACAGGCCCCGTGGCCGGGGCTGAGACACGTCCCCTCTGGGTGCGGCGCGGGGGCTGGTCAGTCAGGGCCCCGGGGGCTGAGACGCGTCCCCTCTGGGTGCGGCGCGGGGGCTGGTCAGACAGGCCCTGTGGCCGGGGGCTGAGACACGTCCCCTCTGGGGTGGGGCGCGGGGGCTGGTTAGTCAGGGCCCCGGGGGCTGAGACGCGTCCCCTCTGGGGTGGGGCGCGGGGGCTGGTCACACAGGCCCTGTGGCCGGGGGCTGAGACGCGTCCCCTCTGGGGTGGGGCGCGGGGGCTGGTCACACAGGCCCTGTGGCCGGGGGCTGAGACGCGTCCCCTCTGGGGTGGGGCACGGGGGCTGGTCAGACAGGGCCCATGGCCGGGGGCTGAGACGTGTCCCCTCTGGGGTGCGGCGCGGGGGCTGGTCACACAGGCCCCGTGGCCGGGGGCTGAGACGCGTCCCCTCTGGGGTGGGGCGCGGGGGCTGGTCACACAGGTCCCGTGGCCGGGGGCTGAGAGGCGTCCCCTCTGGGGTGGGGCGCGGGGGCTGGTCACACAGGCCCTGTGGCCGGGGGCTGAGACGCGTCCCCTCTGGGGTGCGGCGCGGGGGCTGGTCAGACAGGCCCTGTGGCCGGGGGCTGAGACACGTCCCCTCTGGGGTGGGGCGCGGGGGCTGGTCACACAGGCCCTGTGGCCGGGGGCTGAGACGCGTCCCCTCTGGGGTGGGGCGCGGGGGCTGGTCACACAGGTCCCGTGGCCGGGGGCTGAGAGGCGTCCCCTCTGGGGTGGGGCGCGGGGGCTGGTCAGACAGGGCCCATGGCCGGGGGCTGAGACGCGTCCCCTCTGGGGTGGGGCACGGGGGCTGGTCAGACAGGCCCTGTGGCCGGGGGCTGAGACACGTCCCCTCTGGGGTGGGGCGTGGGGGCTGGTCACACAGGTCCCGTGGCCGGGGGCTGAGACACGTCCCCTCTGGGTGCGGCGCGGGGGCTGGTCAGACAGGGCCCGTGGCCGGGGGCTGAGACGCGTCCCCTCTGGGGTGGGGCGCGGGGGCTGGTCAGACAGGGCCCCGGGGCTGAGACACGTCCCCTCTGGGGTGCGGCGCGGGGGCTGGTCACACAGGCCCCGTGGCCGGGGGCTGAGACGCGTCCCCTCTGGGTGCGGCGCGGGGGCTGGTCAGACAGGTCCCGTGGCCGGGGGCTGAGACACGTCCCCTCTGGGTGCGGCGCGGGGGCTGGTCAGACAGGGCCCGTGGCCGGGGGCTGAGACACGTCCCCTCTGGGGTGGGGCGCGGGGGCTGGTCAGACAGGGCCCCGGGGCTGAGACACGTCCCCTCTGGGGTGCGGCGCGGGGGCTGGTCACACAGGCCCCGTGGCCGGGGGCTGAGACGCGTCCCCTCTGGGTGCGGCGCGGGGGCTGGTCAGACAGGGCCCATGGCCGGGGGCTGAGACACGTCCCCTCTGGGTGCGGCGCGGGGGCTGGTCAGACAGGGCCCATGGCCGGGGGCTGAGACACGTCCCCTCTGGGGTGGGGCACGGGGGCTGGTCAGACAGGGCCCGTGGCCGGGGGCTGAGACGCGTCCCCTCTGGGTGCGGCGCGGGGGCTGGTCAGACAGGGCCCATGGCCGGGGGCTGAGACACGTCCCCTCTGGGGTGGGGCGCGGGGGCTGGTCACACAGGCCCCGTGGCCGGGGGCTGAGACACGTCCCCTCTGGGGTGGGGCGCGGGGGCTGGTCAGACAGGGCCCCGGGGCTGAGACACGTCCCCTCTGGGGTGGGGCGCGGGGGCTGGTCAGACAGGGCCCGTGGCCGGGGGCTGAGACACGTCCCCTCTGGGGTGGGGCGCGGGGGCTGGTCAGACAGGGCCCGTGGCCGGGGGCTGAGACGCGTCCCCTCTGGGTGCGGCGCGGGGGCTGGTCAGACAGGGCCCATGGCCGGGGGCTGAGACACGTCCCCTCTGGGGTGGGGCGCGGGGGCTGGTCACACAGGCCCCGTGGCCGGGGGCTGAGACACGTCCCCTCTGGGGTGGGGCGCGGGGGCTGGTCAGACAGGGCCCCGGGGCTGAGACACGTCCCCTCTGGGGTGGGGCGCGGGGGCTGGTCAGACAGGGCCCGTGGCCGGGGGCTGAGACACGTCCCCTCTGGGGTGGGGCGCGGGGGCTGGTCAGACAGGGCCCGTGGCCGGGGGCTGAGACACGTCCCCTCTGGGGTGGGGCGCGGGGGCTGGTCAGACAGGGCCCATGGCCGGGGGCTGAGACACGTCCCCTCTGGGGTGGGGCGCGGGGGCTGGTCAGACAGGGCCCGTGGCCGGGGGCTGAGACACGTCCCCTCTGGGGTGGGGCGCGGGGGCTGGTCAGACAGGGCCCCGGGGCTGAGACACGTCCCCTCTGGGGTGGGGCGCGGGGGCTGGTCAGACAGGGCCCATGGCCGGGGGCTGAGACACGTCCCCTCTGGGGTGGGGCGCGGGGGCTGGTCAGACAGGGCCCGTGGCCGGGGGCTGAGACACGTCCCCTCTGGGGTGGGGCGCGGGGGCTGGTCAGACAGGGCCCATGGCCGGGGGCTGAGACACGTCCCCTCTGGGTGCGGCGCGGGGGCTGGTTCCCCCCCGAGCCCCTCACCTGGCTCACCAGCACCTGCACGTCGTGCTCGAAGGAGCTGAGCACCCGCTGCAGGGCCCCGGCGGAGCTGCGGGACTCGCGAGCCGCCACCTCCGGCAGCCGCTGCTTCTTCTCCTCGATCTGGGCCAGCAGGTCCTTGCAGTCGCTGAAGAACTTGTGCAGCTCGTGGGAGGCGGCCAGCATCTGGGCCCGCGTCTCCATCAGCTCCAGCAGGTCGGCCCAGGCCTCGTTCACCCCGTCCTTCCACTCCGCGATGGTGGCCGCGTCCACGTGCCCGCAGTCGATCAGCTCGTCCACCATCTGGTTCACGGCCGAGAGCCGCTCGTGGCCCGTGCTGCCCGTCTCGCTGGCGAACGCCGTGAACTTCTCCTGCAGCAGCTGGGGGGCGAGCGCACGACACACAGACCCTGGCACGGTGCGCGGGCGGCGGATGGCACCGGACGCAGCCCCTGGCCTCGGGCCGAGCCCTGAGCCCAGCCGGGGGAGGTGGAGCGCAGCACGTGGCACGGAGACCACAGGACGGGTACAGGGCGTGGCACAGACACAGCATCCAGCCGGGCACAGGGAATCCGGCCCGGGGGCATGGGGAACAGTCAGCCCAGTCTGGGGGCGCTGGGCGGGGGGGTGTGCCCCTGGGGGCGCTGGATGGGGGCGTGTGCCCCTGGGGGCGCTGGGGGGGGGCGTGTGCCCCTGCGGGCGCTGGACGGGGATATGTGCCCCTGGGGGCGCTGGACGGGGATATGTGCCCCTGGGGGCGCTGGACGGGGGGCGTGTGCCCCAGGGGGCCCTGGACGGGGGTGTGTGCCCCAGGGGGCACTGGACGGGGGTGTGTGCCCCTGGGGGCGCTGGACGGGGGGCGTGTGCCTCTGGGGGGCGCAGGGCGGGGGGGCGTGTGCCTCTGGGGGGCGCTGGGGGGGGGCGTGTGCCCCTGGGGGTGCTGGATGGGGGCGTGTGCCCTCGGGGCGCTGGATGGGGATATGTTCCCCTGGGGGCGCTGGACGGGGGGCATGTGCCCCTGGGGGCGCTGGACGGGGGCGTGTGCCCCTGGGGGCGCTGGATGGGGATATGTTCCCCTGGGGGCGCTGGACGGGGGCGTGTGCCCCTGGGGGCGCTGGATGGGGGCGTGTGCCCCTGGGGGCGCTGGATGGGGATATGTGCCCCTGGGGGCGCTGGATGGGGATATGTTCCTCTGGGGGGGGGCGTGGGCCCCTGGGGGCGCTGGACGGGGGGCGTGTGCCCCTGGGGGCGCTGGACGGGGATGTGTGCCCCTGGGGGCGCTGGACGGGGGGCGTGTGCCTCTGGGGGGCGCAGGGCGGGGGGGCGTGTGCCTCTGGGGGGCGCTGGGGGGGGGGCGTGTGCCCCTGGGGGTGCTGGATGGGGGCGTGTGCCTCTGGGGGGCGCAGGGCGGGGGGGCGTGTGCCTCTGGGGGGCGCTGGGGGGGGGCGTGTGCCCCTGGGGGCGCTGGACGGGGGCGTGTGCCACTGGGGGGCGCAGGGCGGGGGGGCGTGTGCCTCTGGGGGGCGCTGGGGGGGGGCGTGTGCCCCTGGGGGTGCTGGACGGGGGCGTGTGCCCCTGGGGGCGCTGGACGGGGGCGTGTGCCCCTGGGGGTGCTGGACGTGGGGCGTGTGCCCTCGGGGCGCTGGATGGGGATATGTTCCCCTGGGGGCGCTGGACGGGGATATGTTCCCCTGGGGGCGCTGGACGGGGGGCATGTGCCCCTGGGGGCGCTGGGTGGGGGCGTGTGCCCTCGGGGCGCTGGGCGGGGACATGTGCCCCTGGGGGCGCTGGACGGGGGCGTGTGCCCCTGGGGGTGCTGGATGGGGGGGCGTGTGCCTCTGGGGGGCGCAGGGCGGGGTGTCGTGGGCCCCTGGGGGCGCTGGATGGGGATATGTGCCCCTGGGGGCGCTGGGTGGGGGCGTGTGCCCTCGGGGCGCTGGACAGGGGGCGTGTGCCCTCGGGGCGCTGGACGGGGGGCGTGTGCCCTCGGGGCGCTGGGCGGGGACATATGCCCCTGGGGGCGCTGGACGGGGGGCGTGTGCCCCTGGGGGCGCTGGACAGGGGGCGTGTGCCCTCGGGGCGCTGGGCGGGGACATGTGCCCCTGGGGGCGCTGGACGGGGGCGTGTGCCCCTGGGGGTGCTGGATGGGGGGCGTGTGCCTCTGGGGGGCGCAGGGCGGGGGGTCGTGTGCCCCTGGGGGCGCTGGATGGGGATATGTGCCCCTGGGGGCGCTGGGTGGGGGCGTGTGCCCTCGGGGCGCTGGACGGGGGGTGTGTGCCCTCGGGGCGCTGGGCGGGGACATGTGCCCCTGGGGGCGCTGGACGGGGGGCGTTTGTCCTCGGGGCGCTGGGCGGGGACATGTGCCTCTGGGGGGCGCAGGGCGGGGGGTCGTGTGCCCCTGGGGGCGCTGGATGGGGATATGTGCCCCTGGGGGCGCTGGGTGGGGGCGTGTGCCTCTGGGGGGCGCAGGGCGGGGGGCGTGTGCCCCTGGGGGCGCTGGACGGGGGGCATGTGCCCCTGGGGGCGCTGGACGGGGGGCGTGTGTCCCTGGGGGCGCTGGGCGGGGACACGGCACAGCGCGGATCCCCCGAGCCGTCCGCGGGCGCCTCGCTCACCGTGACGTGCTCGAAGTCCTGGCCCAGCTCCGGCGACCCGGCCACCACCTCCTTCTCGGCGATCCAGTGCTCCAGGTCGTCCACCTCGCGGCTGAGCTGGTAGAGCCAGTACTGCTGCTCCAGCCCGGCCTTGCGCTCCTCCGCCAGGTCCTTCAGAGACACGTAGAGCCGGTCAGCCTGAGACTGCCGCCTACTTATCTGTTCGCTGGGCAAGGACACAGCCTGGTCAGTGCCGAGAACCGCGCCCGGCCAGCGGGGCAGGGGCGGGGGGGGGCAGGCGCCCACCTACCTGTCGGGGTGGCCCAGCTCCAGCAGGGCGCGGCACTGGCGGGACAGCTGGGCGACCGTCTCCTCGTAGTTCTCAATGCTCTGCTCCAGCAGCAGGTGCTTCTTCAGCAGCTGCAGGGTGCTCTGCTCGTCCTGGGGCCGGGGAGACAGCTGGTGTCAGAAGTGGGATCCGAGCCCAGCGCCCGGTCACTTACGGGACCTGTCCACCGTGCCAGGGCACCGCCAGCCACCGGCTCCCGCTCCTGGGGCTCCCAACAGCCCAGGGGACAGCGACCCCGCTGAGACCCCTTGTGAAGGAGTAGGAAGCACAGACTGTCTGTGCGGGGGAGGGGAGAGCCAGAGGTTTAGGTGAGTGTCAGGAATTCAAACTGTGAGCTGAGCTTGGCTGGGGGAGGGGAGGTGACACCTCTGGCCAGGGGAGACAAAGGAAGGAGGCGGAGGAGAGAGGAGGGGCCGGAGAGGACGGGGAGACGAGAGTGGGCTGGAGAAGAGAGAGGAGCAGGGAGACCGAGCTCTGATCCCCGGGGGGGGGCTGTGAGGCCCCCCCAAGATGGACCGAACCGGGGGGGGGGGGGGATCTGGTTATCTGTGCCTGCAAGACCTGTGTTGGACGGTGTTCCTGTCGTCTAAATAAACCTTCTGCTTTACTGGATGGCTGAGAGTCCTGGTGAATCGTAGGGAGCCCGGGGGTGAAGGCCCTGGGTCCCCCACACTCCGTGACAACTGGTGGCAGCGGTGGGATCGGCGGCACCCCGTGGACGGCGCTTCCTGCAGTAAGTGACTGGGGAGCAGGAAAACGAAGGGGCGATTCACTCCTGGGCGAGTGTGGCCAGAGAGCAGGACTTTGCAGTAACAGGGTCCCCCGGGGGATCACAGCGAGCGAGCCCAGGGGCGGAGGAGTCTGCAGCTCGACCCTGGCAGAGAGGGGGTGACCTCAAAGACTGGCACACGAGGGGTCCCCCTGGAACCCGTGGGGAGCGGCGAGCACCCCGGCCTGCGAGCGGCCAGCAGGAAGATGTATTCCCAGAAGCGTAAGTGTGAGCTGGTGGAGCTGTGCAAGCAGGGGGGGCTGCGCCATGGGAAGCTCACCAAGGCCCAGCTGATTGCCCGGCTGGAGGAGAGAGATCGCAGGAATGAACCGATCCCTGTCTCTGAGGGAAGCAGCCGGGCAGATGCAGCACAGGCACCAGTGTCTGTACCCGCTGGGAGTGGCCAGTCGGCGGATGAGGGCTCCTCGAGACCCCCCACCCCTAGGCCTAGGGGGAGGGGGAGGAGGAGCCCAGCTACGGAGGGCACCGTGACCCCCCCGGCCAGCAGGGGATCGTCCCGGCGACGCTCGGCCTCCGTGGAGCGCAGGCGGCTGGAGTTGGAGAGAGAGATACAACTGAGAGAGATGGAGGAGCGTAAGGAGCTGAGGGCATATGAGGAAAGACAAAGGCAACGTGAATACGAGGCGAGAGAGAAGGAGAAGCAACAGCAACATGAATTTGAGGACAGGGAGAAGCAGCGTGAATTCGAGGCGAGAGAGAAGGAGGAGCAGCGCAGACATGAGCTGGCCATGGCCCAGCTGAAAAGCAGGGAGGCCCCGGCTGCGGTGAGTGAGGGGGGGCCCAAGCCTACAAAGAGCTTCGATGCGAACTTCCTGGCCCCGCGTAAGGAGGGGGAGGACATAGACACCTTCCTGACGGCCTTTGAGAATGCCTGTGAGCTGCACCAGGTTGACCCTGCAGACAGGATCCGGCGCCTCACCCCCTTATTGGACTCCACCGCCGTGGAGGTGTACAGCCGAATGAGAGGGGCGGAGGCGGGGGACTACAACCTGTTCAAAGAGGCCCTGCTCCGCGAGTTTGGGCTGACCCCGGAGATGTACCGGAAGAGGTTCCGGGGTCAACGTAAGACCCGGGAGGTCACATACCTGCAACTGGTCAACCGGGCGCAGGGGTATGCCCGCAAGTGGACAGCCGGGGCCCAAACTAGAGAGGACCTGCTTGACCTAGTCATACTGGAGCACCTGTATGCGCAGTGCCCGTCTGACCTGAAGCAGTGGCTGATGGACCGGAAGCCGGAGAACCCGCAGCATGCAGGCCGGCTGGCCGACCAATACATGGACAGTCGGGCGGGGGATGGCAGGGAGGCGTCTCGAAGGAGCAGGTCTGCCTCAACGCAGAGAGAGAGTCACCATGGGACCTCCCAGAAGGAGCCGAGGGAGGGCCCCCACCAAAGGGAAGCATCTGGCGTCAGGTCCAGCCGTCCCCCTCGAGGGGACCCACGAGACATGGGCTGCTATCAGTGTGGCCAGCCGGGCCACGTACGGGGCCAGTGCCCCAAGCTCCGGGACAAACTGAGCAGACCAACCCCACACTGGGTCAACTTGGTAGAGACCCAGCCGGATGAGGGGCAGCGGTCGCACGAAAGGGGGGTGGGCCGCGTACCCCCTGCAAAGGAGGGAGGGGGGCCCCGGGTCGACCCCTCCGAGGGGCTGGATGCTCCCAGCCCTGAGTTTGGGGTTTACAGGGTGGGCACGGGACTACCCCTCCGGAGCGAGTGCCTTGTTCCCCTGGAGGTAGACGGGAAGGAGGTCACTGGGTACTGGGATACGGGCGCAGAGGTGACGCTGGCCCGGCCGCAGGTGGTGGGCTCAGATCGGATGGTGCCCAACACCTACCTGAACCTGAGGGGTGTGATCGGGACCCCATTCAGGGTACCTGTCGCGAGGGTGCACCTAAAGTGGGGGGACAAGGAGGGCCCCAAGGACGTGGGGGTGCACCCACATTTGCCCACGGAGGTGTTAATGGGGGGGGACCTCGAGGACTGGCCAAGTAACACCCAGGGTACCCTGTCCGTGAACCGTAGTCAGGGTCGACGCAGGGCTCTGCACCCTGACCCCGGGGAAAGTACTTTGGCCGAGACACCGGACCCTGACCCGGTAGGGAGGGAACGCCCAGGGACAGGGCTCAGAGGGGCTGTGGCCCCAGACCCAGCCGGGGAGAGAGAGCAGATCCCCGTCCCTGCCCCAGCGGCTGAGTACCAGGCCGCGGTGCGGGAAGACCCCTCCTTGCGGAGGATAGGGGACCTGGCCAGCCTCGGGGGGGCACAGACCATGGGACGAGGTGGCCGGAAAAGGTTCCTGTGGGAGAAGGGGCTCCTGTACCGAGAATGGGCTCCCCCAGGGAAGATGGAGTCAGGGGGGATCAGGAGGCAGCTGGTGGTACCCCAGGAGTATCGCCACCAGCTGCTGTGCCAGGCCCATGACATTCCCCCCTCAGGGCACCAGGGAGCCTGGCGTACCCAGCAGAGGCTGCTGCAGAACTATTACTGGCCTGGGGTCTTTGCCCATGTCCGGCAGCACTGCCGCTCCTGTGACGTCTGCCAGAGGGGGAGGAGGACCCGGGACAGGGGGGAGATGGCTGTAAGGCCCGGGCCCCACCCCGAGGAGCCTGTCCGGAGGGGGGCCAGGGTCAGAGGGGGGGCTCTGAACCGAGAGAACCCGAATCACAGCCCCCCAGCCTGGAACGTGGGGGGAAGGCCCCAGCCCCGTGTGCACCCCAGGGGTACTAGGGTGGGGAAAGGGCGCGGGCGGCATAAGGTTGTAGGTGGGTCCGAACTTCCCCGGGTCACTGGCTGGAGTGACCCCGCTCAGTTCAGTCTCGGAGGGGGGAGAGGTGTGAAGGAGTAGGAAGCACAGACTGTCTGTGCGGGGGAGGGGAGAGCCAGAGGTTTAGGTGAGTGTCAGGAATTCAAACTGTGAGCTGAGCTTGGCTGGGGGAGGGGAGGTGACACCTCTGGCCAGGGGAGACAAAGGAAGGAGGCGGAGGAGAGAGGAGGGGCCGGAGAGGACGGGGAGACGAGAGTGGGCTGGAGAAGAGAGAGGAGCAGGGAGACCGAGCTCTGATCCCCGGGGGGGGGCTGTGAGGCCCCCCCAAGATGGACCGAACCGGGGGGGGGGGGGGGATCTGGTTATCTGTGCCTGCAAGACCTGTGTTGGACGGTGTTCCTGTCGTCTAAATAAACCTTCTGCTTTACTGGATGGCTGAGAGTCCTGGTGAATCGTAGGGAGCCCGGGGGTGAAGGCCCTGGGTCCCCCACACTCCGTGACACCCCTCCCCTGCCCCACAGCGCCCCCCTGGGGCCAGCACCAACTGCCAGGGGACAGGGCCCCCTGCTGAGCCCCTCACCCGCAGCACAGCGCCCCCTAGCTCCGCCCTGGGGTCAGCCCTGCCTGACAGGGGAGAGCGCCCCCTGCTGCCCCGCCCGCTCCCTGCCCCACAGCGCCACCCTGGGGCCAGCCCTGCCTGCCAGGGGACAGCGCCCCCTGCTGCCCTGCCCACTCCCTGCCCCACAGCGCCCCCTAGCTCCACCCTGGGGCCAGCCCTGCCTGCCAGGGGACAGCGCCCCCTGCTGCCCTGCCCACTCCCTGCCCCACAGCGCCCCCTAGCTCCGCCCTGGGGTCAGCCCTGCCTGCCAGGGGAGAGCGCCCCCTGCTGCCCCGCCCGCTCCCTGCCCCACAGCGCCCCCTAGCGCCACCCTGGGGCCAGCCCTGCCTGCCAGGGGACAGCGCCCCCTGCTGCCCTGCCCACTCCCTGCCCCACAGCGCCCCCTAGCTCCGCCCTGGGGCCAGCCCTGCCTGCCAGGGGAGAGCGCCCCCTGCTGCCCCGCCCGCTCCCTGCCCCACAGCGCCCCCTAGCTCCGCCCTGGGGCCAGCCCTGCCTGCCAGGGGAGAGCGCCCCCTGCTGCCCTGCCTACTCCCTGCCCCACAGCACCCCCTGCTGCCCCCGCCCCGTCCCAGCACAGCGCCCGGCCCCGCCCTCACCTTGCCCTTCTCCTCGTTCATCAGCAGCAGCTCCTGCTCGCCGAGCCAGGCCTCCACCTCGCCCGCGTCGAAGTAATACTGCTCCACCTGGTAGGTGGCGTCCAGCAGGTGCTGGCGCTGCTCCGTCTGCTCCTGCAGCGCCCCCCACAGCTCCCGCAGCTTCTCCAGCAGCAGCCGCACCCCGGCCACCTCGGGGCTCTTCATGGAGGCGAGGGCGCCCGCCCGCTCCAGCACCTCGGCCACCCGGGGCTGGTGCACCTGCAGCTCACGCCGCAGGTTCTGGGGTGGGGCGAGGGGGGCAGGGTTAGCTGCGCCCAGTCACACTTACCGGGGGGGGGTCTCGACAGCCGGGGCCCCCCAGCACACTGCAGACAGGGACTGGGCCCCATGGGGTCAGTGCTCAAGACACAGAGACGGGCAGGGGCTGGATCCCCCCAGTGTCACACTGAGCCGGACACAGAACCCAGGAGTCCTGGCTCCCAGCCCCCCCTGCTCTAACTACTAGCGTCCACTCCCCTCCCAGGGCTGGGCGAGAACCCAGGAGTCCTGGCTCCCAGCCACCCCCCTCTAACCCCTGGACCCCACTCCCCTCCGAGAGCCAGGCACAGAACCCAGGAGTCCCGGCTCCCAGCCACCCCCTCTAACCACTAACCCCCACTCCCCTCCCAGAGCTGGGCGAGAACCCAGGAGTCCTGGCTCCCAGCCCCCCCTGCACTAACCACTAGCCCCCACTCCCCTCCCAAGGCTGGGCGAGAACCCAGGAGTCCTGGCTCCCAGCCACCCCCCTCTAACCCCTGGACCCCACTCCCCTCCGAGAGCCAGGCACAGAACCCAGGAGTCCCGGCTCCCAGCCACCCCCTCTAACCCCTGGACCCCACTCCCCTCCGAGAGCCAGGCACAGAACCCAGGAGTCCCGGCTCCCAGCCACCCCCTCTAACCACTAACCCCCACTCCCCTCCCAGAGCTGGGCGAGAACCCAGGACTCCTGGCTCCCAGCCCCCCCTGCACTAACCACTAGACCCCACTCCCCTCCCAAGGCTGGGCGAGAACCCAGGAGTCCTGGCTCCCAGCTTGCGATGCTGCGGGATCCCAGCGCTGGGTGAGGACCAAGCCCACCTGGTTCTTCTTGATGAAGTGCTGCACGGCCTGCAGGTTGCTCCCGGGATCTCGCAAGGTGGCGAGCGGCAGCCGGTCCTGGACCCAGCTCTGGAGGGAGACGGGACAGAGCAGAGGAGCCGCGGCATGAAACCTGAGGGCCGGGCCCAGGCTGGGCCAGGGTGAATAAAGCAAAGACGAGGGAACGGCCGTGCCTGGATCAGACCCTGGGCACCAGAACCCGCCCACCCGGGCAAATCGGGGTCACTGCACTGGCATCACCGGGGCCAGATCCCCCCGGTGTAAATCGGGGTCGCTCCACTGGCGTGACCGGGGCCAGATCCCCCCGGTGTAAATCGGGGTCACTGCACTGGCGTCACCGGGGCCAGATCCCCCTGGTGTAAATCGGGGTCACTGGACTGGCGTCACCGGGGCCAGATCCCCCCGGTGTAAATCGGGGTCGCTCCACTGGCGTGACCGGGGCCAGATCCCCCTGGTGTAAATCGGGGTCGCTCCACTGGCGTCACCGGGGCCAGATCCCCCCGGTGTAAATCGGGGTCACTGCACTGGCGTCACCGGGGCCAGATCCCCCCGGTGTAAATCGGGGTCACTGCACTGGCGTCACCGGGGCCAGATCCCCCCGGTGTAAATCGGGGTCGCTCCACTGGCGTGACCGGGGCCAGATCCCCCTGGTGTAAATCGGGGTCGCTCCACTGGCGTCACCGGGGCCAGATCCCCCCGGTGTAAATCGGGATCACTGCACTGGCGTCACCGGGGCCAGATCCCCCCGGTGTAAATCGGGGTCGCTCCACTGGCGTGACCGGGGCCAGATCCCCCCGGTGTAAATCGGGGTCGCTCCACTGGCGTGACCGGGGCCAGATCCCCCCGGTGTAAATCGGGGTCGCTCCACTGGCGTCACCGGGGCCAGATCCCCCCGGTGTAAATCGGGGTTGCTCCACTGGCGTCACCGGGGCCAGATCCCCCCGGTGTAAATCGGGATCACTGCACTGGCGTCACCGGGGCCAGATCCCCCCGGTGTAAATCGGGGTCGCTCCACTGGCGTCACCAGGGCCAGATCCCCCCGGTGTAAATCGGGGTCGCTCCACTGGCATCACCGGGGCCAGATCCCCCCGGTGTAAATCGGGGTCGCTCCACTGGCGTCACCGGGGCCAGATCCCCCCGGTGTAAATCGGGGTCGCTCCACTGGCGTCACCGGGGCCAGATCCCCCCGGTGTAAATCGGGGTCGCTCCACTGGCGTCACCGGGGCCAGATCCCCCCGGTGTAAATCGGGGTCGCTCCACTGGCGTGACCGGGGCCAGATCCCCCCGGTGTAAATCGGGGTCGCTCCACTGGCGTGACCGGGGCCAGATCCCCCCGGTGTAAATCGGGGTCACTGCACTGGCGTCACCGGGGCCAGATCCCCCCGGTGTAAATCGGGGTCGCTCCACTGGCGTCACCGGGGCCAGATCCCCCCGGTGTAAATCGGGGTCACTGCACTGGCGTCACCGGGGCCAGATCCCCCCGGTGTAAATCGGGGTCACTGCACTGGCGTCACCGGGGCCAGATCCCCCCGGTGTAAATCGGGATCACTGCACTGGCGTGACCGGGGCCAGATCCCCCCGGTGTAAATCGGGGTCGCTCCACTGGCGTCACCGGGGCCAGATCCCCCCGGTGTAAATCGGGGTCGCTCCACTGGCGTGACTGGGGCCAGATCCCCCCGGTGTAAATCGGGGTCGCTCCACTGGCGTGACCGGGGCCAGATCCCCCCGGTGTAAATCGGGGTCGCTCCACTGGCGTGACCGGTGCCAGATCCCCCCGGTGTAAATCGGGGTTGCTCCACTGGCGTCACTGGGTTCTTTTGTAATCTCTTAGTAGCCACATCACCCTTCCTAACATGAATCCTGCCTGACACCCCCTGGACAGCTGTTGGGGCGAGGAAAGGCCCGTGGGTAAAGCCATCCCAAACGGCCAGCTGGTCAAGAAGAAGCGAGAGACTCGGAGAGACGCAGGAGACAATCAGAAAACGTCCCTTGTCTCTGATGCTCAAGAGTCAGCAGCATCGACAACCCCAGGGGTGAGGCAAACGCCCCCCCCTCCCCCCGAAGGCGAGACAAGGAATCAGAGAAAACAGCGGAGAACCCCAAGGGGTGTGTGTGTGTGTGTGTGTGTGTGTGTGTGTGTGTGTGTGTGTGTGTGTGTGTGTGTGTGTGTGTGTGTGTGTGTGTGTGTGTGTGTGTGTGTGTGTGTGTGTGTGTGTGATCACAGGCATATGCTACCTGCTGTATTTTCAATCAAGGCGGCGTGTTGCCTTTTCCCCAGGAAAGGCTCCCATACGCTTCTTATAAGCATGACAAGATCCCCCTGGTGTACATTGGTGTCACTCCACTGCAGTCACCAGGGCCAGCCCCTCAGCTGGTGCAAATCCGTGGTGCTCCGCTGATCTCCAAAGGCGGCAGTGCCCGGCCCCACAGGGCCCCACCTGGCAGGTGTGGGGCCGACCTGACGCTGCTCGGGCAGCCGGGAACTCCGCCTCCACAACCCCCTCCATCCCGGGCCCCTGCCGGCTGGGAGGCCCCGCTCAGCTCCTGGAACCGGGGCAGGGGATGGGAAGCTGCCCCCCCCCACCCCAGCAATCTCCCATCCACGACTTACGATCTCACCCTCCAGGTCGTGGCAGACCTGGTGCATCTCCTTGGAAGCCAGCAGGACCCTCCTCCGCTCCTTCAGGGGCTCTATGAGGTGGACAATCTGCGTCCCCACCGCGTTCTGCTTCTCGTCCAGCGCCTCCTTGCTGGCCGGCTCCAGGGGCAGGGAGACCAGCTGCGCCTGGAGCTGCCCGGCCTCTTTGTACCACTCCTCCATCTGCGCCTCCATCGTCTGCGCGCGCGCGAGAGAGAGAGAGAGAGAGACCGCGGAGGGGTGAGGCCGGGGCCGAGCACCGTGGAGCAGCAGCACGGCAGGGCGCTGGAGGGAGGCAGGGGCCGGGCGCGGCGCAGGACGGCGAATGATCACACGGGGCCCTTCTCACCTCGACCTTTACGAGCCTCGTTCTTGCTGGAGAACAGGCCTCGACTCCCAGCCCGGGACGCTAACTGGAGACAGGAGCCCCGAGGGGCGATTGACCCACGGCCGGCGCGCCAGGCCCTGTGTCGCTGCACGCAGCCAGCGGGAGCAGATCCCCGGCCCGTAGCCCAGGGGGCCCGACTCCCAGCTGCTCGTCCCCCCGCACCGGCGCGCGGTGGGCGTGAAATGCTTCCCCTCCGCTCTGGTGGCGTTTTCCACCCGCCCGGCGCTGGCGTGGCCGGAAAGGGGGCAGGCAGCGGCGGGTGGGACCCATGGCGCTGTGCTAATGGGCGTCCGCTCGGGATCTGGCCCCGCCGCTCCGGCCGCCCCTCCCTGTGAAATCGCGTCACGGTGCTGTCCTCCCGGGGGGGCAGCAAGACGGGACCCGGCCCGGGGGGGTTCCCACTTCCCCCCGCAGTCCCCTTTTCCCCTCCGCTCTCGAGCCCTGATCCTGCCTCGGCGGCCGCGTGGGTCTCCCCTGGGCGGCGGCTGGAGAAACGCCACCTGGACTCCTGGCCAGTGTCTCCCCGATCGCCCTGGCCTGCGAAGGTCCCTCGACGCACCCCGGGGCCAGGGCCCTCGGCAGCGGGGGGGGGCTTCGAAACCCACCCATCCATCAAACCACAATGCTCTGACCCCCAAGCAGCCCCCGCCCCGGACACCACCGGGAGGACAGGCAGGGCTCAGCGAAGCTCTGAAAGCTACAAATGCTGCAGCCCCTTTCCAAATACTGCCCCCCCCGGCCCCGACTGCCCCAGCCTGACCCCCCTGCCGCCTCAGCCAGCTCCCCTCAGCCAGGTCCCCCTGGGGGGCCACGAGCTTAGACCCCAGCTTGGGGTTCCTGCCTCTTCCCCGCCAGCCCAAAGCTGAAACAAAACCCCTCCAGCCGACTCACTCCCCACCCCCCGGCTCCTCCTCCCCCTTTGTCCAGTTTCGGTCACCTGGCCCCACCCGCCTTCTGGCTCAGGTCCGTCCCTCACCTAAAGTCACCCCCTGCTCTCCCCTCCCCCATGCAGACAGCCCCAGTAAAACTAAACGACATTCCCAGGTCAACCTGCCCCACTCCCCTCCCAGAGCCAGGGAGAGAACCCAGGTGTCCTGGCTCCCAGGCCCCCCGGCTCTAACCACTAGACCCCACTCCCCTCCCAGAGCCAGGGAGAGAACCCAGGTGTCCTTGCTCCCAGGCCCCCTGGCTCTAACCACTAGACCCCACTCCCTTCCCAGAGCCAGGGAGAGAACCCAGATGTCCTGGCTCCCAGGCCCCCCCGGCTCTAACCACTAGCCCCCACTCCCCTCCCAGACCCAGGGAGAGAACCCAGGTGTCCTGGCTCCCAGGCCCCCCGGCTCTAACCACTAGCCTCCACTCCCCTCCCAGAGCCAGGGAGAGAACCCAGGTGTCCTGGCTCCCAGGCCCCCCGGCTCTAACCACTAGACCCCACTCCCTTCCCAGAGCCAGGGAGAGAACCCAGATGTCATGGCTCCCAGGCCCCCCCCCGGCTCTAACCACTAGCCCCCACTCCCCTCCCAGAGCCAGGGAGAGAACCCAGGAGTCCTGGCTCCCAGCCCCCTGGCTCTAACCACCAGCCGCCACTCCCCTCCCAGAGCCAGGGAGAGAACCCAGGAGTCCTGGCTCCCAGGCCCCCCCGGCTCTAACCACTAGACCCCGCTCCCCTCCCAGAGCCAGGGAGAGAACCCAGGAGTCCGGACGCACAGTGCCCCCATGCAGCATAGCCACGTGCTGGGCTTGGTGTCACAGGTCCAGCCCCCTCCCTGCTGGGCCCCACCCGCCCAGCCCTACCTGGAGTTTCTTCAGCTGGTTGTTGACGGTGGCCAGGCTGGCGCCAGCATCCACAGCCTGCAGCTGCCCCTCCATGTTCACCAGCCTCTTGTCCAGGTCCGCGTAGCTCTGCACGAGCTGCTCCGCCTTGCTGGCCTCGAAGAGCTGCTGTGCCCTGGCCTGCGACGTGCCCTCGAGCTCCACCCAGCACTGCCGGATCTCCTCCAGCTGCTTCTTCACCGAGCCGGCCAGCTCCGGCTTCTCCTCCAGGAGCTGCTGGCCTTCCTGTGCGGGCAGAGGGCAGGCTCAGCGCCACACTCGCCCTCCGCCGCAAAGCCAGGCCTGGTGCCAAGGCCCATCCTGGGCCCCGCGGCGCTGCGCGGGCTGGGATCCTGGCCTGTGAGCTCAGCGGGGCAGGATTTCACCCCCTGGCGCCCAGAACCGCCTGCCTGCGCCTGACGCCTGCCTGCGCCTGTCCTGGCTGTAGCAATGCAGGTGCAGGCCTGTACCCCCCCCCCCCCGCCTGAACCCGGCCCCTGCAGCAGGTGACGGTGACGGCGCACCCCGTAATGCTTCACAGGAACATGCTAACGAGGGTGAAGATGATGTAACTGGACTATGCTCCATGCGGAAGGGCTCTGGTGAGGGGTCGGGACAGAGCCCCCGCGTGTGGCAGCCTGTTTGTCTGAACGGACCAGGCCTGGATCTGGAACTGGGAACAGGAACTAGAACCCTGAGGCCTCTTGTCATTATGCAAAGTGGGGCCACTAATGGTGGCTTGGAATCGGCTCCCACAGGACAATTGGGTGTAAATGGCTGTTTACTCCCAACCCTTCCTGGGAGTCAGGCCGGAAGGATGGAGGGGGGGTGGGGGGGGTCTCACAGGACATGTGACCATGTCACCTGGTGCTGGAATCCATCTTAAACCTGGGGCTGTTCCATTGAGAAGGGGGGGCAGAGAGACAAAGGATCCCGCCTTGGGCCAAGCTGTAAACGGGGGTGGAGCAGAACAAGGGGGGCTGCAGCCATGAGAACCCCCCTAGGCACCACCTGAGCTGGGCTAACAGGGGCTGTTACCGGGGCAGGATCCGGCCAGGCTAGGGGGGAGTCTAGGCTGGGGAAGACGCGGATTGGAGCATCTGAGGGGGAGATTTACCTGGATTCAGTTTCCTAACGTATTAGGCTCAGACTTGCGTGTTTTGTTTTATTTTGCTGGTGACTTACTTTGTTCTGTCTGTTATTACTTGGAACCACTTAACTCTACTGTTTATACTTCATAAAATCACTTTTGTTTATTAATTAACCCAGAGCAAGTGACTGATACCTGGGGGAGCAAACAGCTGCGTATCTCTCTACCAGTGGTATAGAGGCCGGACAGGTTCTGAGTTCACCCTGTCTAAGCTTTATACCGAGTAAAACGGATTCATTTGGGGTTTGGGTCCCGCTGGGAGCTGGGTGTCTGGGTGCTGGAGATAGGTGACCTGCTGAGCAGTTTTTGGTTAAAGTCTGGAGCTTTGGGGCGTGTGGTTCACACCTGGTCTGGGTTGCAGCAGGCTGGCGTGTCTGCCTCAACCAGGCGGGTTCTGGAGTCCCCGGCTGGCAGGGAACACGGGCTCAGAGATAGTTTCAGGGTCTCGGTGATTAAACGCGTCACAGTAACCCTAGTCCCCACCAATATATCAGTGTGTCACAGCAGCGCCCAGAGAAATCAGCTGAGATCCGGGCCCCGTCCTGCCAGGTGCTGCCCAGACACCCCCCCCCCAAGATCAGGGCCCCGTCGTGCCTGGGGGGGACACAGCTCCACACACACACAGAACGGGGGAGGGCACACAGCTCCACACACACACACACAGAGCGGGGGGGACATGGCTCCACACACACGGAGCGGGGGAGACACAGCTCCACACACACACAGAACGGGGGAGGGCACACAGCTCCACACACACACACACACAGAGCGGGGGGGACACGGCTCCACAGACACGGAGCGGGGGGGACACAGCTCCACACACACACAACGGGGGGCACACGGCTCCACACACACGTAGCTGGGGGGGACACGGCTCCACACACACACACGGAGCGGGGGGGGCACAGCTCCACACAGACACACGGAGCGGGGGGAGGGACACGGCTCCCCCCCCAGCACACACAACGGGGGGGACACGGCTCCACACACACACAGAGCGGGGGGGGACACGGCTCCCCCCCCAGCACACACAACGGGGGGGACACGGCTCCACACACACACAGAGCGGGGGGGACACGGCTCCCCCCCCCCAGCACACACATTTTAAAAGCAGCTTCATGAGCTAGGAAGAAAAGGTGATTCCGCGGCGCCTGCTCGGGAAGGTCTCTGCGCCCCCCCGCCCCCCCCGTTGGAGGTCGGTGGAGGACACAGGGGCAGGGGGGTCACTTTGCTCCCGGCAGCACCCAGCGCCCCCGCGCTCAGCAGGACCCTGCGCATGGGGATTTGGGGGGGGGCGACCCCCCCGCGTCTCCCGGCTTTGGGCACTGGGGGGGGGCTCAGACCCCGGCCCAGCCTGTGGGCACAACGGGCCCAGCTCTGCGGTGCGAGCTCGCCTGCCCCCCCCCCCGCAGGGCACGTGGCGGGTCTGTGCGTGGGGGAGCAGCGGGCGCGCGTGGGGCGGGCAGCGCACACGGGGCCGCCCGGGCTCTGCCCAGCTGCTGGCAGGCAACGCGGGTTTGATGGAGGTGGGGGCTCCCCCTGCTCCACAGGCCCCGGGGGGGCAGCACCCGGCTCGGGCCCCCGGCAGGCCCGGACCCCCTGGGACACCCCCGAGAGCCCCGTCCCCTCCCCCTCTCTGCAGAGCGCCCAGAAGGGACCCTGCAGACGCCTGCAAGATGCCGGGCCGGGCCAGGCTGCCTAGGACACGGACACGTCCCCCCAGCTGGCAGGGCCGGGGCCTGTTCCTCTAGCCCCCCCCCCCCCGACCTTCCACCCCCAGAGGGCACAGGCCGGGCCCCGGGCGAGCCTGCCCCAGGGACGGACGGGGGTGGGGGTCAGAAAGCAGCTCCCTTGGGGGGGGGATGGGGGATTTGGGGGAGAGCCCGGGGGGGGGTGAGATGCGGGAGCTGGGGGGCCAACCCTGGGGGGGAGGAGGGGGAGTTGGGGGGCGGGATGGGGGATCCCGGGGGGGGAGTTGGGGGGGATCCCGGGGGGGAGGAGGGGGAGTTGGGGGGCGGGATGGGGGATCCCGGGGGGGGGGAGTTGGGGGCGGGATGGGGGATCCCGGGGGGGGAGGGGTGAAGGCACCAACCCCCCCACCCGTCTCACCTGCTCGATCTTGTCCAGCCACTCGCGGTTCTGCGCCAGCTCGGCCCGGAGCGCCTGGTGCCGCAGCCAGCGCGCCTGGGGCTTGGCCGCCTGGTCCCCGGCCATGAGCCGCTTCTCCCCCATCCAGCCGGCGAGCTGCGGGCACAGAGCGGGGCTGAGCCGGTCCCCGCACCGCCCCGGCCCCCGCAGCCCCGATCGGCCCCGCACCGCCCCGGCCCCCGCAGCCCCGATCGGCCCCGCACCGCCCCGGCCCCCGCAGCCGCGCTCGGCCCCGCTGCCGCAGCGATCCCGCGCCGCGTCCCCCCCGCGCGTCATGGGCCGGGCGGCTGCGGGGAGGGGGGCGGACCCGGGGCCACGTGAGAACAGAGACAGACAGGCGGAGGGGTAGGTGCGGGGACGGGCGGAGGGACAGACAGGCGGAGGGGTAGGCGCGGGGACGGGCGGAGGGACAGACAGGCGGAGGGGTAGGTGCGGGGACGGGCGGAGGGACAGACGGGCGGAGGGGTAGGTGTGGGGACGGGCGGAGGGACAGACGGGCGGAGGGGTAGGTGTGGGGACGGGCGGAGGGACAGACAGGCAGAGGGGTAGGTGTGGGGACGGGCAGCGGGACAGACAGGCAGAGGGGTAGGTGTGGGGACGGGCGGAGGGACAGACGGGCCGAGGGGTAGGCGGGGGGACGGGCGGAGGGACAGACGGGCGGAGGGGTAGGGCAGTGGACGGGCGGAGGGACAGACAGGCAGAGGGGTAGGTGTGGGGACGGGCAGCGGGACAGACAGGCCGAGGGGTAGGTGTGGGGACGGGCGGAGGGACAGACGGGCAGAGGGGTAGGCGTGGGGACGGGTGGAGGGACAGACAGGCAGAGGGGTAGGCGTGGGGACGGACGGAGGGACAGACGGGCAGAGGGGTAGGCGGGGGGACGGGCGGAGGGACAGACGGGCGGAGGGGTAGGCATGGGGACGGGCGGAGGGACAGACGGGCGGAGGGGTAGGCGGGGGGACGGGCGGAGGGACAGACGGGCGGAGGGGTAGGCGGGGGGACGGGCGGAGGGACAGGCTCGCGGAGGCGGAGGTGTGGGGACGGGCGGAGGGACAGGCGGGCGGAGGGGGAGGTGTGGGGACGGGCGGAGGGACAGACGGGCGGAGGGGTAGGGGGGGGACGGGCGGAGGGACAGACGGGCGGAGGGGTAGGCGGGGGGACGGGCGGAGGGACAGACGGGCAGAGGGGTAGGCGTGGGGACGGGCGGAGGGACAGACGGGCGGAGGGGTAGGTGTGGGGACGGGCGGAGGGACAGACGGGCGGAGGGGTAGGAGGGGGGACGGGCGGAGGGACAGGCGGGCGGAGGGGTAGGTGCGGGGACGGGCGGAGGGACAGGCGGGCAGAGGGGTAGGGGGGGGGACGGGCGGAGGGACAGGCGGGCAGAGGGGTAGGCGGGGGGACGGGCGGAGGGACAGACGGGCAGAGGGGTAGGCGCGGGGACGGGCGGAGGGACAGACGGGCAGAGGGGTAGGCGTGGGGACGGGCGGAGGGACAGACAGGCAGAGGGGTAGGCGCGGGGACGGGCGGAGGGACAGACAGGCAGAGGGGTAGGCGTGGGAACGGGCGGAGGGACAGGCTGGCAGAGCGGTAGGTGTGGGGACGGGCAGAGGGACAGACGGGCGGAGGGGTAGGGGCGGGGACGGCCGGAGGGACAGACAGGCAGAGGGGTAGGTGTGGGGACGGGCGGCGGGACAGACAGGCAGAGGGGTAGGCGCGGGGACGGGCGGAGGGACAGACGGGCGGAGGGGTAGGTGCGGGGACGGACGGAGGGACAGACGGGCAGAGGGGTAGGCGGGGGGACGGGCGGAGGGACAGACGCGCAGAGGGGTAGGCGTGGGGACAGGCGGAGGGACAGACGGGCAGAGGGGAAGCTTTGGGGATGGGCAGAGGGACAGGCAGGCAGAGGGGTAGGCGCGGGGACGGGCAGAGGGACAGACGGGCGGAGGGGTAGGCGGGGGGACGGACGGAGGGACAGACGGGCGGAGGGGTAGGCGGGGGGACGGGCGGGGGGACAGACGGGCAGAGGGGTAGGTGCGGGGACGGGCGGAGGGACAGACAGGCGGAGGGGTAGGCGCGGGGACGGGCGGAGGGACAGACCGGCGGAGGGGTAGGCGCGGGGACGGGCGGAGGGACAGACGGGCGGAGGGGTAGGCGCGGGGACGGACGGAGGGACAGACGGGCGGAGGGGTAGGCGTGGGGATGGACGGAGGGACAGACGGGCAGAGGGGTAGGCGTGGGGACGGGCGGAGGGACAGACAGGCAGAGGGGTAGGCGGGGGGACGGGCGGAGGGACAGACAGGCAGAGGGGTAGGTGTGGGGACGGGCGGAGGGACAGACAGGCAGAGGGGTAGGTGTGGGGACGGACGGAGGGACAGACAGGCAGAGGGGTAGGAGTGGGGACGGGCGGAGGGACAGACAGGCAGAGGGGTAGGTGTGGGGACGGACGGAGGGACAGGCAGGCAGAGGGGTAGGTGTGGGGATGGGCAGAGGGACAGACAGGCAGAGGGGTAGGTGTGGGGACGGGCGGAGGGACAGGCAGGCAGAGGGGTAGGTGTGGGGACGGACCGAGGGACAGACAGGCAGAGGGGTAGGTGTGGGGATGGGCAGAGGGACAGACAGGCAGAGGGGTAGGTGTGGGGACGGGCGGAGGGACAGACAGGCAGAGGGGTAGGTGTGGGGACGGGCGGAGGGACAGACAGGCAGAGGGGTAGGTGTGGGGATGGACTGAGGGACAGACAGGCAGAGGGGAAGCTTTGGGGATGGGCAGAGGGACAGACAGGCAGAGGGGTAGGCGGGGGGACGGGCGGAGGGACAGACAGGCAGAGGGGTAGGTGTGGGGACGGGCGGAGGGACAGACAGGCAGAGGGGTAGGTGTGGGGACGGGCAGATGCACAGACAGGCAGAGGGGTAGGTGTGGGGACGGGCAGCGGGACAGACGGGCAGAGGGGTAGGTGTGGGGACGGGCGGAGGGACAGACAGGCAGAGGGGTAGGTGTGGGGACGGACGGAGGGACAGACCGCCAGAGGGGTAGGTGTGGGGACGGGCGGAGGGACAGACGGGGAGAGGGGTAGGTGTGGGGACGGACGGAGGGACAGGCAGGCAGAGGGGTAGGTGTGGGGACGGGCGGAGGGACAGACAGGCAGAGGGGTAGGTGTGGGGACGGGCCGAGGGACAGACGGGCCGAGGGGTAGGTGTGGGGACGGGCGGAGGGACAGACGGGCAGAGGGGTAGGTGTGGGGACGGGCGGAGGGACAGACGGGCAGAGGGGTAGGTGTGGGGACGGGCGGAGGGACAGACGGGCAGAGGGGTAGGTGTGGGGACGGGCGGAGGGACAGACGGGCAGAGGGGTAGGTGTGTGGGGACGGGCGGAGGGACAGACGGGCAGAGGGGTAGCTGTGGGGACGGACGGAGGGACAGGCGGGCAGAGGGGTAGGTGTGGGGACGGGCGGAGGGACAGACGGGCAGAGGGGTAGGTGTGGGGACGGGCGGAGGGACAGACGGGCAGAGGGGTAGGTGTGGGGACGGGCGGAGGGACAGACGGGCAGAGGGGTAGGTGTGGGGACGGACGGAGGGACAGGCAGGCAGACAGGAAGCTTTGGGGACAATTCTGGACACCCCAGGATCTGGATTCACCTCCCTTTGGTGCCCTGAGGGGCTGTGGTGGGGGGTCAGGCCCCCAGGTGCGACCCAGCATTGACCCCTGGAGCGGGACAGCCCGTGACCGTCTCTGGGCCCTGGCAATGGCTCCCCCAGGTATTCCAAACACCCCAGCCCCCTCCTGCCACCAACCCCGATCCAGCCACACAGGGCAGCTGGGGCAGAGCCAGGGAGAGAACCCAGGTGTCCTGGCTCCCAGCCCCCTGCTATAATAAATAACAAGTGGAGCTATACCAATCTCCTAGAGCTGGAAGGGACCTTGAAAGGTCATTGAGTCCAGCCCCCTGCCTTCACTAGCAGGACCAATTTTTGCCCCAGATCCTTAAGTGGCCCCCTCAAGGATTGAACTCCCAGCGCTGGGTTTAGCAAGCCAATGCTCAAACCACTGAGCTGTCCCTCTAACCACTGACCCACTCTGTGATGAAGTGGGGCTGTTCTTAATGTTTCCTCTGAATACCGTGTGGGTGCCTCAGTTTCCCCTGTGCATTTCTTAAGTCTCCAGGGCGCATAAATGGCCGACACTCTGTATCCTGGCAACTAATGGCCGGGGCCCTTCCCCCCTGCAAGGGGATGCTAAAGGTGTTGGAGACAAAGGGATCAGGTGAGCTCCTGGCCCGGGAAAGAGACACAGCCCAGAGAGGAGGGGCTGGTGGGGGGTCAGTCTGGAGCTGGCTGGGGACGAGGAGTGAGGGCAGATGTGGGGGTCTGGCTCACTGCCCCCCAGAATGGACCCGGCTGAGGGGTCCTGTTCGCGGTACCTACAAGCTCTGTGTTAGACCCTGTTCCTGTCATCGAATAAACCTCTGTGTCCCCGGCTGGCTGAGAGTCACGTCTGACTGCGCAGTGGGGGGGCAGGACCCTGTGGCCCCCCCAGGACCCCGCCTGGGCGACTCGCTGGGGGAAGCGCACGGAGGGGCAGAGGAGGCTGAATGCTCCAAGGAGAGACCCAGGAGGTGAAGCCGTGGGAGCTTCTTGCCCTGCAGACAGGCTGCTCCGAGGGAGAGGAGGCTCCCAGAGTCCTGCCTGGCTTGGTGGGAGCAGCTCCAGAGCAGCGCCCGGGGACCCCGGGACAGTTGGGATCCTCTCGCCGGCGGCCCAGAGCAGCGTTCTGGGCATTTCCAGTCGGGCAGGGCTGGAGAATCCCGCCTGCTGCCCCCTCCCGTATTTCAACCACTGGCCTGTCCCAGCGCCAGCAGTGCGGGCACGGCCGGGCCGAATCCTGGCACACACGGTGCCGCTAAACCTGGCCTCACCTGCTGGCTGCTCTCAGGACCGGGCAGGAGGCGGGAGGGACCCGTCCCCGGCGGGCAGGGCTGGCTGCAGGAAGGGGTGGCCGGGGCGCCTGGCGCTGGGGCACGGGGCCCAACCCCCAGCTGGTGTAAATCAGCATTGCTCTGCTGGGACCACAGGCGCCTGGCTGGCTGACACCCACGGAGGGGCTGGCCCCCAAAACCCCAGGGCAAATCCCGAGTCCCTGCCCTGGGGCCAAATTCACAGCTGGAGTAAACTGGCCCAATGCTATTTACATCAAAGCAGCTACGCTGGTTTACACCAGCTGGGTACCTGGCCCAGTGACTCCACAGCCCCATTGTTATTCCATCCCCCCAGGTCTGCCGGTGCCCCTCACTCCCGACCCGCAGCCCCTGCTAGCCCAGCCCTGCTGGTGCCCCTCACTCCCAACCCGCAGCCCCTGCTAGCCCAGCCCTGCCCCCCAGCTCTGCCGGTGCCCCTCACTCCCAACCCGCACTCACGTGCTCTGTGGGCAGCCCTGAGCTAAGGGCCCCGGCAGGAAAGTCGGGGGCACCACGGCCCCTCGTCAATGCCCAGCTGTGCCCAGGGCTGGCTCAGGCCCCGAACTGCCCGCGAGCATCGGCGCCAGCTCGGAGAAAGGGGGCAGATTGCGGAGCCCCATTGGCTGGGCCTGTCCCTCTCCCCCCAGCACAATTCATCACCATAGCGCCCGCGCTGCCTGGAAACACGCGCCAGCTGCCCTAATTAGAGGCAGGCGCTGGGTGGGGGCAGGGCTTGCCACGCAAATGAGGCCGGAGCCTGGATACATTTAGCTACTGAAATAATCAGCGGCTGGGGCTGAATTCGGCTCTGGGACGCATGGGGCTCCCCTTCTGCCTGACAGCGTCCGCCGTCCTCTCTCCCCACGTCCGGCCCCCTGGGTGCCACGGGCAGCCCCTCGCTAGCTCTGTGTCCTGCCCCTTGGCACCCTCCCCGCAGAACCGGGCGCGTCCCCCAGCTGCAGCCCGCGTGGCCCGGCGGTGCCGGGGAGCATTGGCCATCCCTCCGGTCCCCACGAGCGCTGAGCTGCCGTGTATTCAGCCGATGCCCCGGAGGCCGGTGCTTGTGGGCACAGCTAGGGGCGGGGGCGGGGGGGGGGAGACTTGGCTGAACTCTATTTCCCAACGGGGATTCCCAGCCTCCGCCCCGGTTCCGCACCCGGAGCGTTCGCCTCGTCTCAGGCCCCCTGGCCGGACCAGGGAGCTCGGGAGGAGAGGTTTGGAGACCGGGAGTCAAACTCCCCCCATGCATCCCCCACCTCCGAAAACCAGGCCCCATTCAGGCATCCCAAGCTGGGCCCCCAGTGCCGGGCCCCTCTGGAGCCAGGGAGCTCGGCGAGGAATTGGTGCAGAACGCCGCTCCGCCTGGCCGGCCCGACGGGTCCCTGTGTCTCTGCCCTGCGGAGGTCAGTGCCCTGCTCGCCCCACCCAGGGGCACAGCCCGGCCCGTGGCAAAGCCCCCCGGAAACGCCAGCAGCAGGCGGGGAGCCAGCAGGTGTGCGGGGGGCCTGCCGACTGCAGGACGTCACGTCCCCCACCGCACGGGGCCGGGCCTGGGGCGGTCCGTACCTCGTGACAGTTCTGCAAGAAACGCTGCAGATCCAAGTGATCGTTCAGCTGCTGCATCCACTCCTGGGCCAGCTGGAAGTTCCGGTGGCTCCTGCAGAAACGAAAGGTGCCGGCTCGGGTCCCTGCGTCTCCATGCCCATCACCGCAGCCTCTGGGCACCTCCCAGCCCCTCAGGGACGGCTCCTCCCTGCGCCCAGGCGGTGCTGCTCTGCCCATTGCCCGAAACCCAGAGAGACCCGAGCCCACCGATTTCGAGGGGCTCTGGCCCCGAACCCCCAGGGAGCTGGGCCCGAGGGGCTTGAGGGAGCCTGTGGTGCAGTGGGGGATTGAACGTGGGGGCTGAGCGGCGGGGGGGTGGCCCGCAGAAGCAGCCCCCGGCCGGGGAAGCTGGAGCCTGGCTGCAGGGGCCGGCCCGGTGGCTCGGGCTGGGAAGGGGACCGCGCCAGGCGCTGCACAGGCCTACTTGTCTCTGAGCGCTGCCATCTCCTCCTGGGCGCGCTCGCTGTAGGGGCTGCCCTGGCGCACCAGGCTCTCCCCGGCCCGCAGAGCCAGCGTCGTCTTCGGCACGCTCAGCTCCATGGTGGTTATGAAATCCTTGTGCTTCTTGATGGCCTTCGTCGCCGCCTCCACCGTGGTGGGCAGCTCCGCGTGGGCCAGGGTGGACGCCTGGGCGGGAGCGGGAGGGCCGGGGTTAACCCTCAGCCTCGGGCAGTCTGCAGACCTCGCACTCCCCCCACCAGCCCCCTGTGCTGGGGGAAACTGAGGCACGGAGGGGGAAGCCACGTGCCTGGGGTCACACAGCAGCTCATGGGATAAAGCTGGGAAGAGAACCCAGGAGTCCTGGCTCCCAGCCCCCTGCTCTAACCACTAGACCCCACTCCCCTCCCAGAGCCAGGAGAGAACCCAGGAGTCCTGGCTCCCAGCCCCCTGCTCTAACCACTAGACCCCACTCCCCTCCCAGAGCCAGGAGAGAACCCAGGAGTCCTGACTCCCAGCTCCCTGTTCTAACCACTAGTCCCCCCTCCCCTCCCCTCCCCTCCCCGAGCCAGGAGAGAACCCAGGAGTCCTGGCTCCCAGCCCCCTGTTCTAACCACTAGTCCCCACCCACTCCCCAAGCCAGGGATCGCTCCCCCTCTTTCCTTCTCTGCTGCGTCTCGGGCCACGCACACAGCGGCTGCACTCCCAGGCAGCTGCGCTCGGGGGCGCCTGGCCCCCGTCTCTCTGCGTTGGCGTCAGCTGGACGCAGGCTGCGCCAAATGCCAGTTCTCCCGTTGCCAGCAGAGCCGCTCCCCCGGGCTCGGGCCTGGCTCCAAGCCTGTGGGCTTTGGGTCAAGCCCCTCGTGCCAGAGACCAGCGCGAATCCCCGAGCCTAGATCCCGGCTGAGGCGCCGCCCCGGAAGAGCCTCTCCCTCGCCGCAGGGATTCCTCTGGCCGCGTCTGCAGCCAGCTCTGCTGGAGCCGGCCCTGCCGAGGGCCAGAGAGACACCCTGGAGCAGAGCTCCCCAGTAACCGACTCCTCCTGACTGGCTCCAGCCGGGGCCTTCTCTTCCGCCCGCTCCTGGGAGGCAGGAGCCGGCTGACGGCCGGGAGTGCAGCCCCCGGACTTGCTCACGGGCTCAGAGTTGTGCACCTGTGTGACGTTATTGATATAAATTGGGACCATATAGAACATGGGTTGCAACCAAGGTCCTGTGGTGGCACCAAATCCTAAGTAAAGGGGGTCATATAAGGTGTCTAAGACCAGGTTCTGGGTTGCTGGTTATGATTATGCTGTCTGTATGTCTGTGTATCATTTTGTAGTTTAAGTATAAGTATTGGCTCTATACTGTCTATATTTTGTATTATGCTCTGCCTCTGGGAAGTGTCCCAGACAAAGCTGATGTTAGCCCGGCATAGCTGGCTTGATGGCCCATTAAAGGGCCATCAGCTACACAATTGACCCATGGAGAGAAGGCAGACACGCCTTGTGACTCAGCAAAGTATGCAGGGACTGGCCCATGTGACTCCAGACTCCATATTTTTGCTGTAAGTTTCCACCGTGAGGACAAAGGGATTCTTACACCTGGAAAAGTCTATATAAGGCTGATGCATCATCTCCATCTTGTCTTTCAATCCTGCTTCTGACCTCTGGAGGGACTTTGCTACAAACTGAAGCTCTACACAAGGGACTGAATGACCCATCCCAGTGGGGGATGTATTCCAGAGACTTAATCTGAACCTGCAGTTTACTCCATCACTGCTGCAAGCCTGAACTAAGAACTTTGCCATCACTGTATGTAATTGATTCCATTTAACCAATTCTACCTCTCATCTCTACCTTTTTCCCTTTGTAAATAAACCTTTAGATTTTAGATTCTAAAGGATTGGCAACAGCGTGATTTGTGGGTAAGATCTGATGTGTATATTGACCTGGGTCTGGGGCTTGGTCCTTTGGGATCGAGGGAACCTTTTTCTTTTATTGGGGTGTTGGTTTTCATAACCATTCATCCCCAGGACGAGTGCACTGGTGGTGATACTGGGAGACTGGAGTGTCTAAGGAAATTGCTTGTGTGACTTGTGGTTAGCCAGTGGGGTGAGACCAAAGTCCTTTTTGTCTGGCTGGTTTGGTTTGCCTTAGAGGTGGAAAAACCCCAGCCTAGGGCTGTGACTGCCCTGTTTGAGCAATTGGTCCTGATTTGGCACTCTCAGTTGGGTCCCGCCAGAATCGCTCCGTCACAGTGGCGTAGTCGGCAGGATCCACAGAACCAGGTCAATTAAGCTTTGGGTCAGAACCCCACGCTACCCAAATTTTAACTTTGGGGTTGAGAGTTTGGTTGGTTAAAGATCAGTGACCATGAGACAGAAAGCATCAGGAAAAGCAAGGAAACTGCAAACCTTGAGAGACAGCCTGCAGTTTGATTATGAGCAAGAACTGGCAGAAATTCGAATGGAGAAAGAGGCTGCTGAGAGAAAGAAAGAAGTTGCTAAGAGAGAAGAAAAAGCTCGTAAGAGGCGTCTGGAGCTGCTGGCTGCTGAGGAGAAAACTCGACAGATGCAACAGGAGACAGCTAGACTCCAACTCCAAGTCAAAAAAGCAAGGGAAGAACAGCAGAGACTGTATCCTCTTGAAAGTCCAGTTTGTAACAATGTTGGTATGTTGTATAACTCTGAGCAGTTGTCTGGGGGTAACCAAATGTACCCCAACAATGCCACCTTTTATGTCAATGCTGTTACTGTGGGTTCAGTAGAGGGTGGCCCCATAAATTGTGCCAGTGCTATGTATGGGAGTGGGAATGGAAAATTCGTATTGTGTGTAAAAGTCAATGGTAAAAGCTGTTTAGGGCAAATTATGGCTTCTAACATCACTCTTGTTAAAGCAAATCTGGTCAAAGAGGAAGATTATTTACCAAATCAGAGTGTGAATGTTGTGATCCTCTGTGAGTTTACTGTCCGTGTGCCTTTAGCCAGAATCCACCTTGAGTGGAATGGGGCTCAGCATGAAGTGATAGCTGGCGTCAGGAAGTTATTGCCTAAAGATCTTTTAATTGGGGAAAATGTTAAAGCTTTGTTCAATCCAGGTAGCCGGTCACAGGAGAGGAATAATCTTAAACCTGTGTCTATTGTGAGCAATGATTTGCCTGAGGAGGGTTGCTCCAAAGGTTTGTCTGTGCAAAAAAGCAGTGTGTCTGGGAATGAAGTTTCTGAATGTCTGTCTGATGTCTCAGAAGTGAATCTGAAGTTAGATCAAGAGCAGAAAGATCTCATTGGTGAGGAAAAGGTTTCTCAGGAGCAGATTAAAGTAAATGGTCAGGTTAAAGCCCTAACTGAGGAAGGAGAGGGTAAATTTGTAATGGGTAATGAATTGGTGGCTAGTGCAGCTTGTAGAAGTAAACCTGAAATGGGTAACTGTGATTTGCTAAAAGTAGCTCAGTGTAGTGAAAAGAGCAGCAGCTTATCTGTTGGGAGAGGCAATGTGCCTGGTAGGGAAAGTTTGGAGAAGCCTAGGCAGCCTTGTGAGCTGATGGCTTTGTCTAATCAGCAGTTTGGGAAGGGAGGGATAGTGGAAGATGAGTGTCCATATCCCTTACCTGTTTCCTGTGTGGAAAAATGTGACAGTGAAGGGAATGTGCCTGTGTCTGTCAGGGGTATTGACTTGCCTATGAAGGAAGCTACCCCAGTCTCCAAGCAGTTGTCTGTGAACAGCCCTGTGTGCTGGGACAAGGGAAGTGAAATCCCAAGCTGTGTGTCTGGTGAAGGAGAATGTGTCTCCGGCTCTTCTGTGTCTGTGGAGCAGACAGAAGGTGCCTTTCAGCCTGTGATGGTTGAGGGTGATTCAGTTGTCTCGGAGTTGGTTGTAAATACAGCTAAAGCCCAGGAAGGGAATGGTCCTGAGTTTGTGTCTGCTGGGGAGAATGGCACTGTGACTAGGTTGCATCCAGTTAGTGTCATAGCAAGGTCCCAAAGACCAGACAGTTCTGGTGCTTGTAGTTTGCCAGTTGCTAATGTGTGGTTGGAAAAGGGTGCAGCAACTCTGTCTGATCAGGGTAATACCCTAGCCGGGGCACAAGGAGAGCATGAAGGTGATTTAAGTGTGTTACCTACTAACAGTTTGACAACTTGTAGCAAGAAGGAAAAGATTCCTAAACTTGTTCATGGCCAAGGGAAGGAGACTGCTTTTGACCTGTTGTCTAGAAAGTCTGTAGGTTTGCCTAAAAGGGGATTGTGTAGAAATCCGCCTGTTGGGCCTGAAGTGATTCTAAATGTAAGTGAGACCCAGAAAGCATCTGTGGTTGCTCAGGGAAGTGTTCCTGTAGAGCAAGCCCTAGGTGGAGAGGGGAAGGGCAGAATTTCTGAGAGGGGTGAATTGCTGCTTAGAGAAGCTCCTAGGGAAAGGAATCCTCATGGTAGCCTGTGCAAGCAGTTTACTGCAACTGAAGGGTGTAAAAGTGATTTAATCAAGAAAGTTTCAGTTCCTAACAGCCAGAAATTTTCGGTTGTGAATGGATTCACTGACTTTCCTTTTGAGAGATCCAGTGTGGGCAGCTTTGAAAAGGTCTCAGGTGGAGTAGAAGCTGTTAAGGAAGTTGAGCAGCCCTATAACCACCTGGCTATGTGTGGCCAGCTTGTTGGGGAGACAATGGTGTTGGGACAGGAATGTCTCCATGCTGAATCTGTAAGTGAGCAGTCTGTGCTTCAGGATCTGAGGACAGATTCAGTTACTGGTGTTTCAAAGCAGAACAGTTTTATGGCTGAATGCTTAAGGAGGCAGGGGGGAGCAAGCCAGCTCTCACCCTCAGACTCTTTGGATTTGTGTGGTATCTCTGTAAGACAAAGTCCAGCCTTGGAATCCATAGCAGCTAAGAAGTTAAAAGCTAGTGTCTGTGTTGATGCAAATTACTTGGCTGGCAGGGAGAAGAAAGACTTGCTAATAGCTGTTAGCACAAAGGGCCCACCCCATCAGCCAGTGAATTCTGTTAAGCAAGAGAAATCAGGGTTTAATCCTGCAGGACAAGGAGGAAAGAGAGAACTGATTTTTGCAAAAGGAAGCCACAGGTTAACCCTAAAATGCCCAAACTCCAATGGTATTGAGCCAAGGGTGGGGCATGACAAACATAATTGTAAATGGACACTTGCAATGAATTTGTTGTTATTGCTAATGCTAATTTTTGTAACTAATGTGTTGCTATTGCCAAGAACTGTAACAATGTACGATGTGCCTAATCTTTTGGAAAATCCCTTGAACATGTTAAAAGGAATACATGAAAACACACTTTATGTTAAAGGGCCTTGCTATACTGATGTGTCACAGTTAATGCCTGTAAACAGTGTTGGAACTTTTCACAGGGGAAAATACATTCCAGACCGGATGGGCTGTATGAAAGGGGAAACTGAGGCACACTACCATATTGCTTTCATGGCTAAATGCCAAGATTCCTGTACTATGAACAACATCAATATCTACATTGGTTTAATATTAATTGGGTTCAAAACATTGGCCAGAGCTGGTATGGATAAAGTAGCTATTTTCTTTAGCTCTGGGCAGGATCACATGAAACATACAGGAACCATGCTGCAAAAGCTAATCAAGTTATACCTTGAGTTTGTAAAGAGATTCATTCATGTTATTGAACATGACTTTGATAAACCATTTCGGTTATACACTGGTACGGCCTCTAGCCCAACACTAGCTGTAGTGAGACAGACCCAAGGAAAGGGGGCTCTTGGGATGCAGTCAGCGATGTTTTGTCATCCCTTCCTGCATCAAGTTTGCGTTGGGGGTGTGACGTTATTGATATAAATTGGGACCATATAGAACATGGGTTGCAACCAAGGTCTTGTGGTGGCACCAAATCCTAAGTAAAGGGGGTCATATAAGGTGTCTAAGACCAGGTTCTGGGTTGCTGGTTATGATTATGCTGTCTGTATGTCTGTGTATCATTTTGTAGTTTAAGTATAAGTATTGGCTCTATACTGTCTATATTTTGTATTATGCTCTGCCTCTGGGAAGTGTCCCAGACAAAGCTGATGTTAGCCCGGCATAGCTGGCTTGATGGCCCATTAAAGGGCCATCAGCTACACAATTGACCCATGGAGAGAAGGCAGACACGCCTTGTGACCTGTATGTCTGTGTATCATTTTGTAGTTTAAGTATAAGTATTGGCTCTATACTGTCTATATTTTGTATTATGCTCTGCCTCTGGGAAGTGTCCCAGACAAAGCTGATGTTAGCCCGGCATAGCTGGCTTGATGGCCCATTAAAGGGCCATCAGCTACACAATTGACCCATGGAGAGAAGGCAGACACGCCTTGTGACTCAGCAAAGTATGCAGGGACTGGCCCATGTGACTCCAGACTCCATATTTTTGCTGTAAGTTTCCACCGTGAGGACAAAGGGATTCTTACACCTGGAAAAGTCTATATAAGGCTGATGCATCATCTCCATCTTGTCTTCAATCCTGCTTCTGACCTCTGGAGGGACTTTGCTACAAACTGAAGCTCTACACAAGGGACTGAATGACCCATCCCAGCGGGGGATGTATTCCAGAGACTTAATTTGAACCTGCAGTTTACTCCATCACTGCTGCAAGCCTGAACTAAGAACTTTGCCATTACTGCATGTAATTGATTCCATTTAACCAATTCTACCTCTCATCTCTACCTTTTTCCCTTTGTAAATAAACCTTTAGATTTTAGATTCTAAAGGATTGGCAACAGCGTGATTTGTGGGTAAGATCTGATGTGTATATTGACCTGGGTCTGGGGCTTGGTCCTTTGGGATCGAGGGAACCTTTTCCTTTTATTGGGGTGTTGGTTTTCATAACCATTCATCCCCAGGACGAGTGCACTGGTGGGGATACTGGGAGACTGGAGTGTCTAAGGAAATTGCTTGCGTGACTTGTGGTTAGCCAGTGGGGTGAGACCAAAGTCCTTTTTGTCTGGCTGGTTTGGTTTGCCTTAGAGGTGGAAAAACCCCAGCCTAGGGCTGTGACTGCCCTGTTTGAGCAATTGGTCCTGATTTGGCACTCTCAGTTGGGTCCCGCCAGAATCGCTCCGTCACAACCTGTTTCAGGGGAGTCAGGAGACCTGGGTTCTGCGCTCAGCTCCGCCACTGACCTGCTGGCTGACCCTGGGCAAGTCCTTGCCATCTCCAGGCCTCAGTTTCCCCTCCCACTCCTGGCCTGTTTAGCCTGGAAGCTCTTTAGGACAATGCACGTCTCTCACTCTGTCTGTGCAGCGCCCGGCGCGACGGGCCCTGAGCTCGGCTCTCGCCTCTAGCTGCTCCCGTAATGCAAACCAACCTCGCCCGTGTTTTCCTGCTCCCGGCCCTGACTCCCCACATCCTGGGCTGCCCGTCGCTGCTCTCACAGCGCCGAGCCGCTGGATTCGCCATTCCTCCCCCAGTGCCCGGGCTCCATTTCCTGCTGTCCTGGCTACGCCGGGCTGGGCGCAAGGTCCTGCGGCAGGGAAGGGGGGGGTGGGAACAGGGCTCCCCACCACGTCCCAGCTCAACAACCGGCCGACAAATCATCCACTCGCACCCAGCTAATGCGGCTTCCGGCCGCTCACCGGCGCCGGCGCGAGGAATTGGGCTTTAGCCCGTCTGGGAACCCGGGGAGCGAATCGTCCGCACCAGCTGCCAAACACCAGCGTACCGTGAGCGAACAGCAACGAATCAGCAACTCAGCTATAGGACTAACGAGCACTTCGGCACGTCCCGTTCTCTAGGTAAGGCCATTTGCTAGCTAAGGGGTTTGTTAAGTAGTAATTACTCATTGGTGTTTGATAATTTGCTAATGAAGTTATTGCTAATTACCAAATGCTACGGAATAGTGAGCAACATCTAGCATATACTGATTAATAATCATCAAATGGCAAAAATTATTAGCAGTTAATACAGGGCAAAATGCACTAATTACCAAATACCACGTCATTATTAGCAATGAAGCCTTAGATACCAAACAGTTAGCAAAGAGCAATAAATTAACAATGAATATTGAGAAATAGCCAATTACCAAGCATTAGTAATTAGCATTAATTCTTAACAGATACTAACAGTTAGCAAAGGCAACAGATGAGCAACTGACGTAGTAATAACTAGCCAATCAGATATCAGTGAATAATTAGCAAATACTCAGTAAAGAACTTAGCTAACGGCAATAACTGCAAATTAATTCTTAGCCAATGGCAAATAATTACCAAATATTAATAACCTTGCAGGATTAGCAGTAATTGGCCAATCATCTCAGTTAATAACAAGCCGCTGATACTTCACAAATACCGTTAATCGTTCCCAGATGTAGGTAGTTGTTCACACTTGGCACTAGCAAGGAATTACCCCTAATCCCGCAGTGCCCCGGCGCGGCCCCGCCCCGTTACCTGGCTGTAGAGACACGCCTCAGCCTGCTGCACGTCCCTCAGGAACAGGTGGAAGATGTGCGCCTGCACCAGCGCCTCCCGCCGGCTCTCCCACATCTGCAGCAGCTTGTTCCAGCCCACGTCCAGCTTCTGCAGCCACTGCTGGAGCGAGAGGCAGGGGACGTCGGCCTCCTCCAGGGCCAGCAGGTCGCTGGCCGCCTGGATCTTGGTGTAGTCCTCCTCGTAGCGGTCGATTTCCTCCTTGAGGGCCGCGTGCTGGCTCAGCAGCCGCTCTGCCCCCGGCAGGTTGCTGGGAAGCTCTTCCGAGGCCACGGCCGCCTGGGTCTTCACCAGCCAGGTCAGGAAGTTGTCCAGGTCCTGGATGAACTGCTGCAGCCGGCTGGCCACGGAGAGCGAGTCCTCGCAGCCCTGCAGGGCGTTCTTCAAGGCCTCCCACTCCTCGCTGATCTCCTCGAAGTGCAGCAGGACGGTCAGCGCCTGGGCCGGGTGGGCGGTGGCCAAGGCCTCCCCCTCCTGCTGCAGCTCGAGGAGCTTGGGCTCCAGCACCACCAGGACAGCCTCCATGGCGGAGAGTTTGTGCTGCAAGGCCAGCACGTTCCCCAGGTCGCCGCTGCTGTACTGGCTGGACTCCAGAGCGCGGCGCTTCTCCCGGAGCTGCGCCTTGATCTCGGTGCACTCCAGCAGGTAGTTCTGGATCCTCAGGACGGAGCTGAGATGCTCCTTCCTCTGCTCCACCAGCTCCACCACCCGGTTCCACCTGGGCTCGCCAGACACAGAGAGAAGCCCATGAGCGGCTCGGGCTTCCCCGAAAGCCAGGGACG
The DNA here is from genome assembly GCF_020497125.1 of Mauremys mutica. Lineage (NCBI taxonomy): Eukaryota > Metazoa > Chordata > Testudines > Geoemydidae > Mauremys > Mauremys mutica. Next base: position 1,036,642 of record NC_059086.1, read on the forward strand.
CTCGGCTTCCAAACAAACCCCCCAGAGCCCAGGCCGGTTCTACCCCGGCCGCCAGGGGCGGCTCTACAAATTTGGCCGCCCCAAGCAGTCATGCCCGGGAGGCGCCCCCGAGCCGCGGGAGCAGCGGACCTCCGCGGGCATGACTGCAGAGGGTCCGCTGGTCGCGCGGCTCGGCTGGACCTCCCGCAGCTGCGGACGGTTCGCTGGTCCGGCGGCTCCGCTTGAGCTGCCGCAGTCATGCCTGCGGGAGGTCCAGCCGAGCCACGGGACCAGCGAACCGTCCGCAGTCATGCCTGCGGCAGGTCCGGTCGTCCCGGGGCTCCGGTGGGCCTCCCGCGGGCATGACTGTGGAGGGTCCGCTGGTCGCGCGGCTCGGCTGGACCTCCCGCAGCTGCGGGCGGTTCGCTGGTCCGGCGGTTCCGGTTGAGCTGCCGCAGGCGTGCCTGCGGGAGGTCCAGCCGAGCCGCGGGACCAGCGAACCGCCCGCAGTCATGCCTGCGGGAGGTCCACTGGAGCCGCCGGCCGAGCGTCCCCTCCCGCAGGCATGACTGCGGCAGGTCCGCCGGCCCAGCCTGACGCCCCCCCGGGAAAGGGCCGCCCCAGGCGGGTGCTTGCCCCGCTGGGCTCTGGAGCCGGCCCTGCCGGCCGTGGGGGGAAAACCTGGGCCAGGCTAAAGACAGCAGGCGGCAAACGAAACCCACCAGGAATTCACCTAAAAACACCACATCCCCTGAGCCGCAGGCCAGTCGCTGACTTTTTCCAGCCTGACCCACGGGCTTTGCTTGCTGGGGGCCGGCAGGGTGACCAAAGCCCCTCGGAGAAGGCGCAGCCGGCAGGGGAAGGGGGCGAGGGCTCTCAGAGGAGCTGGGCTGAGGGGAGAGCAGCGCTAACCCGCCTCCCCCAGCGAGGAGCTGCGTCGTGGGAGAAGCCCGTCAAGCCGCACGGTGCTGCCAGCCCGGGGCTCGGGTCGGCGGAAGGCCCTGGCTCGGGGGGCGAGTGAGGGTGCCACACCGCTGGAGTGTGCGGTGCAGCCCTGGCCTGTGTCGTGCTGTGCCAGGGTGACAGCACCGCCGGCCTCCCCCAGGCCGATGGGCAGGTTGCCGGGTGCAGCTCCGGCAGGTCGCAGGCAGGAAGCTGGTACGTGCAGGTCATTGTCAAATGCCCAGGAACAGTGACCAGGACGGAGGCAGGTAACAGATGCTGATAAAAACGGGCAAAATTCCACTGCTCTGGTGATCGGCCAAGACCATTTTTCATTGAAACAGACAATTCTGGAGAAAACAACGGGTTGGTTGGTTTGTTTTTTAAACCCGGTTTGGGAACCAGGAATGTTTGCCCAGCTCTGCTACGAGGCTTGAGCCAGGTTTCCTGGACGGGGGTGGGGGGGCAGGTGTGGGTGGCTGGGTGTGGGGGGGGTGTGGGTGTTGGGGGGGCAGTGGGGGGGGGGGTGTGGGGGGGTGCGTGGGTGTGGGGCGGTGTTGGGGGGCAGGTGTGGGGGGTGTGGGGGGGGGGGGGGGGCGGGTGTGTGTGGGTGTTGGGGGGCAGGTGTGTGGGGGTGGCGCGGGGAGGGCGTTGGGGGGCAGGTGTGTAGGGGGGTGGGACGGGGGGGTGTTGGGGGGTGCGTGGGTGTGTGTGGGTGTTGGGGGGCAGGTGCGTGGGTGTGTGTGGGTGTTGGGGGGCAGGTGCGTGGGGGTGTGTGGGTGGTGCGTGGGGGTGTGTGGGTGTTGGGGGGGCAGGTGTGTGTGGGGGGGTGTGGGGGTGGGGGAAGGGGTGTGTGTGTGAGGGGGCGGGGGGGTGGGTGTAGGGGGGCGGGGGGGCGGGGGGGTGTGGGTGGTGCGTGTGTGTGTTGGGGGGCAGGTGTGGGGGGGAGGGGTGTGGGGGTGTGGGGGGGCGGGGGCGTGTGTAGGTGTTGGGGGGGCAGGTGTGTGGGGGTGCATGGGGGTGCGTGGGGGTGTGTGGGGGTTGGGGGGGCGGGTGTGTGGGGGTGTGCGTGGGTGTGGGGGGGAGGGGTGTGTGGGTGTGGGGGGGGGGTGTGTGTGGGTGTTGGGGGGGCAGGTGTGTGGGGGTGTGGGGCGGAGGTGTGTGCGAGGGGGCGGGGGTGTGGGTGCGAGGGGGCAAGGATGTGTGGGTGTGGGTGTTGGGGGGGCAGGTGCGTGGGTGTGTGTGGGTGGTGCGTGGGTGTGTGTGGGTGTTGGGGGGCAGGTGCGTGGGGGGGTGTGGGTGTTGGGGGGGCAGGTGTGTGGGTGTGGGGGGGGCGGGGGTGTGGGGGGGTGTTGGGGGGCAGGTGCGTGGGGGTGTGTGTGAGGGGGGCAGGGGGTGCGGGTGTGGGGAGGTGGGGGGGTGTTCCATGGCTCTGTCTCCTTCTAGGGCTGTCCCCGGGGCGAGGTTTACGAGTCACCTCTGCGGTACCCGAGCGGGGCCATTAGCCCAGCCAAAGAGGCTCCGGCGTTGAGGCCCAGAGCGGAGCCGGGGCCATGGGCACCGTTCCACGTGCCTCCGAAAAACGGCCCAGTGACCTCAACTTCTGCAGCCTCCGCGTCCGGCGCCAGCACGAGGGGCCGCAGGCCAACGTGCCAGGGATTCCGGGTGCCCAGGGCCCCATTCTCAGCGCCCGGCAACCTCTGCCAATCAGCCCCCTGAGGACCCCAAAGCCACCGAGGAGCAACGGTCTCACGTTGCAGTGGGGCAGGTCTAGGCTGGATATTAGGAAGCACTGGTTCCCTAGGAGGGGGTGCAGCACTGGGATGGGTTCCCTAGGGAGGGGGTGCAGCACTGGGATGGGTTCCCTAGGAGGGGGTGCAGCACTGGGATGGGTTCCCTAGGGAGGGGGTGCAGCACTGGGATGGGTTCCCTAGGAGGGGGTGCAGCACTGGGATGGGTTCCCTAGGAGGGGGTGCAGCACTGGGATGGGTTCCCTAGGGAGGGGGTGCAGCACTGGGATGGGTTCCCTAGGAGGGGGTGCAGCACTGGGATGGGTTCCCTAGGGAGGGGGTGGAATCTCCTTCCTTAGAGGTGTTTAAGGCCCGGCGTGACACAGCCCAGGCTGGGATGGTTTCGCTTTGAGCAGGGGCTGGACTAGAACCTCCCGAGGTCCCTTCCAGCCCTGAGATTCTGTGGCTCTATGATTCCGTGGCACGCTCGGGTCCCACCCTGCTGCCCTCTGCACCAGCTTCCTTTAATCCCATTGGGCATCTCCACCCGCCGCAGTGCCTGCAACGGAGGGACCCCGAGCGACCGCCGCTGGGGATCTGCCCCGCAGGCGCCGACGGCAGCCGCATGCTGGCAGGGCCCCTGGCATGGGGGTATGGCTTGGGCGTGGACACCCCGGCAGGTGACTGCGTGGGGGGAGCATCGGGGATCCCTTCCTGCCAGCCGAGGGGCTGGGCCTTGCATGTCACAGGCTCCGGCTCTGGAACGGCAGCTTGTTCCGGAGGGGCGGCCGCGGCGGCTCTGGAGAGTCCCGGACACACGAGGTCGAGGTGCCCGGGTGCAGCACGAGATGCTGGCAGGTTCTCAGCGCCCCCGACCCGGAGCCAGGGGTGGGCAGGGGTTGCAGTGAGACGGAGCAGCAGCAGCTGGGCACGTTCCAAAGCAGAATTGTGCCGTCTGCAGACCCCGCGCTCGCAGCTGCTCTGCCACCTAGCGCTGCTGGCGTGAACCCCAAAGCAGGCCCCACTTCTGGGGGGACCCAGCCACACGGCCCCGGTGAGTCCCATGGAGCAGGAGCCGCACCGGCCGGAGGCCGCCGGGGAGGGCGGCTGGAGGCATTCAATCCGCCCGCAAAGCAGCACTGGCCCCGGCAGACGGCCAGCCCCCTGCTCAGCTGCCTGGGCTTGGCGGGGGATGTGGAGCTCCCCTGCGGACGGGTGCCCACGTCTGCGTGCTGCACACGGGCCCTAGGCCTGCCCTGGTTCCCGCCCACCGAGCCCTGGATCTCTGGGCCAGGGAACTGGGCGGTGGGTTACCCAGCGAACAGAGCGGACGAGCCACGAGCCCATCGATCTCCAGGCACAGACGGGGCCATTATCCGTGTGTTACCGACGCGGCCCTGACACACGCAGGGACCCGGAGAGCCGGGAATCGAACCCAGCCCCCCTCTGATCCCGAGGGCCCCCTTCCGCAGCCTCCGCCAGCCCCAGCCCCAGCCCCCCTCTGATCCCGAGGGCCCCCCTTCCGCAGCCTCCGCCAGCCCCAGCCCCGCCTCTGATCCCGAGGGCCCCCTTCCGCAGCCCCAGCCCCAGCCCCAGCCCCCCTCTGATCCCGAGGGCCCCCCTTCCGCAGCCTCCGCCAGCCCCAGCCCCGCCTCTGATCCCGAGGGCCCCCTTCCGCAGCCTCCGCCAGCCCCAGCCCCAGCCCCCCTCTGATCCCGAGGGCCCCCTTCCGCAGCCTCCGCCAGCCCCAGCCCCAGCCCCCCTCTGATCCCGAGGGCCCCCCTCCGCAGCCCCAGCCCCAGCCCCCCTCTGATCCCGAGGGCCCCCTTCCGCAGCCTCCGCCAGCCCCAGCCCCGCCTCTGATCCCGAGGGCCCCCTTCCGCAGCCTCCGCCAGCCCCAGCCCCAGCCCCAGCCCCACGGGGAGGTACCTGCCGTTCAGGTGGTCCCGACAGGACTGCACCTCGGACGCGCTGGGGTGGCCCCCCTCCACCAGCTGCTGCACGGTCTCGTTCACGTCCAGGACGCGCCCCATGACGCTGTTCATCTCCTGGTCCAGGCTCTCAAACCTGCCCAAGGCGCACAGGGGCTCGTGCACAGAACAGAATCGTACGGGGCATTCAGAACCCAGGCGTCCTGGCTCCCCACCCTTCCCCCCACCCCCAGAGCTGGGATAGAACCCAGGCGTCCTGGCTCCCCGTCCTTCCCCCCACCCCCAGAGCTGGGATAGAACCCAGGCGTCCTGGCTCCCCGCCCTTCCCCCCACCCCCCAGAGCTGAGATAGAACCCAGGCGTCCTGGCTCCCCGCCCTTCCCCCCACTCCCCAGAGCTGGGATAGAACCCAGGCGTCCTGGCTCCCCGCCCTTCCCCCCTCCCCCCAGAGCGGGGCTAGAACCCAGGCATCCTGGCTCCCCACCCTTCTCCCCAGAGCTGGGAATGGAACCCAGGCGTCCTGGCTCCCAGCCCTTCCCCCCAGAGCTGGGAATGGAACCCAGGCGTCCTGGCTCCCCACCCTTCTCCCCAGAGCTGGGAATGGAACCCAGGCGTCCTGGCTCCCAGCCCTTCCCCCCAGAGCTGGGAATGGAACCCAGGCATCCTGGCTCCCCACCCTTCTCCCCAGAGCTGGGAATGGAACCCAGGCGTCCGGCTCCCAGCTCTTCCCCCCAGAGCTGGGAATGGAACCCAGGCGTCCTGGCTCCCAGCCCCCCGGCTCTGGGTCCCAGCAGGGAATAGAATGCGGGCGCCAGACCTGTGTTGCACCACTTCCACGTCCTCCAGCTCCTGCGGCACATGCATCCCGGAGAGCCACTGCTCCTTCTCGTCCAGCCAGCCCTCGCAGGCGCGGACCTCGCCGAACATGCGGTACACGGCCAGGGCGTCCTGCAGCCACTGGTGCCGCAGCACGGCCACCTCGGCCACCTCCCCGTAGAGCTGCTCCACCTCCACAATGCGGATCTGCACGTCCAGCACCTGGTGGTGCTGGGGGGCCAGCCGGGCCAGCTGGGCGCGCAGGGCCAGCACGGGCGCCCGGTGCCGCTCCAGCTCCTGCGCCACGGCCGCGTGCTTGCGGAGCAGCGCCTGGCTGGAGTACTCGTCGTGCCCGAAGTCGTCGCTGGAGGCCAGGCGGTAGGTGTCCTGCAGCCAGGCCAGCAGGTCGTCCGTCTCCGCGCTGAACTGGTAGAAGCTCAGAGCCTCCTGCAGCTTCTGCTGGTGCGTCCCCGTCACCTCCTCCAGCTTCTTCCAGCGCTGCCGCACCTCCCGCAGCTTCTCCTGCAGCTGGGCCGCGCCGGGGCGCTGGGTGGCCAGCAGCTGCTCCCCCTTCTTCCCGGCCTGGTGCAGCAGGGCCCGGCGCCCGCCCAGCTCCCCCAGCATCAGCTTGTGCTGCCCGCTCAGCTGCAGCACGCTGCTCAGGTCCCGGCCACAGGGCTTGGAGGCCAGGATCTGCTCCTTCTCCCGCACCCAGGCCTCCACCTCCTCCAGCTCCTGGAAGAAGGCCCACAGCTGGCGGGAGGCCTCCAGCTCCGTGCGCCGCTGGGCCGCCCGCTGGCACAGCTCCTCCAGGCACGTCTGCACGTGGGTCACGCGGTTGCGGATGATCTGGGGGTCGCAGGGCTGGTAACCTGGGGCAGGGGAGCAGGAGAGACACAGGGCCCGTCTCTTTGCCGCTGATTGCTGCTGGGGGAAAGACCTGCCCTGCCGGGGTCCTGGCTCCAGCCCCCCGATCTAACCACTAGCCCCCACTCCCCTCCCCAGTACAGCCCGTGTCTGTTCTGAAAATTGTCTGCCCACCCCCAGACCTTGTTGGGAGCCAGGTGCCCATGGCTTTGCCAGGAATCTCTCCCACGGTGCCTTGTGCACTCGGTCCCTGGCCTGGCCTGTTGGCTACAGACCTGGAGAACCCAGGAGTCCTGGCTCCCAGCCCCCCTCACAGCCCACCTGGGCCTGCACGTTCTCTGCAGAGGGCGTCTGCCCTCGGATGTCTCAGCCGGATACAGGAGCCAAGGTCTGGGCACCACTGGTCAGGGGACCACTGGTCAGGGGCAGCTCTAGGCACTTTGCCGCCCCAAGCACGGCAGGCAGGCTGCCTTCGGCGGCACCTGCGGGAGGCCCCCGGTCCCGCGGATTCGGCGGCACCTGCGGGAGGCCCCCGGTCCCGCGGATTCGGCGGCACGCCTGCGGGAGGCCCCCGGTCCCGCGGGTTCGGCGGCAGCCTGCGGGAGGCCCCCGGGCCCGTGGAGTCGGCGGCAGCCTGCGGGAGGCCCCCGGTCCCGTTGATTCGGCGGCAGCCTGCGGGAGGCCCCCGGTCCCGCGGATTCGGCAGCTTGCCTGCGGGAGGCCCCCGGTCCCGCGGATTCGGCGGCAGCCTGCGGGAGGCCCCCGGTCCCGCGGGTTCGGCGGCAGCCTGCGGGAGGCCCCCGGTCCCGCGGGTTCGGCGGCAGCCTGCGGGAGGCCCCCGGTCCCGCGGATTCGGCGGCAGCCTGCGGGAGGCCCCCGGTCCCGCGGGTTCGGCGGCAGCCTGCGGGAGGCCCCCGGTCCCGCGGATTTGGCGGCAGCCTGCGGGAGGCCCCCGGTCCCGTGGATTCGGCGGCAGCCTGTGGGAGGCCCCCGGTCCCGCGGGTTCGGCGGCAGCCTGCGGGAGGCCCCCGGTCCTGCGGATTCGGCGGGAGCCTGCGGGAGGCCCCCGGTCCCGCGGATTTGGCGGCAGCCTGCGGGAGGCCCCCGGTCCCGCGGGTTCGGCGGCAGCCTGCGGGAGGCCCCCGGTCCCGCGGGTTCGGCGGCAGCCTGCGGGAGCTCTGCCGAAGCCGCGGGACCAGCGGACCCTCCACAGGCATGGCGCTGAAGGCAGCCTGCCTGCCGCCCCCCTGGCTTGCCGCCCCAGGCATGCGCTTGGCGTGCTGGGGCCTGGAGCCGCCCCTGCCGCTGGCGATGGGACCAGTGGCTGGGATGAGCTGCCGCCACTCGGAGCCGGGCAAAGCGCGGCCCAGCCCCGCCGACGCTCGGCCCCAGCCGCACTTACCCTCCAGCGCGCAGAACTTCAGGGCGGCCTGGTTGAGCGCCTGCACCCGCTCGTTCTGGGCAGCCACGTCGGCCTCCAGCAGGGCGTGTTTCTGCAGCAGGTCCTCCACCTCCAGCAGGTGCTTCCCCACCTCCCTCGACAGCAGCGGGGCCTGGCGGGGCGAAGCCGTCACCGCTGGGCTGGGATCCAGCCGCCAGCGACCCCAGGCAGGGGCTGCCTCTCTGTGACGTACAGCGCCTGGCACCACGGGGCGCCGCTCCTCGGCTCAGGCCCCGAGGCCCCTAGCGTAACCCTGCAGGGAGTTACCGGCCTGGCACGATTCTCCGCTCCCAGGGGCCTGATGGGGTGAGACTGGCCGGCAGCAGCCGGGGCAACTCGGGCTGGCTTGGCGGCCAGGGCATCAGGCCCGTGCTCGAGCTGGTGGCCAGGGGTTTGAGCCGGGGGTCAGGCCAGCCAGTGGCCTGGGACTAGGGGCGGGTGGGCCGGTGCTTGGGTTGGCTGGCGCGGCTACGGCAGGTCAGCCGGCGGGTCGGGGCTCGGGGCAGCGGGGGCTCAGGGAGGTTCAGCCCGGGCTCCTCTGGCCGTGGGGGGCTTGGGGCTCCGGCGGGCGGGCGGGGGGGTTAGGGCTGCCAGGTGCCCGGTTTTCACCCAAACGCCTGGTCGAAAAGGGTTCCTGGCGGCACCGCTGCTAATAGTCTGGTCGGTGGCTCCAGGGCTAAGGAAGGTTCCCTGCCTGCTCTGGCTCCATGTGACGCCCGGCTGAGATCAGGGCCCCGTCGCGCCGGGCGCTGCACAGACACAGGGTGAGATCGGGGCCCCGTCGCGCCGGGCGCTGCACAGACACAGGCTGAGATCAGGGCCCCGTCGCGCCAGGCGCTGCCCAGACACAGGGTGAGATCAGGGCCCCGTCGCGCCAGGCGCTGCACAGACACAGGGTGAGATCGGGGCCCCGTCGGGCCGGGCGCTGCCCAGACGCAGGGTGAGTTCGGGGCCCCGTCGGGCCGGGCGCTGCCCAGACGCAGGGTGAGATCGGGGCCCCGTCGCGCCGGGCGCTGCCCAGACACAGGGTGAGATCGGGGCCCCGTCGCGCCGGGCGCTGCCCAGACACAGGGTGAGATCAGGGCCCCGTCGGGCCGGGCGCTGCCCAGACGCAGGGTGAGATCGGGGCCCCGTCGGGCCGGGCGCTGCCCAGACGCAGGGTGAGTTCGGGGCCCCGTCGGGCCGGGCGCTGCCCAGACGCAGGGTGAGATCGGGGCCCCGTCGCGCCGGGCGCTGCCCAGACGCAGGGTGAGATCGGGGCCCCGTCGCGCCGGGCGCTGCCCAGACACAGGGTGAGATCGGGGCCCCGTCGCGCCGGGCGCTGCCCAGACACAGGGTGAGATCGGGGCCCCGTCGCACCGGGCGCTGCACAGACACAGGGTGAGATCGGGGCCCCGTCGCGCCGGGCGCTGCACAGACACAAGGTGAGATCGGGGCCCCGTCGCGCCGGGCGCTGCACAGACACAGGGTGAGATCGGGGCCCCGTCGCGCCGGGCGCTGCCCAGACACAGGGTGAGATCAGGGCCCCATCGCGCCGGGCGCTGCCCAGACACAGGGTGAGATCGGGGCCCCGTCGCGCCGGGCGCTGCCCAGACACAGGGTGAGATCGGGGCCCCGTCGCGCCGGGCGCTGCCCAGACACAGGGTGAGATCGGGGCCCCGTCGCGCCGGGCGCTGCCCAGACACAGGATGAGATCGGGGCCCCGTCGCGCCGGGCGCTGCCCAGACACAGGGTGAGATCGGGGCCCCGTCGCGCCGGGCGCTGCCCAGACACAGGGTGAGATCGGGGCCCCGTCGCGCCGGGCGCTGCACAGACACAGGGTGAGATCGGGGCCCCGTCGTGCCGGGCGCTGCCCAGACACAGGGTGGGATCGGGGCCCCGTCGCGCCGGGCGCTGCCCAGACACAGGGTGGGATCGGGGCCCCGTCGCGCCAGGCGCTGCCCAGACACAGGGTGAGATCAGGGCCCCGTCGCGCCGGGCGCTGCACAGACACAGGGTGAGATCGGGGCCCCGTCGCGCCGGGCGCTGCCCAGACACAGGGTGAGATCGGGGCCCCGTCGCGCCGGGCGCTGCCCAGACACAGGGTGAGATCGGGGCCCCGTCGCGCCGGGCGCTGCCCAGACACAGGGTGAGATCGGGGCCCCGTCGCGCCGGGCGCTGCCCAGACACAGGGTGAGATCAGGGCCCCGTCGCGCCAGGCGCTGCCCAGACCCCAACTGAGATCAGGGCCCCGTCGCGCCGGGCGCTGCCCAGACACAGGGTGAGATCAGGGCCCCGTCGCGCCGGGCGCTGCCCAGACACAGGGTGAGATCAGGGCCCCGTCGCGCCGGGCGCTGCACAGACACAGGGTGAGATCAGGGCCCTGTCGCGCCGGGCGCTGCACAGACACAGGGTGAGATCAGGGCCCCGTCGCGCCGGGCGCTGCACAGACAGCGGGTGAGATCAGGGCCCTGTCGCGCCGGGCGCTGCACAGACACAGGGTGAGATCAGGGCCCCGTCGCGCTGGGCGCTGCCCAGACACAGGGTGAGATCAGGGCCCTGTCGCGCCGGGCGCTGCACAGACACAGGGTGAGATCAGGGCCCCGTCGCGCCGGGCGCTGCCCAGACACAGGGTGAGATCGGGGCCCCGTCGCGCCGGGCGCTGCCCAGACACAGGGTGAGATCGGGGCCCCGTCGCGCCGGGCGCTGCACAGACACAGGGTGAGATCGGGGCCCCGTCGCGCCGGGCGCTGCACAGACATAGGGTGAGATCAGGGCCCCGTCGCGCCGGGCGCTGCACAGACACAGGGTGAGATCGGGGCCCCGTCGCACCGGGCGCTGCACAGACATAGGGTGAGATCGGGGCCCCGTCGCGCCGGGCGCTGCCCAGACACAGGGTGAGATCGGGGCCCCGTCGCCCCGGGCGCTGCACAGACATAGGGTGAGATCAGGGCCCCGTCCCGCCGGGCGCTGCACAGACACAGGGTGAGATCAGGGCCCCGTCGCGCCGGGCGCTGCCCAGACATAGGGTGAGATCAGGGCCCCGTCGCGCCGGGCGCTGCCCAGACACAGGGTGAGATCGGGGCCCCGTAGCGCCGGGCGCTGCCCAGACACAGGGTGAGATCAGGGCCCCGTAGCGCCGGGCGCTGCCCAGACACAGGGTGAGATCGGGGCCCCGTCGCGCCGGGCGCCGCCCAGACACAGGGTGAGATCGGGGCCCCGTCGCGCCGGGCGCTGCCCAGACACAGGGTGAGATCGGGGCCCCGTCGCGCCGGGCGCCGCCCAGACACAGGGTGAGATCGGGGCCCCGTCGCGCCGGGCGCTGCACAGACACAGGGTGAGATCAGGGCCCTATCGCGCCGGGCGCTGCACAGACACAGGGTGAGATCGGGGCCCCGTCGCACCGGGCGCTGCACAGACATAGGGTGAGACAGCCCCTGCCCCCACAAACTCGCCATCAGAGCAGACAGTGGGAGGAAACTGAGGCCCAGCAAGGGTGAAGGACGTGCCCAAGGTCCCCCGCAGGCAGCAGCAGTTCCTAGCCCAGTGCCCCAGCTGCCGGCCCCCACTGCATTTCTGCCCACAGCAGCCTCTCCCCACCTCTCCGGACTGGGCCCCCGTGTCACGACAGAGCGAAGCCCCAGGGTCCCCTGGCCCAAGCTGAGACCTGCCAAGCGGGTGCCCACGCAGCCGATGGCACTAAACCCCGGCACAGCCAGGGAGGCCAGCTGCAGATCGCAGCCGTCCTGCTGTGGCACTGGGGCAGGCGCCAGTCCAAACCCATCCCTCCCCCTTCCCCCAGGCCTCATGCACCAGTTCACACCGGAGCCTTCGCTCCCCCAGGTCGTGGGCACTGGTTTAAACCGGGCCCAGCCCCCCAGGCCGCAAGCAGGCTCCCCACCCCCCTCCCCCCACTCCCTGCCCACCTGCATCTCCTCCATCCAGTCGATCATGTAAACCATCTCCTGGAAGATGCTCTGCAGGGCCAGGCTCTGCTCCAGGCGGGCCCTGCGGGCGGCCACCAGCTCGGTCAGCAGCCCCCACTGGCGCAGGATGCTGCCCTTCCGGGTGCTGACGTGCCGCACGTCGTAGTAACCCTCGGCTTCCAGGGCCAGCGCCAGCTCCACCACCACCTGGATGCGCTCCTCGTAGGACGAGACGTCCGCCTCAATGGCCTCGTGCTTCTTCATGGCCGCCTCCACCGCCGGCAGGTCGTAGCCGAAGTTGTCCTGGGGGCAGCGGGGGCGAGAGAACACAGGAGCGGCCAGACCGGGTCAGACCAAAGGTCCCATCCAGCCCAGTGTCCTGTCCTCCGACAGTGGCCAGTGCCAGGTGCCCCAGGGGAATGAACAGACCAGGGGATCAGCAAGTGACCCAGCCCCTGTTGCCCATTCCCAGCTTCTGGCAGACAGAGGCCAGGGACACCGTCCCTGCCCAGCCTGGCTAGTAGCCACTGATGGGCCTGTCCTCCAGGAATCTATCTAGCTCCCCTTTGAACCCTGTTATGGTCTTGGCCTTCACAACATCCTCTGGCAGGGAGTTCCACAGGTTGACTGTGCATTGGGTGAAGAAATACTGCCTTTGGTTTGTTTTAAACCTGCTGCCTATTGATTTCATTGGGTGAGCCCTAGTTCTTGTGTTAGGAGTAAATAACACTTCCTGATTCACTTTCTCCACATCAGTCATGATTTTATAGCCCTCGATCCTATCGCCCTTAGTCGTCTCTTTCCAAGCTGAACAGTCCCAGTCTGGTTAATCTCACCTCATACGGAAGCTGTTCTACGCCCCTCAGCATTTCTGCTGCCCTTCTCTGACCCTTTTCCAATTCCAATAGATCTGTTTGGAGACGGGGCGACCACGTCTGCCCGCAGTATTCAACCTGCGGACGTCCCAGGGATTTATACCGAGGCACATGATATTTTCTGTCCTATTCTCTCTCCCTTTCTTAATGATTCCCAACGTTCGGTTCGCTTTTTTGACGCCGCTGCACAGTGAGTGGATGTTTGCAGAGAACTATCCACAGCGACTCCAAGATCTGTCTTGAGTGGGACCAGCTAATTCAGCCCCATCGTGTTGTGTGTATCGTTGGGATTATGGTTTCCAATGTGTGTTACTTTGCACTTACCAACATTGAATTTCATCTGCCATTTTGTCGCCCAGTCCCCCAGTTCTGTGAGATGCTTTGGTAGCTCCTCGCAGTCTGCCTGGGACTTAACTAGCTTGAGTAGTTTTGTATCATCTGCAAATTTTGCCACCTCACTGCTTCCCCCTTGTGACAAAGTGGGGGGGGGGTTCTTGTTTTCCGTGGTTTCCCAGGGGGTTGCAGGCAGAGGGGGTGGGACTCAGTGTCCCCGGGTGTTACTGGTTTAACGAGGGGAGGGGAGGGGGAGTTTGTTGGGACACAGGACCGGTGAGGGACTCGGGACCCCGGCCCGATGGCCCGGAGGATGGAGACCCCAGTGACTGGTGACCTGGGGACCGGGTGGCCCAGCTCAGGAGTCGCAGCCGGTTGTGGCCAGTGGGGGGACAATGGGCTGCGGGGAGAGGACCCCGGTGACCTGACCAGCCGGCTCCAGCCAGAGGACAGAAGAGGGGAGAGGGGGCCCAGGCGACTCTGTGTCCCTGGAGAGAAGCCAATGGACGAAGGGGCTTGGGGCCAGGGATATCGGAGGCCCAGCTGGGAGCAGGGGGGCTCGGGGCTGGAGGGGGGGAGCAGGCAGAGCCCCCCTGGCTGCAGGGGGACTGGGATGTGCTGGGCTGAGGGAGCCAGGCCTGAGGCCAGAGAGTTTCCTGTGCTGGGTTCAACCCTCAATAAACCTCCTGTGTTACGCTGGGGGAGAGTCGCTCCGGGCTAGAGAGCAGGGCGCGGGGCAGGGGGGCATCGTCCCCTTCGGGGGTGAGGAGGCCCCGGGGGCCCAGAGCGAGGGGACTCCCTGAGGGGCCCACGGCAGAGACAGACGCGCTGAGGCTCAGGGAGGTGCGGCTCCGGGAGGTGGAGGGGCCTGACCCCGAGAGAGAGGGGCCCCCCGAGAAGGGCTGTCGCACTGAAAGGGGCCCCCGCCACGGACCGCACGGGGCCACGAGTGGGCACGATCTGAGTCCGTGACACCCCTTTTTCCAGATCATTTATGAATATGTTGAACAGGACTGGGCCCAGCACAGACCCCTGGGGGACACCGCTAGTTACCTCTCTCCAGTCTGAACACTGACCAGTTCTTCCTACCCTTTGCTTCCTGTCTTTTAAGCAGTTACTGATCCATGAGAGACCTTCCCTCTTATCCTGTGAGGGGCCAGCAGAGGCATGAGAAAGGGGCCGGGCTGCGTGAGAGAGGGGCTAACCACCAGCCCCACTCCCCTCCCAGAGCCAGGAGAGAACCCAGGAGTCCTGGCTCCCAGCCCCCCCTGCTCTAACCCACCAGCCCCCACTCCCCTCCCAGAGCCAGGAGAGAACCCAGGAGTCCTGGCTCCCAACCCCCCTGCTCTAACCACCAGCCCCACTCCCCTCCCAGAGCCAGGAGAGAACCCAGGAGTCCTGGCTCCCAACCCCCCTGCTCTAACTACTAGACCCCACTCCTGCTCCACCCAGGCCTGGCACTGCCCGAGAGGCAGTAGGGTCAGGGCTGCTTCGTGTCCCGCTTGTCTCCGGTGCCACTGGGTTCGGCTGGACGGACGAGGTTCGGCTGAGTTCAGCAAGGAGAAGTGCAGAGCCCTGCACTTAGGACGGGAGAATCCCAGGCCCTGCTACAGACTGGGGACCGAGCGGCCAGGCAGCAGTTCTGCAGAGAAGGACCTGGGGCAGGGGGAGGCAGCCTATGGCCCAGGTGCCGAAGGCGGCACGCGAGCTGATTTTCAGTGGCACTCACACTGCCCGGGTCCTGGCCACCGGTCCGGGGGGCTCTGCATTTTAATTTAATTTTAAATGAAGCTTCTTAAATGATTTTAAAACCTTGCTCACTTTACATACAACAATAGTTCAGTGATATATTGTAGCCTTATAGAAAGAGCCCTTCTAAAACCGTTAACATGTATGACTGGCAGGGAACCCTTAAATCAGAGTGACTAAGTGAAGACTCGGCCCAGCACCTCTGAAAGGTGCCGACCCCTGACCTAGGGGTCACAGTGGATGAGAAGCTGGGTAGGAGTCAGCAGGGTGCCCTTGTTGCCAAGAAGGCTGTGACCTTAGGAGTGTGATAGAACATCTCATTGGAAGGTGACAGGGCCGAAAGAGTTAATTACCTCCCGGACTGACCTGCCCCAGGGCCCAACTTTAGAGACTTGTTAGGAAAATATGTAAATGAGCAGAGCTTGGAAATGCAAATGGCCATTGTTAGAGGGAGGAGGGGAGCTGTGTGCTCAGGGCTGGGATGGCAGCAAACAAGCCTTGTCTATTGCTGGAGCTTTGAGTCAAAGATCAAAGGGAATATTCACATTTATGATGATACTTGAGGGAAATAGTGTTATTGTCTCTGTGTCTCTCTGCAGGTTGTGGTCACCTGCATCTGAACCGTTTAATGGATTAATTCCCCTGGGCTAATTGCCAGGCGGGTTGGGAAAAGGAGACTTGAGCAGATTGTTTTCTCAGGCCGAAAGGCGGCTGGAAATGTGTAAGAACCTGGGACAGGATCCTGCTGCATCTCAGATCTGCTTTGGGTTTCAAGAGGGGGAACCCCGGAGCCACAAGGATTGAGATCCCCAGTCACCGACTGGAGTCACCTTGAATATGGACATTGGACTGTAACCTCTGGACTGTTTCTAAAAGGACTTTTGGCAACTACAAGCTCCTCTCTGCTGTGTCTGAACCTCAAGAATTGAATTCACGTCTGTCTGTGTATTGATCTTTAACCAACTCTCTCTCTTTTCTTTTTTAATACATTTTAGCTTAGTTAATAAGAACTGGCTCTAAGCATGTATTGTGGGTGAGATCTAAGTTATAATTGGACCCGGGTGTGTGGCTGATCCTTTGGGATTGGAAGAACCTTTTCTTTTATATGATGAGAGAAGATTCTCAGGAGTCATCATCATCTCTGCCAGGTGTGTCTGGCCGGAGGCCTGGGGCTGGGCACTTGAAGGGAACTGCGGGGTTTGGACTCTGAGGAACCAGGGAGGTGCTACAGACGCTGTTCTGCGCTGGCTGGTAAATCAAAGTATTGGAAGATCCACCAGCGTTTGGGGTTTGTCTGCCCCGTTCTGTTTGCAGTTCACCCTGATTGAGTGACCTCAGCGGGCTCCCACGGGCATATTGGGCTGTATAAGTAGGGGCATTGCCAGCACATTGAGGGTCGTGATCATTCCCCATCCCCTCTATTCGGCACTGGTGAGGCCTCATCTGGATACTGTGTTCAGTGGTACCAGATGACAGAACAAGGAGCAATGGTCTCAAGTTGCAGTGGGGGAGGTCTAGGTTGGATATTAGGAAACACTATTTCACTAGTAGGGTGGTGCAGCACTGGGATGGGTTCCCTAGGGAGGGGGTGGAATCTCCTTCCTTAGAGGTTTTTAAGGTCAGGCTTGACACAGCCCTGGCTGGGATGGTTTAGTTGGGGTTGGTCCTGCTCTGAGCAGGGGGTTGGACTAGATCCCTCCCGAGGTCCCTGCCACCCCTGAGATTCTAGGCTCGCCCGTGGGCCCTGGGGGGCTGGGTGGGAGGCTGGGGAGGAGCCGGGTGGGACCTCACCTGCGCCACCAGCCGCTGGTTCTCGCCGAGCCAGGCCTCCCGCATGCCGGCCTTGTGGTCGAAGCGCTGGGCCAGCAGCTCCAGCTTCTCCTGCCGGATGAGCTCGTTGTGCAGCGACACCTCCCGCTCGTGCTCCACCTTCTCCAGCCGGGTCCAGGCCTGGGGGCAGTGCGGGGCTCAGAGGGGCCGGGGCAGTGCTCCCTCGGGGGGCTGGGGGACGTCCCTGGGTCCTGGGGGGCAGCCGGGGCCGGGTTCTCCGCGCTCCGGGGGCCTGGGGGTGGCTTGTGGGCACCGTCCTGCCCAGACCTCGCGAGGGGCCCCGCTCCCAGGGGACAGGCCCGTCCCCACTGGCAACGGACCCACAGGCCCCGAAGTCCCAGTGGACGCAGACAGGGCCTGGTGCAGGGCACCAGTGTGGGAGAGACCGCAGGGGGGTGGGTCTGTTTGAACCCCCTGACCCCTCTGCATGGCCCCGTCCCCCCCCGGCTCCCCCGTCCCCCCATGGCTCCTCACCCCACATAGCCTCCCCATGGCTCCCCCATGCCCCCACGGCTCCTCACCCCCCCATAACCCCCCCACGGCTCCTCACCCCCCATAGCCCCCCCATGGCTCCCCCGTCCCCCCCACGGCTCCCCACCCCCCATAGCCCCCCCATGGCCCCCCACAGCTCCCCCCCACAGCTCCTCACCCCTCCATAGCCCCCCATGGCTCCCCCATCCCCCCACGGCTCCTCACCCCCCCATATCCCCCCCATGGCTCCCCCGTCCCCCCCACGGCTCCTCACCCCCCATAGCCCCCCCATGGCTCCCCCATGCCCCCACGGCTCCTCACCCCCCCATAACCCCCCCATGGCTCCCCCGTCCCCCCACGGCTCCTCACGCCCCCATAGCCCCCCATGGCTCCCCCGTCCCGCCACGGCTCCTCACCCCCCATAGCCCCCCCATGGCTCCCCCATCCCCCCACGGCTCCTCACTCCCCATAGCCCCCCCACGGCCCCCCCGTCCCCCCCACGGCTCCCCACCCCCCATAGCCCCCCCATGGCCCCCCCAGCTCCCCCCCACAGCTCCTCACCCCCCCATAGCCCCCCCATGGCTCCCCCATCCCCCCACGGCTCCTCACCCCCCCATGGCCCCCCCAGCCCCCCCCCGCGGCTGCACCTTGTTGATGTCGGCGATGCCCCGGCCCTCGCTGGGCACGTAGAGTTTGCGGCCCTGGGCGCGCAGCTGGCTCTGGATGCTGAACAGCAGGACCTCCAGGTTCCCCTTCTCCTGGAACCTGCCGAGGGAGCTGGGCTGAGCGTCCCGCCCCCCCGGCCACCGCCCCCCCCCGCCATCGCCTCCCCCCCGCCATCGCCCCCCCCAGCCACCAACTCCCCCCCACCATCGCCCCCCCGGCCATCGCCCCCCCGGCCACCAACTCCCCCCCGCCATCGCCCCCCCCGGCCACCAACTCCCCCCCGCCATCGCCCCCCCCCGGCCACCGCCTCCCCCCGGCCACCGCCCCCCCCCGGCCACCGCCCCCCCTCCGGCCACCGCCTCCTCCCCGCCCATCGCCCCCCCCCCGGCCACCGCCCCCCCCCGGCCACCCCCCCCGCCATCGCCCCCCCCGGCCACCGCCCCCCCCCGGCCACCGCCTCCCCCCCGCCCACCACTCCCCTCCGCCCATCGCCTCCCCACCGGCATCACCCCCCCCGGCCATCACCCCCCCGGCCACCGCCCCCCCCCCCCCATCGCCCCCCCCCACCATCGCCCCCCCCCCCGGCCATCGCCCCCCCCCCCGGCCATCGCCCCCCCCCCCGGCCACCGCCTCCCTCCCGCCCCTCGCCTCCCCCCCGGCCACCGCCTCCCCCCCGGCCACCGCCTCCCCCCCGCCATCGCCTCCCCCACCCATGGCCCTCCCCTGGCCATCGCCTCCCCCCCGCCCATCACCCCCCCCGGCCATCGCCCCCCCCCCGCCCACCACGCCCCACCGCCCATCGCCTCCCCCCCGGCATCACCCCCCCCGGCCATCGCCCCCCCGGCCACCGCCCCCCCCCGCCATCGCCCCCCCCGGCCACCGCCTCCCCCCGCCCATCGCCTCCCCCCCGCCTTTGCCCCCCCCGGCCTTCGCCCCCCCCCGCCATCGCCCCCCCCGCCATCGCCCCCCCCCGGCCACCGACTCGCCCCGCCCATCGCCTCCCCCCCGCCATCGCCTCCCCCCCGGCCACCGCCTCCCCCCCGCCATCGCCTCCCCCACCCAGGGCCCTCCCCCGGCCATCGCCTCCCCCCCGCCCACCGCCTCCCCCCCGCCATCGCCCCCCCGGCCACCGCCTCCCCCCCAGCCATGGTCCCCCCCCGCCATCAGCTTGTCACAGCCAGGCCCCCACCACCCTGGCCATGGCTGCACCCTTCCCCGCCCCCCCAAGGGCACTGAGTGGGATGGGCTCTTCCTGAGGGGGGCCAGGGGCACCTCGTGCCCGGACGCCCCAGGACACTCTCAGGCCAAGGACTCCTGCAGCCGGCTGGGTATAGAGACTCCACTTCCAAACCCACGTCCACACCACAACTCCAGATTGGCTGCACCCGTTAGAACCTGGGGGGAACCGCCCCCCCCGGCTCCCCCGCCATCGTCCCGCCCGTCGCAGGCAGCCGCTCACTTGACCGGCTTCTCCAGGGTGCAGAAGGTGGTGAAGGCCTGGAGCTGCTGCTGCACCCCGGCCAGGGAGTTGGCGAACTTCTGGTTGCTGATGATGCCGACGGTGCGCTCGACCCACGCCAGCAGCTCGGCCGCCAGCAGCTCATACCGCTCCATGAGCTTCTCGATCTCCACCGCCTGGTCCAGCACCTGTGGGGAGGGCGGGGCGAGGTCATCGCAGGAGTAAACGGGCCCAGCAGCGGGCACCGGGCGCCCCGTCTGCGGGGGACGCCGTCTCTGCATCCTGGTGCGGCCAGGCGAGTCAGGGCGGGACGGTCCCTCGGCTCTCCTGGGCTGACGGTGCTTGAGCACAGTGCATGGAAAGGACTAGGCACGTCCCGCTGCACCCCTTTAATCGCAGCCGCAGAGCCCGACGGGGGGATCTCGGTTCTCCCATCCCCTTCGCCGGAGCAGCTGGGCCCCGGCACCGCCTCTGCCTGCGGGTGCTAACCCTGGGTCTGTGCAGTGCCTGGCATAGCGGGACCCTGGGCTATGACTGGGTGCAACGGCAACACGAATTATAACAAAGCAAACGCATTTCTAGAACCCTCATCAGCACCGCCCAGACCCAACCGAGATCAGGGCCCCGTCGGGCCGGGCGCCGCCCAGACCCCGGCCGAGATCGGGGCCCCGTCGCGCCAGGCGCTGCCCAGACCCCAACCGAGATCAGGGCCCCGTCGCGCCGGGCGCTGCCCAGACCCCAACCGAGATCAGGGCCCCGTCGGGCCAGGCGCTGCCCAGACCCCAACCGAGATTGGGGCCCCATCGGGCTGGGCACCGCCCAGACCCCGGCTGAGATCGGGGCCCCGTCGGGCCAGGCGCTGCCCAGACCCCAACCGAGATCAGGGCCCCGTCGGGCCGGGCGCCGCCCAGACCCCGGTTGAGATCGGGGCCCCGTCGGGCCGGGCGCTGCACAGACACAGCTGAGATCAGGGCCCCAACAAACTCAGAGACAAGACAGGCGGGGTGAGGGGGGTTGTGACGTTATTGATATAAATGGGGACCATATAGAACATGGGTTGCAACCAAGGTCCTGTAGTGGCACCAAATCCTAAGTAAAGGGGGTCATATAAGGTGTCTAAGACCAGGTTCTGGGTTGCTGATTATAATTATGCTGTCTATATGTCTGTATCATTTTTAGTTGAAGTTATGAATGTTGGCTCTATGCTGTCTGTATTTCAAGTTTGTGCTGTGCTTCTGGGGGAAGCCTCCCAGACAAGCTGGTGTTAGCTCTGCCTAGCCTGTTTGATGGCCCATTAAGGACCATTAAGGACACAATGGACCCATGGAGAGAAGGCAGACACGCCTTGTGACTCAGCAAAGTATGCAGGGACTGGCCCATGTGACTCCAGGCTCCATCTTGCTGTAAATTTCCACAGTGAAGACAAAGAGATTCTTACACCTGGAAAGGCCTATATAAGGCTGATGCTTCATCTCCATCTGGTCTTCAATCCTGCTTCTGACCTCTGGAAGGACTTTGCTACAAACTGAAGCTTTACACAAGGGACTGAACGACCCATCCCAGTGGGGGATGCATTCCAGAGACTCAATTTGAACCTGCAGTTTACTCCATCTCTGCTGCAAGCCTGAACTAAGAACTTTGCCATTACTGTATGTAATTGATTCCATTTAACCAATTCTACCTCTCATTTCCACCTTTTTCCCTTTGTAAATAAACCTTTAGATTTTAGATTCTAAAGGATTGGCAACAGCGTGATTTGTGGGTAAGATCTGATGTGTATATTGACCTGGGTCTGGGGCTTGGTCCTTTGGGATCGAGGGAACCGTTTTCTTTTATTGGGGTGTTGGTTTTCATAACCATTCATCCCCAGGACGAGTGCACTGGTGGTGATGCTGGGAGACTGGAGTGTCTAAGGAAATTGCTTGTGTGACTTGTGGTTAGCCAGTGGGGTGAGACCAAAGTCCTTTTTGTCTGGCTGGTTTGGTTGGCCTTAGAGGTGGAAAAACCCCAGCCTAGGGCTGTGACTGCCCTGTTTGAGCAATTGGTCCTGATTTGGCACTCTCAGTTGGGTCCCGCCAGAATCGCTCCGTCACAGGGGTATTTCCCAATATGCACGGTCCTGCTTTCCCTTCCCTTGTGTGTGGCTGAAGCTCCCTGTGAAAACCCACCAGGCCCCTCCACCCTCCTTGGAATCTCTCCATCCTTCACCCCCAGCTGCGGTGCCTATGAAACAGAACGACGTGCCTGG
Source organism: Mauremys mutica (assembly GCF_020497125.1). Taxonomy (NCBI): domain Eukaryota; kingdom Metazoa; phylum Chordata; order Testudines; family Geoemydidae; genus Mauremys; species Mauremys mutica. Next base: position 1,057,883 of record NC_059086.1, read on the forward strand.
GTCTGCAGAGAGCCTGAGCCCCTCGCTGGGTGGGGGGAGCTGCCCTGAGTGTGAGTGACGCTGCCCGGGTCTGCAGGGAGCCTGAGCCCGTCACTGGGTGGGGGGAGCTGCCCCGAGTGTGAGTGACGCTGCCCGGGTCTGCAGGGAGCCTGAGCCCGTCACTGGGTGGGGGGAGCTGCCCCGAGTGTGAGTGACGCTGCCCGGGTCTGCAGGGAGCCTGAGCCCGTCGCTGGGTGGGGGGAGCTGCCCCGAGTGTGAGTGACGCTGCCTGGGTCTGCAGGGAGCCTGCGCCCGTCGCTGGGTGGGGGGAGCTGCCCCGAGTGTGAGTGACGCTGCCTGGGTCTGCAGGGAGCCTGAGCCCGTCACTGGGTGGGGGGAGCTGCCCCGAGTGTGAGTGACGCTGCCTGGGTCTGCAGGGAGCCTGAGCCCGTCACTGGGTGGGGGGAGCTGCCCCGAGTGTGAGTGACGCTGCCTGGGTCTGCAGGGAGCCTGAGCCCGTCGCTGGGTGGGGGGAGCTGCCCCGAGTGTGAGTGACGCTGCCTGGGTCTGCAGGGAGCCTGCGCCCGTCGCTGGGTGGGGGGAGCTGCCCTGATCATGGCCGGCAGATCTGGGGACAGGCCCAGTCTCCTGCGGCACAGCCCATGGGCCACGCTGCCGCTCTGGGAGTGGCCGCTGTACGGAGGGATCCGCTGGCCACCCGGGACTAGAGGCACCAGGCGCTGGCTTCCCCGGCCCCCCTGCTCCAGTTCAGACAGCCCGGGCGCGGTGTGGTGCCCCCGCCAGCGTCTCTCCGCAGCCTCGCGGTCCTCTGCCATGGCAGCCCTGCGCAGGGGCAGCTCGAGCCTGGGGCTGATGCCGATGCTGCGGAGGGACGGCTCAGATGGGCGTAGAAGAGCAGCTGGCAGGACCCAGCTGGCAGCAGCGATCTCGGCAGCAAGGTCCTGGGGGGAGTGGGGGAGACACGCGAGTGCTGCTCCCAGGCGCCCGGCCACGGAGCAGCTGGCGCTTCCCTGGGCACCACCCCGAGAGCGCCCCCCGCTGCCCACCACGAACCGAAGGCAAACGCTGCTGCCTCAGGAGCTGTGCCCGCCTGGCTCACCCCTCAGCTTCGCTGGGCCAGCCACCACCCTGCTGGCCAGCCACCAGAGCTCTTCCGGGGTCAGCTCGGACCCCCCGTTACACCCTCGCCAGGTACAGCCCAGCCCCACCTTGGGACCCTGCCCCCTGCACGGTCCCTGGACTCATTTCACACTTGCTTTGCACTAGTGTAAATGGCTGCACGAGGAGAGCTGGGCCCATTACGGGCACCGGCAGCTCCTGGGTAGGTTTGGGGTCAAACCAAAGAAACTCAGCGGAAGGGTGCGTGGGGGCAGATGGGGGCACAGGAAACGGAAACCCAGGCTCCAGGGGTCATGTGACTACATCAGAGCTCAGCTGCCAGAAGTCGTCCAATCAAAGATGCGACCTCACCCACCTTGTCTCTGTTAAAAACCAGCAGGTTTCCAGCTCACAGTCGGGAAGAAAAGCTCAAAATGTGACCCAAGTGTGAGCAACACAGCGACACTGCCAGAGTCTGCTGAGAGCCTGAGCCCATCGCTCCGACGATTGCAAACTGTCCCCTCCATCGCAACGTGCTGTCAACTCCCAGCCCCACTGCCCCGGGACACGGCAGGGCCCCGATCTCGGCTCTGCGCAGCGCCCGGCACAGGAGGGGGTCCCAATCTCAGCCACGGTGCACCAGGAGCCGCACACGGCCGTACCCCTGTGCCAAACCGAGGGCGTTATTGCAGATTAGGGACTGGCCCTTGTTAACATCCGACGAGGAATCGTGGTCCCCCTGCAAACGGGTCGGCGCCCTCTGTGGTCCCCCAGCAGGACCCATAAGTAACCGGCGAGCCCAGCGCCCCCTGGCAGCCACCCCCAAGGCACCCACCTTCCCAATCCTCTTCCCCTCCACCGCGAGGGCCTTCATTTTGGAGAAGTAGTGGTAGAAAGAGACCACGTAGGTGATGATGGACTTCTCATCCGGGCTCTCCATGTTCACGTCTGCCGGGGGAGGGACGGCACCGCTCAGCAGAGACGCCAGATCCGCCAGCCAAGCGCCCGATATCAGCGCGAGGGACTTAGCTGGCGCCTGTTCCTGCAGCGCCGAGCACCTTGCCACCTGGACCGTATTTACTGGCCAGGCCAGTCTCCCGGGGTCACAGGTGGGGAACCGAGGCCCCAGGAGGCCACGTTACTATTATTATTAGGTGTATAACGGGCGCGCCCAGGTGTCCCAGCCATGCATCTGGTCCCCAGCGCGCTAGGTGCTGTACAGACACCCCCCCTTCACCCAGCGAGCCCCCAGTCTGCGCGTAAGACAAGTGACAACAGGGAAGCACAGGGCCCGACCCAGCGATAGCAGCCAGCATGGAGAGCGGGGCGCTCAGCCTCCCGGCACCGGCTGCTGTAGGGCTCAGAGTGTGACCAGACCCAGGGCAGAGGGGAAGGGACTTGGCCATGGGCACTCGGCCGGTCAGGGGTCTCCGAGCCCCCACGGCTGTTCCACCCTAGAGGTGGCTGCACCGGGAGACGTGGAGTTACCTTCCGGGTCCAGCAGCTTGGTCAGGCCCAGCTGCTGCTCGGCCACGCTGAAGGCCTGCTGCAGGTTGTAAGTGGCGTTGGATTTGGTGAGTTTGCTGAAGTCGATGATCTCTGGCCTGGGAATTCAACACAACACATGAGAGACCTTCGGTGGGACGTGTGGGGCAGCGGCACGGGCCCCCGACTTAAAGCCATTTATTCTAACCCCCATCCCACCCCCGCTCCAACCACCAGACCCCCCTGCCCTCCCAGAGCTGGGGATAGAACCCAGGAGTCCTGGCTCCCGGCCCCCCCTCTAACCACTAGATCCTACTCCCCTCGCAGAGCTGGGGATAGAACCCAGGAGTCCTGGCTCCCAGCCCCCCCCCCCACTCTAACCACCAGCCCCCCCTGCCCTCCCAGAGCCAGGAACTCTTCAGTCCATTGCCCTGATGTATTCCAGAAAATCAGCCCCTGGCTGGGAAGCTGCCAGCACATCAGAAACAACCCAAAAGACCTTTGAATCCGGCCCCCGTGCAGGGGACCGGGGAGCGCCCAGCCCCCCCACCGCCCAGAAGGAGGCAGCCGCCCGCACACCTGTGCCGGTGGATCAGGGCGTTGAAAGCCAGCCCGTCTCTCCAGCTGGTGGTGAAGTTCTGGATATTCACTTCCGGGTACCTGGAGTGGGGTCCGAAACGGGGGCAGGGAACGAGTCACAACCAGGCGCAGAGCGACCACCCGACCGACCCGTCCCACCCCGGCTCTGCTCGGGGATCAGACTTGCAGCAACCTTGGGACAGCCTGGGCCAATCAGAGCCACCCTCCATCTAGCCCGGATCCCGGCACCGGCTGCACCGGGGGGATTCGGCCTGGGATCCCGGCACCAGCTGCACGGGGGGGATTCGGCCCGGGATCCCAGCACTAGCGGGATTCGGCCCGGGATCCCGGCACCGGCTGCACCGCGGGGATACGGCCCGGGATCCCGGCACCGGCTGCACCGGGGGGATTCGGCCCAGGATCCCGGCACCGGCTGCACCGGGGGGATTCGGCCCGGGATCCCGGCACCAGCTGCACGGGGGGGATTCGGCCCGGGATCCCGGCACCGGCGGGATTCGGCCTGGGATCCCGGCACCAGCTGCACGGGGGGGTTTCGGCCCGGGATCCCGGCACCAGCGGGATTCGGCCCGGGATCCCGGCACCGGCTGCACCGAGGGGATACGGCCCGGGATCCCGGCACCGGCTGCACCGGGGGGATTCGGCCCGGGATCCCGGCACCGGCTGCACCGGGGGGATTCGGCCCGGGATCCCGGCACCGGCTGCACCGGGGGGATTCGGCCCGGGATCCCGGCACCGGCTGCACCGGGGGGATTCGGCCCGGGATCCCGGCACCGGCTGCACCGGGGGGATTCGGCCCGGGATCCCGGCACCGGCTGCACCGGGGGGATTCGGCCCGGGATCCCGGCACCGGCTGCACCGGGGGGATTCGGCCCGGGATCCCGGCACCGGCTGCACCGGGGGGATTCGGCCCGGGATCCCGGCACCGGCTGCACCGGGGGGATTCGGCCCGGGATCCCGGCACCGGCTGCACCGGGGGGGATTCGGCCCGGGATCCCGGCACCGGCTGCACCGGGGGGATTCGGCCCGGGATCCCGGCACCGGCTGCACGGGAGGGATTCGGCCCGGGATCCCGGCACCAGCTTCACCGGGGGGATACGGCCCGGGATCCCGGCACCGGCTGCACCGGGGGGATTCGGCCCGGGATCCCGGCACCGGCTGCACCGGGGGGATTCGGCCCAGGATCCCGGCACCGGCTGCACCGGGGGGATTCGGCCCGGGATCCCGGCACCGGCTGCACCGGGGGGATTCGGCTCGGGATCCCGGCACCGGCTGCACCAGGGGGATTCGGCCCGGGATCCCAGCACTGGCTGCACCGGGGGGATTCGGCTCGGGATCCCGGCACCGGCTGCACCGGGGGGATTCGGCCTGGGATCCCGGCACCCGTGTGGAGGCTGATTTGGGTTTAAGAGCTGAGCCCTGTTCCAGACCCAGAACCGGCCCCAAACCTGAAATCCAACCATCTGCCCAGGGTTAAACTCGCGCCTTGGTCCAAGCTACCCAGCTGTGTGCTCAGAGAACGCCTGTCCCTACACCCACCCGGTCCCTACGCCTGCCTGGTCCCTACACCCAGTCCCTACACCCGCCTGGTCCCTACGCCTGCCCGGTCCCTACGCCTGCCTGCTCCCTACACCCACCCGGTCCCTATGCCCACTCCCTACACCCATCCGGTCCCTATGCCCAGTCCCTACACCCACCCGGTCCCTATGCCCAGTCCCTACACCCACCTGGTCCCTACGGGAATGTGCTGGCTATGTTCTGTGAATGCTGAGTGGGGAGTATTGACCTGGGAAGGTTGCAGGGGAGTTGTGCTGGGATGGCCTTGGGGAAGGGAGGTACCTGAGCATGTAACCTGAGAACCCAGGAGGGGGGTTGGAGGCCAGGTGACACCTCTGCCCGGGACACTGGACAAAGGACACAAAGGCCGGAGGAGGAGCCGGGGGAGGAGCCGGGGGAGGCTGGGGGGAGTTTCAGTTTGGAGCTGGCTGGGAAATGGAGAGGGGGCCCGACGGGGCTTGGGCTTCCCAACGGGGCTGTGGCCTCCCTGGGCCCCCAGATGGACCTAACCAAAGGGGGTCCCATTGTCTGTACCGGCAAGACCTGTCTGGGACTGTGTTCCTGTCGTCCAAATAAACCTTCTGCTTTACTGGCTGGCTGAGAGTCACGTCTGCCTGCGCAGTGGGGGGGCAGGACCCTGTGGCCCCCCAGGACCCCGCCTGGGCGACTCGCTGGGGGAAGCGCACGGAGGGGCAGAGGAGGCTGAATGCTCCAAGGAGAGACCCAGGAGGTGAAGCCGTGGGAGCGTCTTGCCCTGCAGACAGGCTGCTCCGAGGGAGAGGAGGCTCCCCAGAGTCCTGCCTGGCTTGTGGGGAGCAGCTCCAGAGCAGCGCCCGGGGACTCTGTGACACTACGGCCACCCGGTCCCTATGCCCGCCCGGTCCCTACACCCGGTTCCTCTGCCTGCCCAGTCCCTATGCCCGCCCGGTCCCTACGCCTGCCCAGAGAACGCCCGGTTCCTACACCCGCCTGGTCGCTACACCTCGTCCCTACGCCCACCCGGTCCCTATGCCCGCCCGGTCCCTACGCCTGCCCAGAGAACGCCCGGTTCCAACACCCGCCTGGTCGCTACACCTGCCTGGTCCCTACACCTTGTCCCTGCGCCCGCCCGGTCCCTACACCTGCCTGGTCCCTACACCTCGTCCCTACGCCCGCCCGGTCCCTACACCCACCCAGAGAACGCCTGGTCCCTGCGCCCGCCCGGTCCCTACACCTGCCTGGTCCCTACACCTCGTCCCTACGCCCGCCCGGTCCCTATGCCCGCCCAGTCCCTACGCCTGCCCAGAGAACGCCCGGTTCCTACACCCGCCTGGTCGCTACACCCACCCAGTCCCTACACCTGCCTGGTCCCTACACCTCGTCCCTACGCCCGCCCGGTCCCTATGCCCGCCCGGTCCCTACGCCCACCCGGTCCCTATGCACGCCCTGTCCCTACGCCCGCCCAGAGAACGCCCGGTCTCTATTCCCGCCCGGTCTCTATTCCCGCCCGGTCCCTATGCCTGCCCGGTCCCTACACCTCGTCCCTACGCCCGCCCAGTCCCTATGCCCACCCAGTCCCTACACCTGCCCAGACAACGCCCGGTCCCTACACCCGCCCAGTTCCTATGGCTGCCCAGAGAACGCCCGGTCCCTACGCCCACCCAGTCCCTACGCACGCTGATCTAGGGACCAGCAGGCAGAACCCACCCTGCCAGGAAGCAAAGCGAGGCCCGCGGCACAGCTCAGGACTGCGCCAGGAGGGAAGTGAGGAGTCACAGTCCAGGGCCTGTCACGTGCCCCAGGAGGGACGCCCCCCGCAAAGGCCAGCTGGGAGCCATGGGGGCACCCAGGCAGCTCCAGAGCCCCCCTCACCCTGCCGTCTTCATCTGGCACCAGAGCAGCAGCGCGTCCTTGGCCGAGCGGGTCTCCCTGTTGTCTTCCGTCTCAATTTTAATCACCTGGATCTGGGCGAGGGGGGAGGATGATTGACACGCGCCACGGAAACGCTCAGCCCTCCCCCGCCGGACACCTGGGTTCCACTGGCCATTCCCCTCCCCCTGCTCCTCAAGTCCTGCTGGGGAATCCCCCTAAGACAGCACCTGGGAGAACGGAGTGAGCTGCACCTCCCCTGCTCCGGCCCCCGGCCTGGGGGGGGCTCTGCGTGGGGTCAGCGGGTGAGGCTGGGCGGGGGCGGTGCTTTGTGATGCAGCCACCTCTGGGGGGACGGCAGCGGCTGAGTAACAGGCAGGGAGAGGCAGAGCGGAGTCGCCTGCCGTGCGGCGGGGCCGTCCCGAGGATCTGTCACTACCCCACGGCACCCGGCGCCGCCCTTACGCTCCTGGGCCGCAGCTCCCAGCACCGCCGGCAGGGCAGAGCACCCCCGTCGACGCCCCACCCCGCTGCCTGCAGCACAGCGCCCCCTAGCGCCACCCCCACTCCCCGGAGCACCTGATTTCCCCCGAGCGCCCGCCCAGCACCGGCCTCGCCAGCCCCTCGCACCTGGAACCGCAGGATGATGGTCCAGATGAGCCCCAGCGTCAGGCGGTGGTTCCCGTCCACGATGTCGTGCGAGCCGACGTTCTCCAGGTGCACCCGCTGCTCCTTCAGGAACTGCAGGGCTTTGTCCACGTTCTCCAGCGAGTGGATCCGCATGCGCCCGCGCGTCGGCTTGGGCTGGGGGCGAAGGGGAGGGGTCCGAGCACTGCGCCTCCGGCTGCCCCTCTGCCCGGGGCCACGCAGGCTCCCCGCCCCCCAGGAGAGCTCTCAGCTAGTGCCCCATCCTCGCCCTGAGCCACCAGCCAGGCCTGGCCCCACCCGTGCGCGGCACAGCCGGAGCTGGGCACCGGGAGGAGCCCCGGCAGACAGACAGACAGACAGACAGACGGGGGGCTATCTATGGGGACGGACGGACGGACAGACAGGAGCCATGTCCATCCCAGATCCCCTTCACAGAACCACCCCCCAACCCCACCCTCTGCTGCTGACTCCGGGAGGCTGTTTCTCTGTCCGCACCGGCTCGGGACACCGCGCCAGTGTCCTGCCACCCCGGCTGTGCCCTGCATCCCGCCGGGGCACCCTAGCGCAGACTCTGACGGGGCAGCCCCCAGGGGCCCCGTAGCACCGGGCCGGCCCAGGCGATCTCACCAGCTGCTCCCCGGACAGCACCTCCAGCAGCTTGGTCAGCACGTAGCCATCGCGGAGGTCGGCGTAGAGGTCGCTGATGCGGCAGGACACCCGGGCCAGGTGCGAATTCACCCACTTGGTGAAGGTTTTCTTCTGCACGGCCTCGCGCTCATCTGCCGGGGTCAAACGCAGCGCGGTCACTGCCCTGCCCACGCCCAGCCTGTGCAGATGGCTACTAGCCACGTGTGCAGGGCCCCCCACGGCACCCCTGGCTCTAACCACCAGCCCCCACTCCCCTCCCAGAGTCGGGGATAGAACCCAGGAGTCCTGGCTCCCAGCCCCCCTGCTCTAACCACTAGACCCCACTCCCCTCCCAGAGCTGGGGACAAAACCCAGGAGTCCTGGCTCCCAGCCCCCTGCTCTACCCACTAGCCCCCACTCCCCTCCCGGAGCTAGGATAGAACCCAGGAGCCCTGGCTCCACCCCCGGCTCTAACCACTAGACCCCACTCCCTTCCCAGAGCCGGGGAGAGAACCCAGGAGTCCTGGCTCCCAGCCCCCTGCTCTAACCACTAGACCCCACTCCCCTCCCAGAGCTGGGGACAGAACCCAGAAGTCCTGGCTCCCAGCCCCCCTGCTCTAACCACTAGGCCCCACTCCCCTCCCAGAGCTGGGGAGAGAACCCAGGAGTCCTGGCTCCCAGCCCCCTGCTCTAACCCACCAGACCCCACTCCCCCCCGCCCCCCGAGCCAGGGAGAACCCAGGCATCCTGGCCCCCAACCCCCTGCGATGTACCGGCGAGTGCTTTGATGCGGGAGCACTCGAACAGCTTGGCGGTGGCTGTGGTGTCATCCCAGGCCTGGTTATCCGTGTTCTCCCAGCGGGTGTTGTTGTTCTGCAGCTGCACCTCCATGTTATCCAGCTCGGCTGCTCCGTTGGCCATCGGGGAGTTTAACGTCTACCAGAAACGACAGCAAGTGACAGGCTCTGGGCCGGGGTTCGCGGAGACCCTGCTCCAGCCGGCAGCCCCAGGAACCCCCAGCTGGATCGGGGCCTGGCAGCCGGCCTGGCTGCTCTTTTCTAAGCAGCGTGAACAGTGCCAAGCACTTTCCAGCAACCAGAGCACGCCAGTTACTGGTGCACGTACAATGCCACACGCTCAACGTTCCTGCACGCCTGCCCCTCCCCCCGCCCAGGAACGGGTCTCACACGCCAGCCGATCACTCATCGTGCAACTGACAATGCACCAAGTGTGTGCACGAGGGATCGGCACAGGGGTAAGCTGCACGCACGATTCACTGCCAATGTGCAGTCCGTGTATGCCGTGCCTGGGCACGCCAGGGACAGAACTGGCACCTGCTGCACCCCAGCTTCTGCCCACGTACCTGCCATCCCGTGTGTCTAAACACCACACACAAGCGACTGCAGCGCACAAAGCGGCGCCCTCAATCGCCTGTGCGGACAGCGTCACTGCTCACACTCGTGTGTTCACACGCACGGAGCCCTGGGGGGGAAGCAGGCTCTGTGCTGCACACACACAGCCCAGCACACACAGGCCTCTGCTAGCTTGCCAAGGCTTTGCACATGTGCGAGTCACCCAGACGACGCTGCCCACGCTGAGCAGTGAATTCTCAGGGCAGGGACTGTCTGTCCGCTGGGCCTGGCCAGCCCCCGGCACAAGGGATTCCTGAGCCCACCGGGGCTTTGGGGCCTGCCACGGCCCTAACGGTTCAGCATAACCCTGAGGAACCGACGATCTCCCCAGCACGGAGCCAAAACGCCGCACGCAGAGGCCAAAAGCCCGGAGGAGACTTCAAGGGCCGCTGTAGAGAGTCGCTGGGCTCGTGCCCGATGCACGAGTAATCGGTACAGAGCTGTGCACGGCCCCCCCCAGCCGGGATCACCGGCTCGTCCCTCCTCACAGCCCCGTTCTCCGAGCGTGGGCTGCGCCAATCCCTGCGCAGATCTCGGCCCGAGCGGGGCCTGGTGCGGGACGCACGCTCCTGACGCGTGCGTTACCTCGCTGGCGTTACACAGCAGCCAAGGCAGGGGGGACTTGCCCAGCAGATGCCGACTTGCCAAGAAGGCAAGAGAGATTATCCGGCAGGGTGCACAACAGGGCTGCAGGGGGTGGGGTGGCCACTGGGAGCCAGGATTCCTGGGTTCTATCCCAGCTCTGCCATGGGGACAAGTCACTTCTCCTCCCGCCCTCCGTCAATTTAGACTGGACACTCTTCCGGGCAGGGGCTGTGCATCACCTGGCACAACGGGTCGTAATACACCTAAAACCTGTGCCTGTCCCTTCGGGCTCTGCTTCGCCACGTCTCTGTGCAAAATGCCACCCTCGTAAGCCGACCGTGTCACTCTCCCTTTGCACTGGTGCGATGGCAGCGCACGGGGCTGGGCAACGAGGACTCAGCCCCCAGGGCTTCGCTGCACACAATGAATCGATAAATGCACAGTCCAGACGCCGGACAGCGACCAATGGCAACACCCGCCCGTCACACCACGGAGCTCCCAGCAGGCTTTGCAAACAGCCCTTACGGCCCGCTCAGGCTAATAGATTTTAAGCCCATATTGCCTTTATGATCTAAGTTGCCCTCCGACATCGGAGAGTCGCCCAGAGATCCTGCACCCAGCCCAGCACGTGGGAACGAAGAGATTCCACCAACGTGTCTCATGCTGCGTTACCAGCTCGCCCGGTTCGCCTCCCGCTCTCTAGCCCATCTCGGAGCTACAAGCGAATGAGGGACGGGACCCGTTGGGCCGTTGCACTCCATATGCTTTATGCAAATATGCTTGGAGCGTGAATGTAACGTAACTGGAATATGCTCCATGCAAAAGGTCTCTTGCATGGTATCATTACAAAGCTTATAATCTACTGAGTGTGTTCATCCTATTTGTATGTATGTACCATCCTTGTATCTAAAACTAGAATATGAAGTTAACTCTAAGGTCCTATTGTAATTGTGCAAAGTGTGGCCCATTAATGGTGGTTTAGAATCTTGCTGGCACCCACTGACTAGGACAATTGGTTGTAGATGGTTTATTTACCTGCAAGCCTTCTTGTGGACATGGGGGCCAGCCTGTGGGTCATGAAGAATGAGGTCTTACAGTGACATGTGACCATGTCACCTAATACTGGAATTCACCTTAAACCTGGTGCTTTTCCATTTAGAAGGAGGGGTGGGAACCCAGAGAGACAAAGGTTTCACACCTTGGGCCAAAGCTATAAAAGGGGGCCAGTCATGAGAAATCCCCTAATTACCCCCTGAGCTGTACCAGGGGAAAGGATTGGGCCCAGACTAGGAAGGAGTCTAGTCTGTGAAAGAAGCTTATTGGAACATCTCTGAGGGGGAGATTTACCTGTATTCAGTTTCTTAAATATATTACGCTTAGACTTGCATGTTGTGTTTTATTTTGTTTGGTAACTTACTTTGTTCTGTCTGTTATTACTTGGAACCACTTGAATCCTACTTTTTATACTTAATAAAATCACTTTTGTTTATTGATAAACCCAGAATAAGTGATTAATACCCGGGGGAGCAAACAGCTGCGTATCTCTCTACCAGTGTTATAGAGGGTGGACAGTTTATGAGTTTACGCTGTATAAGCTTTATACAGAGTAAACCAGATTTATTTGAGGTTTGGATTCCATTGGGAGCTGGATGCTGGAGATAGGAAACCTGCTGAGCAATTTTGGTTAAAGTCTGCAGCTTTGGCGGCGTGGTTCAGACCCTGGGTCTGGGTTGCAGCAGACTGGCGCGTCTGGCTCAACCAGGCGGGGTTCTGGAATCCCAGGCTGGCAGGGAAAACCAGCTCAGAGGTAGTTTCAGCACGTCAGGTGACAGTCCCAAGGGGGCCTGTGTGACCAAACCCGTCACACCCGTCACGCTGCACATCAAGTTCCCCTGCCCCCGGGCCGGGCTCCTCCAGTGTGGAAGCCGGCGGGGGAGCCGCATAGTCCGCACAGTAACTCTTCCGGGCCCCAGGGGCTCCCAGGGCAGCCAGGCCATGTGGGGCGGCCCCCGGGCATGGCTACAGGGCTCCATTTCCCCACGACAGGGCCTGAGAACAGCAATGGGGGGTCAGACTCCTGTCGCTTGCCCCCTCCACCTGGAAACCGGAGCCACTGACACCCGCTGCGACGAGGGGCCGGAGGGTCAGTTATGGGGTTGGGAACGTCTGCAGCGATACGCAGAGGTGAGCAAATAACTGAACTTTCCGTTTGGTGGCTGAGCTGGAAAATCTGGACAGAAAAATCGTTCACAGCCAACTCGAAATGACGATTATTGGTTTTAGACTTGGAGAAATGAGACAACCCCAAATATTTCAACGGGGATCAAACGAAACGTTTCGTTTTCTGGGGTTTTCTTCCCTCTTCTTTGTGCAGCTCGTTTTTACAGGACAGCTCCACTGCCCCGGGAAAAGTCGAAGTGTGTCCTCTGGCCACCAGGAGTCGCTGCATTTGCCCTGGATTAGCGCCTAGTTCGACCAAGAAATGCAGATTGTGGCAAATAAACGGCTCCCCCGGCCCCTCTCCCCGCTGCAGGGCGGAGGCTCGCGGAGCGGCGCTGGAAAGCTGCGGGCTGGTTGAACGACTCCCTCGCCGGACGAGCCCGTGTTTCCGCCCCATGCGGGCGTCTGGGCGCCTGGCGAGCTGGGCACAAACCATCGCGCACACAGACGCCTGCCCCCAGCCCTGGTCGGCAGCAACGCGTGGGCTCGTCTCCGCCACACAGTCACACACACAGGGGAGCGAGAACCCCGGTGACCGGCAAAGGATTGGGGGGGGGGGTAATATTCCAGCTTCGCTTGCCCAGCTTTGCAGCACTTTACCCAGGAGGCGGGCGCCTTCCTCTGCCAAGGAAAGGGGGGTTCCTGGGCCCTCAAGGAGACGAACCAGAAGTTCTGAGAGGGCTTTGCCGACCCCTACAAAGGGGGCAGTGGAGACGGCAAAGGCTGCAGCTGTCGTGTATAATTATCTGGATTACAGCAGCGCATGCAGGTTCCACCTGAGAACAGGGGCCCGTCGTGCCAGGCGCTGCGCAGACCCCGACCGAGATGGCAAGGTGCCAGAAGTGATGGATAGATCAACAGAGCATCAGGTAGTGCTTCCCCCCCAGGGGGCCTGCAGGGATTGTTACCCCCACTGGACGGGCAGGGGAAACTGAGGCACAGTGACGGGCCGGGACTTGTGCATGAACCTGGGCTTCCAGCCTTCCCACTGGCTCTAACCCACTAGGCCCTACTCTCCTCCCTGAGTCAGAAATAGAACCCAGGAGTCCTGGCTCCCAGCCCCCCCCCGCCCCCAACCACTAGCTCCCAAGCCCCCCAGAGCTGGGGACAGAACTCACTCTTGGAGCAGGTCTGTTAGAACAGCCCCTCCGGGTTTTGCCAGTGCTGGCGAATCCTCCCCCCCCCCCGCCCCCCGGGAATTGTTCCCCTGGTTATTTGACGTCTCATTGCCAGCCTGGATGTGTCCAGCTTCAGCGTCCAGCCAGCGGCTGGTCCGACCTCCCTCTGCGAGCCTGACGAGCCCGCCAGGAAACGGGTTCCCCTGTGGGCAGCGCCAGGCTGGGACCCAGGCACCCCTGAACCGTCCCTGTGCTCAGCTAAACAGCCGGAGCTCCCGCCGTCTGTCGCCCCCAGGAGCTTTCCAACCCGTCGGTCGTTCTCCTGGCCCCCCCAATCGACCAGCGGGCCCCAGAACCGGCCCCAGGCTCCCAGCAGGGGGAATCACCTCTCTGCTCCTGCGGGAGAGTCCCCTGTTCCGGGGCCTCGTGCTGGGCGTTTCTGGGGGGCAGAGCTCCCCCCACCCCGGTGCCCCAGCTCCCTCCATGGGGTTCGGGGGGGCGCGGGGGCAGCTGTGCCAGGGAGACGTGGGAGGGGCTCTCTTCTGCTTCTCGCCGTGCACCCCCCTGTGCTCCAGCCCCCCACTCCCCACCGAATAACAGACCAGCCTCAAGCAGCAACGGAGCCGCTCCCCTCGCTGATGGCTTCCTCCCCCGGTAGGGGCGCCCGGCACTGGCACAAGGCCAGGCTGAACCCCGCCAGTGCCTCCGCCAGCAGCACGAGAGCGCAGCACCAGCTCTCCGGGCCGGGCCAGAGGGCAGGCCGGGGCCCCCGCCCCGGGGGCTAAGGGAGGGGGGCTGACAGAGTCCTGCGTGGTTAAGAGGAGGGGGCTCCCCGGCGGCCTGGGGGAAGGGTCCTGGATCCCACCCTTCGGCCGCCCCGGCGGTGGCTGCTGACGCGCAGACCCGGGCACTCTCAGCAGGGCAGGATCGGTCCCGCTGTGCAGATCGGCAGGGACAGGCGCTCAGCGGCAGCAGGATAAAGCGCCCGGGGGCCGGAGCGGGCGGGGGGGGCGTTTGTCTAACCCAGCGACGGAGCTGGGAACGTGCACAGGGAGGCACAAAGGGCATCACACCAACTCCCAGGCTGCTCGGCTCCTTGGGCAGACACCCAGCCTCTGCAACCCACGCTCGACTGCTGCCCCACGCCCACCCCAGCACCCTGCCCCTGCCCTGCTCCCACCCCAGCACCCTGCCCTGCTCCCACCCCAGCACCCTGCCCCTGCCCCGCTCCCACCCCAGCACCCTGCCCCACTCCCACCCCAGCACCCTGCCCCACTCCCACCCCAGCACCCTGCCCCTGCCCCGCTCCCACCCCAGCACCCTGCCCCACTCCCACCCCAGCACCCTGCCCCACTCCCACCCCAGCACCCTGCCCCTGCCCCGCTCCCACCCCAGCACCCTGCCCCTGCCCTGCTCCCACCCCAGCACCCTGCCCCACTCCCACCCCAGCACCCTGCCCCTGCCCCGCTCCCACCCCAGCACCCTGCCCCACTCCCACCCCAGCACCCTGCCCCTGCCCCGCTCCCAACCTGCCCCCCACCCTGTGCACAGACGGATCCTGCGCCGTCACCGTGCTGCAGGGACCCCCCGAAGGCAGCAGAGCTGCACAGGGCTGGGCTCAAAACGCCAGCTGGGATTCTAGAGCAGCCCAGCTCTGCCCCAGGCCCCCGGGTGGCGACGGGCAAGTCCCTGCGTCTCTCTGGGGCTCAGCTGCCCAATCTGTAATATGGGGACAGGGAGCCTCTCATCTGCTCAGACCGGGAGCTCCTGGGAGCAAGCGCTGGGTCTCACTCTGGGTCTGTGCAGCACACGCGGGGCCCTGATCTTGGCAGGGGTCTGGGCAGTGCCCGGCGCGACGGGGCCCTGATCTCGGCCAGGGTCTGGGCAGCTCCCGGCCCGACGGGGCCCTGATCTCGGCAGGGGTCTGGGCAGCTCCCGGCCCGACGGGGCCCTGATCTCGGCCAGGGTCTGGGCAGCTCCCGGCCCGACGGGGCCCTGATCTCGGCCGGGGTCTGGGCAGCGCCCGGCCCGACGGGGCCCTGATCTCGGCAGGGGTCTGGGCAGCTCCCGGCCCGACGGGGCCCTGATCTCGGCAGGGGTCTGGGCAGCGCCCGGCGCGACGGGGCCCTGATCTCGGCCAGGGTCTGGGCAGCTCCCGGCCCGACGGGGCCCTGATCTCGGCAGGGGTCTGGGCAGCTCCCGGCCCGACGGGGCCCTGATCTCGGCAGGGGTCTGGGCAGCGCCCGGCGCGACGGGGCCCTGATCTCGGCAGGGGTCTGGGCAGCGCCCGGCGCGACGGGGCCCTGATCTCAGTCGGGGTCTGGGCGGCGCCTGGTGCGACGGGGCCTGATCTCAGTCGGGGTCTGGGCGGCGCCCGGCGTGATGGAGCCCTGATCTCGGTCGGGGTCTGGGCAGTGCCCGGCGCGACGGGGCCCTGATCTCGGTCGGGGTCTGGGCGGCGCCTGGTGCGACGGGGCCCTGATCTCGGTCGGGGTCTGGGCGGCGCCCGGCGCGACGGGGCCCTGATCTCGGTCGGGGTCTGGGCGGCGCCTGGCGCGACGGGGCCCTTTTCTCGGTCGGGGTCTGGGCGGCGCCCGGCCCGACGGGGCCCTGATCTCGGTCAGGGTCTGGGCGGCGCCCGGCGCGACGGGGCCCTGATCTCGGCCGGGGTCCGGGCAGCGCCCAGGGCTGCTTAAGGTGTTTTGGCCACTTTCTGCCACTTTTACTCCCAGGGGACAGATGCTGGTTTCCCATGCGCCTGTTCTCCACTCCCCAGTCTATTCTGTCTTCCCTGCCCGGCAGCTCTTTGGGGGCAGGTTTCTTTTCCCCCTTGGTGTCCCGGTAAAGGCCCTGGTGAGATGAGTGTGACGGTTCGGTCACAGAAACCCCCTTGGGACTGTCACCTGATGAGCTGGAATTGCCTCTGAGCCCGTTTTCCCTGCCAGCCTGGGACTCCAGAACCCGCCTGGTTGAGCCAGACACGCCAGCCTGCTGCAACCCAGACCCAGGTGTGAACCACACGCCCCAAAGCTCCAGACTTTAACCAAAAACTGCTCAGCAGGTCACCTATCTCCAGCACCCAGACACCCAGCTCCCAGCGGGACCCAAACCCCAAATGAATCCGTTTTACTCGGTATAAAGCTTAGACAGGGTGAACTCAGAACCTGTCCGGTCTCTATACCACTGGTAGAGATACGCAGCTGTTTGCTCCCCCAGGTATCAGTCACTTGCTCTGGGTTAATTAATAAACAAAAGTGATTTTATGAAGTATAAACAGTAGAGTTAAGTGGTTCCAAGTAATAACAGACAGAACAAAGTAAGTCACCAGCAAAATAAAACAAAACACGCAAGTCTGAGCCTAATACGTTAGGAAACTGAATCCAGGTAAATCTCCCCCTCAGATGCTCCAATCCGCGTCTTCCCCAGCCTAGACTCCCCCCTAGCCTGGCCGGATCCTGCCCCGGTAACAGCCCCTGTTAGCCCAGCTCAGGTGGTGCCTAGGGGGGTTCTCATGGCTGCAGCCCCCCTTGTTCTGCTCCACCCCCGTTTACAGCTTGGCCCAAGGCGGGAATCCTTTGTCTCTCTGCCCCCCCTTCTCAATGGAACAGCCCCAGGTTTAAGATGGATTCCAGCACCAGGTGACACGTATCAGGGGGTGGCCGTGTTAGTCTGTATCCACAAAAGCAACAAGGAGTCCGGTGACACCCTAAAGAGTAACAGATTTATTTGGGCAGAAACTTTCCCAGGTACAAAAGCTTCTGCCCAAATAAATGTGTTAGTCTTTAAGGTGCCACTGTACCAGGTGACAGGATCAGGTGTCCCCAGCCTCCATTCCTCCGGCCTGACTCACAGGGAGGCTTACAGGTAAACAGAGCCATTTACACCCAATTGTCCCGGTCAATGGGAGCCGCCAAGCTTCCAAGCCACTATTAATGGCCCCCACTTGGCATAATTACAGTAGGACTCGGAGTTAACTTCATATTCCTAGATACAAGCCTGGTCCGTTCATACAAAGGGGCTGACCACACTCAGGAGATGAAAAGCTTTGTACTGACCCCTTACAGGAGACCTTTCGCATGAAGCATATTCCAGTTACATCGTATTCAGCCTCATCAGCACATTTCCATAAAACGTTCTGTCTGCAGTGCAACGTCACAAGGAGATGAGCCTGAGAGCCAGAGCCAAACCCGCCAGGCTCAAACCGCCAGGCTCGCGGCGATCTCCGGGAGAGGCCAGGGCGGGAGGAAAGTGGGGGCGGAACCGCTGCTGGGGGCTCTTCGAGCACAGACCCTGCTGGGCCAGCGCCTGGCAGGGAGCCGGGTAAACGGGCTCATCCCCGTGTTCCCAGCCGGGCAGGGATTGCAATCGCCTTGGCCGGAGGGGCCTTGTGCCTAGCGCAAGCTGGAGCCCCTCACCTCGGCGCCCAGCCTGAGCCCAGAACTTGGGCTGCGCTGGAGCAGAGCCTGGGGAAGGAGACGCCCAGCCCCTCGCCGACGGCTCTGCACGTCATCTCTAGCCTGAGCTCGTCCTGCTCTCGCGTCCGGCTGCTGCCTTCGCCGGCTCCAAGCCCGGAGTTCGCACCCAGCCGGGCCCGTTCTCCATCCAGCGCCCTGCAGCGTCCGATGGCCGGGAGCGCTGCCCCGAACCGGCTCGCTCAGCGCCGGGCCCAGGCAGCGGGGCTCTCTCGCCGGCACAGGTGCTCCCGTACCCAGAGCCGGAGGAGCTGAGGCCTGGTGAGGTGGCTGTGCCGCTGGCACCGTTATCCACACTGAGTCTGCGGCAGAGGGCGGGACGGGTTCCCCGCGCTGGAAAGGAGCCTGGCTGGCCTGAGAGCAGCACGTGAACCTGCCCAAGGAGCCGGCAGCATCATGGGTCTTTCCGTCTCCCTCAGAAGGGTCAGGATGCAGCAGAGCAAGGGGGTGGAGGGGCTGATCCTCCCCCGCCCCCTGCTCTGGTGCTGGGGCACGGCCCCACAGGGCAGGATCCTGGCACCGTTTGGAACTGAACGATTCCCTCTCATCCTGGGGCAAAAGAGGAGGCCTGGCGCCTGGATTCCCCTCGAGGGACCAACGCCAGCCAGGCAGAGCCTGCCGCGGACGCTGTGAGCTGGGCGATGCAGGAGTCAGCCTGGCCCCTTCTGGCCTGGAAATGCCTGGAAAGAACGCACGGCCAGCCAGGCCCGCTGGGGTCTGCCAGCCAGCCAGGAGCAGCAAATCAACCGTGTCTGGCCGGGCACCTGACCCAACCCGAGCCCTGGGGCAGCCGGAGGCCGCAGGCAGGTAGGGAGCCGTGTGGCTCTGTGCCTCGCCCGCCCGCGCTCACACAGGCGCTCGTCCGGCTGGAAAACGCCAGCACGCTGGGCTACTGCGATGGACGGCGGAGGACGCAGTCGGGGAGGGGCGGAGATGGAATCGCGTTGGGAGGCACAGAGAGAGGACACGGCTGGGGACGGATGGACAGAGGGGGACGCACAGACAGGCTGCCAGGGGGTAGATACAGAGACGCACAGGTGGGACCCAGCCTCCGGCCCCACGCGCTCCCTAGGCCACCGGCTTTGTCTTAGCCGCAGCCTCCAACCGACCGGGAAAGCAACCCCCCCTCCCCCCAGGGGCTGGAGGAATAAATTCAAACCTGGACAAGGCTGGGATGGGACCTTCCCCGGCCGGCCGCAGCGTCTGCCCCCAGCCGGAGCTGAGCTAGCCAGCTGGCTCCTGGCCAGGCCCCGGGGTTCAAGAGCAGCTCTCTGCCCTGCGTTCACCTTCGGCAGCCATGCTGCAGGGGAGGGACACATGCTGCTTGGGGCAGGGATGCAGGAGGGTCACAGGGTCTCCTCGTCCCATGGGCACCGACAGGGCCACAGGCCTCTGCCTGGGTCCGGCCAGGGCCGCCACCTGCCTGGGCCCGGAGAGCCGGAGCGACGTTCTTGGCAAACGCCAGCCCGGCCGAAATCCCAACCTGCCCCCCAGCCGCCAGCTCCACGGGGTCCCAGACACGCAGGGCGGCTCGGGGCTCGGCTGGCTGGGGGCGAAGGGACAAGCGCCCCCCCTTGGCACACACCCAGCTCCGGCTGGCAACCCCGACGGGCCGTGAGCACCCAGAGCCAGCGCTCGGCTGGCACCCCGGGGCGGTGCCCTCCACCCCCTGCGAGGGGGGCTGCCCCCCATGCCCCCCTTCCCCCGCCACCTGCCCGCGCCCCCCCCGCGAGGGGGGCTCCCCCCATCCCCCCCTTCCCCCGCCACCTGCCCGCGCCCCCCCGCGAGGGGGGCTCCCCCCATCCCCCCCTTCCCCCGCCACCTGCCCGCGCCCCCCCCGCGAGGGGGGCTCCCCCCATCCCCCCCTTCCCCCGCCACCTGCCCGCGCCCCCCCCGCGAGGGGGGCTCCCCCCCATGCCCGTGCCCCCCCTTCCCCCGCCACCTGCCCGCGCCCACGCCCGCGAGGGGGGCTCCCCCCCTGCCCCCCTTCCCCCGCCACCTGCCCGCGCCCCCCCCGCGAGGGGGGCTCCCCCCTTCCCCCGCCACCTGCCCGCGCCCCCCCGCGAGGGGGGCTCCCCCCATCCCCCCCTTCCCCCGCCACCTGCCCGCGCCCCCCCCGCGAGGGGGGCTCCCCCCCATGCCCGTGCCCCCCCGTCCCCCGCCCCCCGCCCGCGCCCCCGCCCGCGAGGGGGGCGCCCCCCCGCCCCCCCGGCCCCCGCCACCTGCCCGCGCCCCCCCCGCGCGGGGGGCTCCCCCCCGTGCCCCCCCTTCCCCTGCCCGCGCCCACCCCCGCGAGGGGGGCTCCCCCCCATGCCCCCGCCACCTGCCCGCTCCCCCCCCAGTCCCCCGCGCCCCGCCACCTGCCCGCGGCGCAGGACTCACCCCGGCGCCGGCTCCCGCAGCATCCGGGCCCGGTGCGCGCCGCAGAGCGCCCGGCCAGGCAGCCCCGCCGTCACCGCCGCCCCCCGCGCCCGGCCAATCCCGCTCGGCGGCGCAGCCTCCCCCCGTCCCCGCCCGGCTGCCGCGGCTTGGCCGGCCCGGAGCGCGGCGCGGGGATGCGCTCGGGGTGCAGCCTGCAGGCGCCTGGGTCCTATTCCTGCCACACGCCGCGAGCAACCGCCCCCTCCCCTGGGGGGCGAGACTGTCAGTGGGGTCTGCCAGGCGGGGTCCGGCCCTTGGGGGTCCGGCGCGACGGGGCCCTGGTCTCGGTCCGGGTCTGGGCGGCGCCCGGCCCGACGGGGCCCTGGTCTCGGCCGGGGTCTGGGCGGCGCCCGGCGCGACGGGGCCCTGATCTCAGCCGGGGTCTGGGCAGCGCCCGGCCCGACGGGGCCCTGATCTCAGCCGGGGTCTGGGCAGCACCCGGCGCGACGGGGCCCTGATCTCAGTTGGGGTCTGGGCAGCGCCCGGCGCGACGGGGCCCCGATCTCGGCCGGGGTCTGGGCAGCGCCCGGCGCGACGGGGCCCTGATCTCGGCCGGGGTCTGGGCGGCGCCCGGCCCGACGGGGCCCTGATCTCGGCCGGGGTCTGGGCGGTGCCCGGCCCGACGGGCCCTGATCTCAGCCGGGGTCTGGGCAGCGGGATAAAGTGGGATAAAGGCTCAGCAGGAAAGGGGAGTTTGCCCCTCGTAGATTTATGGGGCCCCCGGGAGCCCAGCTGAAGCCAGGAGCTGCAGGGAGCAGCCGGTGACTCTGGCCCTTTGACCTGTGTCTGGTTTGGATTGTTTCCTCGGGTTCCCACTGGTTCAGGTCAGCGGGGAACGTGAGCCCGTTGCAGGATCAGGGACGTGGGGCCGAACGAAGACAATTTGGGTCACAGGGTCCATCCTCCTGCCCCCCCGATGCTGTAGCCCTGTCCGGCCGTGGCCTCTGGCAGAGCAGTTCACCCCTCCTCCAGCTGCTGTTGCAGGCTCTCTGCAGACTCAGGAAGGCACCGTGCACCTTGGTTGTGCTGGTGACCCCTTTCACACAGCAAGCCCCTGAGTGCCCCCCCCTTACACGTGGCAAACACTCGTTTCTCTCTTTAACACCATTGGAAACGCTGGCGGCAAAGCGGGGTTTGGGGTGGAGGCTGGCAGCTCGCGACCCCCACGTAGTAACCTTGTGACCCCCCGAGGGGTCCCGACCCCCAGTTTGAGACCCCCTGATCCTGCGCGGGTGGTGTGGGAGGGTGGACGGGATTGAGGGCAGAGAAAAGGACAGTGGCTCTGATTCCTCACCTCCCCTGGAGCCCCGCGGCCAGGAGAGAGGAACTGAAGCTGGACCCGGCCCAGAGAGGGGTGGCGGGAGGCTGTGGGGAGCGGCCGGGGGAGGAGGGATCGGTTTGCTCCCTGGAAATGCCTCCAGGGGTCAGGACCGGCTTGTTTTCGCCGCCCCAAGCAGCTTCGAATTGCAGTCCGTGTTCCCGTAGGGCGGCAGGCGTGTTTCCGCGGCGGCAGCAATTCGGCAGCAGCTTCTATGTTTAGCTGAAGCCGCCGCGGAAACGCACGTGCCGCCCTAAGGGCACACGGACTGGCCCCCTCTGTCCGCGGCGGCAATTCGGCGCTGCTTGGGGGCAAAACAACAGGGACGGCCGCCCCTTGCAGACTGCCGCCCCTTGCAGACTGCCGCCCCTTGCAGATTGCTGCCCCTTGCAGATTGCCTTGGAATGCTGGTGCCTGGAGCCGGCCCTGCCAGGGGAACTGCTTGAGCTCCAGGCGAACTAGGCAGCAGCCCAGGGCCGCTGGGCCAGCCCTGAGCCACGCGGTGATGCCGGGGGCCAGGTGGCACCAACACTCTGAGCCACACGGTGACGCCGGGGGCCAGGTGGCACCGACACCCTGAGCCACGCGGTGACGCCGGGGGCCAGGTGGCACCGACACTCTGAGCCACGCGGGGCCAGGTGGCACCGACACTCTGAGCCACGCGGTGACGCCGGGGGCCAGGTGGCACCGACACTCTGAGCCACGCGGTGACGCCGGGGGCCAGGTGGCACCGACACTCTGAGCCACGCGGTGACGCCGGGGGCCAGGTGGCACCGACACTCTGGTTGGGCCTGGACACACACGGCCTGGCTGGAGGGGCAGCCCTGCGGGCTCCCCACATGCCCTGGGGAGGAACCTCGGTTCTAGGTGGCAGGAGGGGGCTGCCGCGGGCGGCAGAGCCGAGCAGCCTGTGGGGAGCGCGGCCGCAGCTAACGGGCAGCGTTGGCACCAGAAGAAATGCGGGGAGCCCAGCCAGGAGGCAGCCCAGCTTGGAGCTGGGGAGATGGGAGGAGGGAGGTTCCTCCGCACAGGAGCAGGGCAGAAAACAGCCCGGCAGGTTTGAAGATGGAGTTTGGTGAGTTTGAGTCATTGTGGCAGGTTCTCCGAAAACACCCAGGAGGCCAATGACCCAACCCACAGGCCAGATTCAGTGACTCCTGGTCACGGGCCACCCGAGGCATGAAGGGCATCAGCTAAGAAGTGGGCAGCCGCGGCCAGAAAGGCCCCCGGTGCTGGGAGCCACAAGGGAAGGGAGAGAGAATAGGACAGAAAATATCATGTTGCCTCTATATCAATCCCTGGGACGTCCCCAGCTGGAATCCTGCGGGCAGATGTGCTCACCCCATCTCCAGTAGAGGGATTGGGCTTGGACAAGGTTCAGAAACGCCGAGGGGTCTGGAACGGCTGCTGCGGGCGGAGAGCTCAATCAGACTGGGAGGGTTCAGTGATGGCTAAGGGGGGATGGGAGAGACGGGTCTGGAGGAAGTGACTAGGGACGTGTTATTTGCTCCTCATAAGGACAAGAACCAGGGGTCACCCAATGACATTAAGGTTTAAAACAAAGGAGAGGAAGGGTTTCTTCACCCAACGCACAATTAACCTGTGGAACTCCCTGCCAGGGGATGTTGTGAAGGCCAAAAGTAGAACTGGGTTAAAACAGAGTGAGATGAGCTCCTGGAGGGTGGGTCCATCAGTGGCCATTAGCCAGGATGCTGAGGGATACAGCCCCGCGCGCCGGGTGTCCCTAGATCTGTGATGGCCGGACCCTGGGACGGATCACTGATAACCCCCCTGCTCTGCTCATTCCCTTGGGGCACCTGGCCCCGGCTGCTGTCAGGGGGCGCGGGGCTGGATTGCTCTGACCGCTCCCAGGAACGTGACAGGACACGGTGGCAAGGGACGGACTTGCTGCCCCAGGCGGGCTCCGGTCCTGAGTTCCGTTTGCGCCCCCGACACTTGGCGCCAGCTCTGAACGGCCCCGGGGCTCCCCTTTGCGCCCCGGGGGCTGGGCGGACGCAGGCAGGCGGCATTCGGCGGGCGGCTGGTGGCCTGGCAGGAGTCTCGGGTCTCGGCAGCGGGCACCGGGCACCGGGCAGTGCAGGAAAAGGCCCTGGGGGCCGGGAGACGAAGCCTGTGGCTCTGGTGCGGGCAGAAGGGCAGAGCCGGTGCCTGCAGGTGGGAGCCCAGAGACGGGGGGGGCCGGAGCTCGGCCATGGGGGGCGGGCCGGGGAGCCCGGGGCAGGGGGCTGGCTCGCGCTGTGCCCGGCCCCGGGGGTGGAGCTGCGAGGGGAGGGATCTCCCCGCACGGGGAGCCGGGAGCCGGAGCGGAGCGGAGCGGAGCCGCCCAGCATGGCAGCCTGCAAGAACATTGTCATTTTCGGGGCCACCGGCATGACCGGCCTGGCCACCCTGGCGCAAGCCCTGCAGGCGGGTAAGCGGCGCGGGGCCCCCCGGTGCCTGGGCACAGACAGGGGCTGCACGGGGGGCGCGGAGCCCGAGGGAGGCACCCGCTGCCGGTTCCAATCCTGCCTCCGTCACTCGCTCCCTCTCGGGGTCTCTGCTGGGGACCCACTTTCCCCGCCTCGAACATCGGGTAACGGATCCTCCCCGTGTCTGCTGCGACCGGGGGCGTTTGGGGGCAGGGGCTGCCTCTTGCTGTGTCTGGGCGGCGCCCGGCCCGATGGGCCCTGATCTCGGTCGGGGTCTGGGCAGCGCCCGGCCCGATGGGGCCCTGATCTCGGTCGGGGTCTGGGCAGCGCCTGGCGCGACGGGGCCCTGATCTCGGCCGGGGTCTGGGCAGCGCCTGGCGCGACGGGGCCCTGATCTCAGCCGGGGTCTGGGCAGCGCCCGGCCCGACGGGGCCCCGATCTCGGGGTCTGGACAGCGCCCGGCCCGACGGGGCCCTGATCTCAGCCGGGGTCTGGGCAGCGCCTGGCGCGACGGGGCCCCGATCTCGGCCGGGGTCTGGGCAGCGCCCGGCACAACGGGGCCCTGATCTCGGCTGGGGTCTGGGCAGCGCCCGGCCCAATGGGGCCCTGATCTCAGCCGGGGTCTGGGCAGCGCCTGGCGCGACGGGGCCCCGATCTCGGCCGGGGTCTGGGCAGCGCCTGGCGCGACGGGGCCCCGATCTCGGCCGGGGTCTGGGCAGCGCCCGGCCCAATGGGGCCCTGATCTCAGCCGGGGTCTGGGCAGCGCCTGGCGCGACGGGGCCCCGATCTCGGCCGGGGTCTGGGCAGCGCCCGGCACAACGGGGCCCTGATCTCGGCTGGGGTCTGGGCAGCGCCTGGCGCGACGGGGCCCCGATCTCAGCCGGGGTCTGGGCAGCGCCCGGCGCAACGGGGCCCTGATCTCGGCTGGGGTCTGGGCAGCGCCCGGCCCGACGGAGCCCTGATCTCGGCCGGGGTCTGGGCAGCGCCCGGCCCGACGGGGCCCTGATCTCAGCCGGGGTCTGGGCAGCGCCCGGCCCGACGGGCCCCGATCTCGGGGTCTGGGCAGCGCCCGGCGCGATGGGGCCCTGATCTCGGCCGGGGTCTGGGCAGCGCCCGGCCCGATGGGGCCCTGATCTCGGCCGGGGTCTGGGCAGCGCCCGGCCCGACGGGGCCCTGATCTCGGCCGGGGTCTGGGCAGCGCCCGGCCCGACGGGGCCCCGATCTCGGGGTCTGGGCAGCGCCCGGCCCGACGGGCCCCGATCTCGGGGTCTGGGCAGCGCCCGGCGCTACGTGACTGCTGGGTCTCTGGGTGGGGAAGGCACATGTGAGCTGGCGAGATAAGATGGGGGCGTTGGTATCAGGGCTGCCAGGGGCCAGAAACAGATGAACAGCCCCACCGTAGAGGGGAGGGGTGGGGTGTTTTTAACCCCGTTGCACCGAGCTGGCGCTCGTGTAGCCTGTCCTGGTGCTGTGGGCACTCGCAGGGTGGGGGCCTTGGTGTCTGTGGGTGCTGGGCTCAGCTCTGCCACTGACTCTGCAGAAACGGGGCACAGCCCGTCACTGCGTGACTCAGTTTCCCAGCTGCGGGATGGGGAGGGTGGAGCACTTTGCAGCCCCTCTGATGAAAGGGGCTACGCACCAGCGCCTGGGCTTTCTCCGCTCCAGCCCCGCTCGCTGTGGGAGGTCGAGCACCAGCAGTGGCCTGACTCGGTGGCAGATTTTGCAGAGGGCCACCAGTCCCCAGCACAGATCTAGGCATGGGGAGGGGACGCTTCCCTCACTCCCAGAGGCTGCACTTGCCTCCGTCCCCATCTCGGCACCGGCACCAGCCTGGTGCATTGAGCGATCGGCCCTGGCGTGGCCGCCGCACAAGGCACCCGAATGCTGTGCCCTGGGTCCCCGAGCCCCACTCCGAGCGGTGCAGGGTCAGCGCTGGCTGAACCATGAGCGAGGTCCGTCCCAAGCAGCCAGCGGGTGGGCGCTCGGCTCCAGGACCCTCAGAGCGAGCAGCTGGGGCCAGGAACCCCCCCGGGACGCTGCTGCCGTGAAGGTTGAGAGGGGCTGGCTGGGCAGCGCGGAGAGCAGAGACTCCAGGAGACAAAGGCAGAGCTGTTAGGTGTATTACGGCAGCACCAGGGAGCCGCAGGCCTGGAGCCGGACCCTGCGGTGCCCGGTGCTGTACGGCCCAGGTGTATTACGGCAGCACCAGGGAGCCGCAGGCCTGGAGCCGGACCCTGCGGTGCCCGGTGCTGTACGGCCCAGGTGTATTACGGCAGCACCAGGGAGCCGCAGGCCTGGAGCCGGACCCTGCGGTGCCCGGTGCTGTACGGCCCAGGTGTATTACGGCAGCACCAGGGAGCCGCAGGCCTGGAGCCGGACCCTGCGGTGCCCGGGGCTGTACGGCCCACAACAGATGGGCCCAGCGGCTGGACACTGCAGCGAGTAAATTCAGGCAGGTTGGTTCCCAAGCGCTGGAGCAAACGACCTGGGAGACGGGGACCCCCAGCAGCTAGCGCCTGCAGATCCAGCCCGAGCGTCTCTTTCCACAGCCCCCCTCCAGCACGGCCACCAGCTCGGGCTGGGTGCGACCCTCCACCCTGGGTTACCACAATGGCAGAGCGGGTGGGGCCCCTTGTGGCTCCCTGAGGCTGCAATCGCTGGGCCGGGGGCCAGGCCGAAGGAGAGCCCGGCCCTGCAGCCCCGGCTCTGTCCGTGGGAGGCCCCGGCTTTGCCCCCATCCACCAGGACTGTGTGTGAAGTGCCACCTAGCGGGGGAGGGCCAGGCCGGATGCCTGGGTTCTCTTCCCCGCTCCGCCAGTGACCAGCTGGTGACTTGGGCAGGCCGCCCAGACCCCGGGTGAGATCGGGGCCCCGTCGCGCCAGGAGCCGCCCAGACCCCTGGCCAAGCACCGGGCAGCATCTCACACCTGGTGTGCGCTGGTGTCAAATGCGTCTCACACCTGGTGTGCGCTGGTGTCACACGCGCTGGTGTCAAATGCGTCTCACACCTGGTGTGCGCTGGTGTCATACAGGCCCGGAGAGACTCAACCTCTGTGTCAGAGCTGCCAGCGAGGGAGGGTCCGTCTGGTCCCGCAGCTCAGATGCCCCAACAAGGCAGAGCTCCCTGATCCTGCTGCGTCACAGTCCCCCGCCCCCGCCCCTGCCCCCGTGCTCTCTCACCACCCCATGGCGGGGAGCATGGGGGAGGGGAGAACAGCCTGCTCCTACTGGCCCCAGGCCCGGTCTCTGCTCCTCCATGGGGGCCAGGGATGGGGGGTTAAAGCCCCTTTGCTGCCCCGTATCCTGGGCCCTGCCTGGCTTTGGAGTCAGGTACAGCAGCCTCGGGGCTGCTCTAACTCCCGCTCCTCCCCCATGGGCCCCAGGGGGCAGGGACTAGCCACAGCGCAGTGCGCCCCGATCAGCGGAGTGGGGCACAGAGACCCTGGCGACGAGACTCTCGGTAGGACCGGGGGGTTCTCAATGTACCGACCTCCTTGCAGCCCCAACCCACACAGCCTAGTCACACTCCCCCCACCCCCAAGGCGGCCCCACGCCCCAGGATTGCTCTGGGGGAGATGCAGGGGGCCTGAGCTCCCCCTCTACCGGCTGAGAGCAGGTGCTGCGGGTGCGAGGTGTGCCCTGCACAGTGCAGCGTGACCTTTGGGCATGGGGGGGCTGCTGGGTCTCTGGCCGAAGCTCCCACACCAGAGGGGTCCCACTACCCAGCCAGAGACTGACAATAACTCCTGGCGCTTTGCAAACTGCCAAGAGATTGGTGTCAAAGGTGTTGTCCCCTGTGAATAGCGAGGGGAAACTGAGGCACAGGGACGTGGCAAGGCTGAGGCCACACAGTGAGTATCAGAGCCAGGAAGGGAACCCAGGAGTCCGGGCTCCCAGACCACCACCCCCGCTCTACCCACTAGCCCCCACTTCCCTTCCAGGGACAGAACCCAGGAGTCCTGTCTCCCCACCCCCAGTCTAAAACCAGACCCCACTCCCCTCCCAGAGCCAGGGATAGAACCCAGGCATCCTGGCTCCCAGCCCCCTGCTCTCACCACTAGACCCCACTCCCTCTGGCACCACCCAAGGCTCCCCCCTGCGCACACCCACTCGCTGTCTCTCCCGCTGGCAGGGTACCAGGTGACGGTGCTGGTGCGGGACCCGGCCCGGCTGCCCCCGGAGCACCGGCCGGCGCGGGTCGTGGTGGGCGACGTGCTGAACCCGCCAGATGTGGACAAGGCGATTCAGGGGCAGGACGCCGTCATCGTCATCCTGGGCACCCGCAACGACCTCAGTACGACGCGGCCCCCAGGGACTGGGGCCCCTCCCCCGGCCCCCGCGCTCCTGCCCCCCGGAGCCCCTCCCCCGGCCCCCGCGCTCCTGCCCCCCGGGGCCCCTCCCCTGGCCCCCGCGCTCCGGCCCCCCGGGGCCCCGTCCCTCGGCCCCCGCGCTCCTGCTCCCCGGGGACTGGGGCCCCTCCCCCGGCCCCTCGCTCCTGCCCCCTGGGGCCCCTCTGTGATGGTGCTTCCCGTGGGAGCCAGCTGAGGTCACTCAATCAGGGTGAACTGCAAACAGACCGGGGCAGACAAACCCCAAACGCTGGTGGTTATTCCAATACTTCGATTTACCAGCCAGCGCAGAACAGCGTCTGTAGCACCTCCCTGGTTCCTCAGAGTCCAAACCCCGCAGTTCCCTTCAAGTGCCCAGCCCCAGGCCTCCGGCCAGACACACCTGGCAGAGATGATGATGATTCCTGAGAATCTTACTTCATCATATAAAAGAAAAGGTTCTTCCAATCCCAAAGGATCAGCCACACACCCGGGTCCAATTATAACTTAGATCTCACCCAAAATACACGCTACAGCCAATTCTTATTAACTAAGCTAAAATGTATTAAAAAAGAAAAGAGAGAGAGTTGGTTAAAAGATCAATACACAGACAGACGTGAATTCAATTCTTGAGGTTCAGACACAGCAGAGATGAGCTTGTAGTTGCCAAAAGTCCTTTTAGAAACAGTCCAGAGGTTACAGTCCAATGTCCATATTCAGGGTGGCTCCAGTCAGTGACTGGGGATCTCAATCCTTGTGGCTCCGGGTTCCCCCTCTTGAAACCCAAAGCAGATCTGAGATGCAGCAGGATCCTGTCCCAGGTTCTTACACATTTCCAGCCGCCTTTCGGCCTGAGAAAACAATCTGCTCAAGTCTCCTTTTCCCAACCCGCCTGGCAATTAGCCCAGGGGAATTAATCCATTAAACGGTTCAGATGCAGGTGACCACAACCTGCAGAGAGACACAGAGACAATAACACTATTTCCCTCAAGTATCATCATAAATGTGAATATTCCCTTTGATCTTTGAATTAAAACTCTAGCAATAGACAAGGCTTGTTTGCTGCCATCACAAGACCTGAGCAAACAGCTCCCCTCCTCCCTCTACCAATGCGGCTGCGTTTCAAAGCTCTGCTCATTTACAGACCTTCCCAACCCGTCCTCAAGGGTCCCCCCTGGGGCAGGTCAGTCCGGGAGGTAATTAACTCTTTCTGCCCTGTCACCTTCCAATGAGAAATTATATCACCTCATAACGTCACAGCCTCCCCCGGCCCCCACGCTCCTCCTGCCCCCCGGGGCCCCTCCCTCGGCCCCCGCGCTCCCCGCTCCTCCTGCCCCCCCGGGGCCCCTCCCTCGGCCCCCACGCTCCCCCTGCCCCCCGGGGCCCCTCCCCCGGCCCCCGCGCTCCCCGCTCCTCCCGCCCCCCGGGGCCCCTCCCTCGGCCCCCACGCTCCCCCTGCCCCCCGGGGCCCCTCCCCCGGCCCCCGCGCTCCCCGCTCCTCCCGCCCCCCGGGGCCCCTCCCTCGGCCCCCACGCTCCCCCTGCCCCCCGGGGCCCCTCCCTCGGCCCCCACGCTCCACCTGCCCCCCGGGGGCGCTCCCCGTGCCCCCGCGCGCGCCGCTCCTCCTGCCCCCCGGGGCCCCTCCCTCGGCCCCCGCGCTCCCCGCTCCTCCACGACCCAGGGGCCACTCCCCCGGCCCCCGCGCTCCCCGATCCCCCAGCCCCCCGGGTCCGCTCCCCCGGCCCCCGCGCTCCCCGCTCCTCCCGCCCCCCGGGGCCCCTCCCCCGGCCCCCGCGCTCCCCGCTCCTCCCGCCCCCCGGGGCCCCTCCCCCGGCCCGCGCGCTCCGCCCGCCCCCCGGGCCCCCTCCCCCGGCCCCCGCGCTCCCCGCTCCCCCCGCCCCCCGGGGCCCCTCCCCCGGCCCCCGCGCTCCCCGCTCCTCCCGCCCCCCGGGCCCCTCCCTCGGCCCCCGCGCTCCTCCCGCCCCCGGGGCCCCTCCCTCGGCCCCCGCGCTCCCCGCTCCTCCCGCCCCCCGGGGCCCCTCCCCCGGCCCCCCCGCTCCCCGCTTCTCCTGCCCCCCGCGGCCCCACCCCCGCCCCCCCCGCCCCCCACCCCTCCCGCCCCCGGGGCCCCTCCCTCGGCCCCCGCGCTCCCCCCTCCCCCCGCCCCCCGGGGCCCCTCCCCCGGCCCCCGCGCTCCCCCCGCCCCCCGGGGCCCCTCCCTCGCCCCCAGCGCTCCCCGCTCCTCCCGCCCCCCGGGGCCCCTCCCCCGGCCCCCACGCTCCCCGCTCCTCCCGCCCCCCGGGGCCCCTCCCCCGGCCCCCGCGCTCCCCGCTCCTCCCGCCCCCCGGGGCCCCTCCCCCGGCCCCCGCGCTCCCCGCTCCTCCCGCCCCCCGGGGCCCCTCCCCCGGCCCCCGCGCTCCCCGCTCCTCCCGCCCCCCGGGGCCCCTCCCCTGGCCCCCGCGCTCCCCGCTCCTCCCGCCCCCCGGGGCCCCTCCCCCGGCCCCCGCGCTCCCCGCTCCTCCCGCCCCCCGGGGCCCCTCCCCCGGCCCCCGCGCTCCCCGCTCCTCCCGCCCCCCGGGGCCCCTCCCCCGGCCCCCGCGCTCCCCCCGCCCCCCGGGGCCCCTCCCCCGGCCCCCTCGCTCCCCGCTCCTCCCGCCCCCCGGGGCCCCTCCCTCGGCCCCTCTGACCCACCCCCTGCCTCCCCCGAAAGCTCCCCCTGCCCCATCCCAGCCAGCGAATTCCCCTACCCTTGGCACTGCCCCCCGAGCCCTGGCGTCCCCTGACCCACCTCTCTCCCGTCCAGGCCCCACCACCATGATGTCCGAGGGCACCAGGAACATCGTGGCGGCCATGAAGGCCCACGGGATCCGGAAGGTGGTCGTGTGCCTGTCGGGTGAGTCCAGCGGCCCCCGCCCTGAGCTGTGGGCACGGCCCTGCCCGCGTCTCCCTGGGCTCGGGGCCGGATTCCGGCTAGGTCCTTCCCCGAGCTGTGCAGCTCTCTGAGCACGGGGGGGCCTGCTCCTGCGCCCGCTATTGAGGAGGTTTCTGGTTCAGCCCCTCCCCGCGTTAGCGGCTCCGGTTTGCCAGGTTCTTGCGCCAGCTCCGGGATTAGCAGAACGACGGGGCAGGTGGGAGCCCCGGGGGCTGGCCGGCCGCGAACTCGTAGGAGAAACCCCTTGGAAATGGTTCAGCGGGCGCCGTTCCAAGCCCTCCGGCCTAGCGCCGGGGGGAGAGACCCCAGAGGGAGCCGAGCACCCTGGGGTGGGGAGTTCTCGGCGTCTCCCTCGTCGCCTGGTCCTGGGCTGGCCCCGCCGTGCAGCGACGCCTCGTGGGTCTTTGGGCAGGTTCCCTCCTGGTCGTTCCTCCCCTGCCAGGGGGGTTCCTAACCCCTTTGCCTCGGGTTCAGGAGCACGTCCGCCCCTTCGCTCCCTGGTGTCCTGGGGGCCGTGGGGCTGCCCCAAGCCGGGAGAAACGAGCCCCGTGCGGTAACCTGGCCGCAGGGTCACCCGGCAGCTTCCTCGTGTGCGACGCTGGAGGCTCCAGGGTTACCCGCTACTGTCTGACGGGCCTTGCAGGCGCCTCACGTCTCTGCCTTACCAGATACCCCCGTCTCCCTCTGTGGGCAGAGCACAGTCACCAGCGGCTTTATCCTCGCGTCCCCCGGGGTAAGCCCCGCCTCTCAGCTGGGGACAAAAGGACTTGCCCAAGTCACACAGAAAGTCAGTGGGAGAGAACCCAGGAGTCCGGACTCCCATCCCCCCTGCTCTAACCACTAGACCCCACTCCCCTCCCGGAGCTGAGGAGAGAACCCAGGAGTCCTGGCTCCCACCCTCCTGTTCTAACCACTAGCCCCCACTCCCCTCCCAGAGCTGGGGAGAGAACCCAGGAGTCCTGGCTCCCACCCTCCTGTTCTAACCACTAGCCCCCACTCCCCTCCCAGAGCTGGGCAGAGAAGCCAGGAGTCCGGGCTTTGCCGCCATTGCCCTCCCTCCCCTGTTCTGACTCTCCCCTCATGCCCCTCCCCGTAGCTTTCCTGATGTGGGACCTGAAGAAGGTGCCACCCAGGCTCCTGCCGGTGACGGAGGATCACATCCGCATGCACCAGATCCTGCAGGAGTCGGGGCTGGACTGCGTCTCCGTCATGCCGCCCCACATCGCTGGTGGGTCGGGGGCTCTGGCTGGGACCAGCTCTCTCTGCCAGTACCTGGGAGAGGGGGGCCGGGTGGGCTCCCCCCTGGGTCACGGGGGGCAATGGGTGGGGCAGGATACCCCCTCCCAGTTGGAGGGCTGGGCACACACACCCGGGCGGGCTCGCTGGCCGAGCAGGGGGCTGGCGTGGGAGGAAGGGGCCGGTGACCCTCCGTGCCGGCTACGTCCCAAGCTGTCCCTCCCTCCCTGCCCGCCAGACGACCAGCCGCTGACCGGGGACTATACGGTGACGGTGAACACGTCCGGCGGCGCCCGGGTCATCTCCAAGCACGACCTCGGCCACTTCTTCCTGAAATGCCTCACCACCTCGGAGTACGACGGGCAGAGTGTCTACCTCTCCAGGAACTACGCCAAGGTGTGAGGGCGCCGCGCCGGCCCCGCCGGGAACCACCCGCCCGCGCTGCCCCTGCCGCTTGGATCCAGCCGCCTGCCGCCACTTACCCACAGCCTCGCTGCCTGCTCCGGATCCAGGGGCTCGGCCCAGCTCCTAGCCGCTCCCACAGCGCAAGTGGGGCTGGCGGGCCCCTGGATCAGCGGCCAAAGGAGCGAGTCTGAACGGCCCGTGGCGGGAGAGAAAATTCAGCCTCCCAGCTCCCCGGCGTCTTTCCGCAGGTCAGTTTGCGAAGCTCCTTTGGGGCCAGCACTCAACCCCGGCTGGAGCTGCCCTGCTCACCCCATGGCGACCCCTTGCTGCCGAGCCCAGGCCTCGGGCTGCCTTTGCTATTCAGCTGTGGTTTGCTTCTCGCAGGCGGCAGCAGCCTCCGCCCACCTGCCGCGCGGGGACGAGTAAAGATTTCCTATTTTCTCAGATTGCATCTCGCGAGTTTCTTTCATCTCTGAGCAGCCAGCTCCCCAGCGTGCGTGTTCTTCATGGGGTCATTGCAGGATTAGCCTGTGCAACTCCTTGCCACTAGACTGTAATGGAGCGTTAAGGCTCCGATGAGCAGGAATAGCCAGTGCTCCGGATGCAGAGATTAAAACTACAGTGGAGAATTTGGGACAGTGGGCACCCCCGCCTGCAGAGCCCCCCGCCTGCAGAGCCCCCCAGCTGCAGGGCAGCATCGTCACGTCACGCTCTGAGCACCTGTCCACCCTGGATCTCAAAGCACTTCACACAGACGGGGCAGGACCATTATCCCCATGTTACAGCTGGGGAAATCAAGGCACAGAGCGGGAAAGTGACTTGCCCTAGCTGGGAACAGGCCCTAGGTGTCCCGTCTGCCCAGGCACCGTTCTAACCCTCGAGCTAAGAGGGTTCATGTCTCCCTGGGGGCGGCACTGCGGGGTCTCTGGAGCAGCTGCTGCTGGCCCGTTGCAGACAGGATACCGGGCCAGATGGGCTCTGGTGTGATCCGAGGGGTGGGGTGGGGCGATTCCTCAGCCCCCAAACAGCTGTACAGATATTAGCCAATTAGCCCCTGGTGCCCTGCGTGGCAGGCAGGCATCCCCACGTGCCAGAGGGGGAACCGGCCGCTGAAGAGGGAAGGGCCAGTCCACTGAGGATCGCACTGGCCCCTGAGAACAATGGGCTCTGCTGGGGGCTAAGTGGCACCATGGCCCAGTGGTTAGACCACCGGCCTGGGGCACGTGGAAGACCTGGACCAATAACCATGTTTCTGAATCCT
The DNA here is from genome assembly GCF_020497125.1 of Mauremys mutica. Lineage (NCBI taxonomy): Eukaryota > Metazoa > Chordata > Testudines > Geoemydidae > Mauremys > Mauremys mutica. The sequence goes on from NC_059086.1 coordinate 1,091,880, forward strand.
GTACAAGGTACCAGGCCTAGCCACGGAGTCACAGTGTCCCCTGATGGGCTCTGCACCCCAGGGAGCTCCTCAGCAGGGCTGCAGACTGTTTAAAGGGATAGCACCCAGGTCCCATTTGGGGAAACCGAGGCACGGAGCAATGCAGCGACTTGCCCAAGGCCATAGAAGGAGGCACTGGTAGAGCCAGGCGTTGAAGCTACGTCCACAGCGGGAGAACAAGGTGCTGAATCCAGCTGAGCTGCTGTACCCAGCTTCCTGGAGATTAGGCGGGAAGGGAACCCTGGGCTCCTCCGGCCTGACCTGCCTAGCCCTGGCCTGAGGCTGGAGCACGTCTCCCCGAGGGGCAGCCTGGCTGTAGCCACGAAGGGCCGTAGGGTTTAGGTGCCACCGCGGGGCACCGGCCTGCAGCTCGGCCCATGGCATGCACACGGCCACTTGGGTCCTGGCCTCCGAGCGCCCGTCTCCCGCCGGAGCCCCCGAGCAATGCCCAGGCCGGGGGAGACAGGGACTTCGCCGCCGGCCTCACGTCGGTGCCTGACCTGGGCAGGGGCTCGGCTGCTGCCTCTGGGATCGGGCCCCCGGGCGAGTTCACAAAACACCAGCTGGGTTGGGGGGAGGAAGCTCTCCCTTGTGAGCTGTGCGTGGGGCACCCCCCAGCAGGTGGGGGACACCTGGCTCCAGCCCCCCCCTTGGGGAAATGGGGGGGAGTGAACAGGGATCTGGCAGCTCTCGGGTGAGAGAGCCATTGTTCCATTGCCAGTCAAAGCTTCTCAGGGGAGGAAGGAAAACGGCGAGATTCTGGGTCTGGGGGCAGGACGATGCTTGGGAGACACGGTCTCATTCCCCAGACTCCCCACGCCCCCCCAGGGAACCACACTGGAGGCCGACAGGGCGGGCGTCTTGTTCTGTGTCTGTGCAGCACCTAGCACCCTGGGCACCATGGCAACGCAAGTAATAAACCATCACCCAAGATCCTGACCTGCCCCATCCCCTGCAGCTGGCAGCTCAGGAGCTGACCCCCCTGCAGCCTGGCAGAAACCAGCTGGTGCTGCGCACACAACCCACCAGTGCCGCAGGGCTTGTATCCGCAGCTTTCACTCACCAGGCCAAGTCTCCCTGGCCGCCCTGGGGTAGCAGGGACAGGCAGCAACAGACCACAGAGCCCAGGGGAGCTGCTGCCAGCTCCCTGCCCCCACCCTGGGCATGCCAAGGCATTAACCATAGACTCCCTGGATCACACATCTCCAGAGCCAGGGACAGAACCAGGAGTCCTGGCTCCCCCCCAACCACCAGCCACCACTCTCCTCCCAGAGCTGAGAAAGAACCCAGGAGTCCTGGCTCCCCACCACCACTCTCCTCCCAGAGCTGAGAAAGAACCCAGGAGTCCTGGCTCCCCACCACCACCACCACCACCACTCCCCTCCCCAAGCTGGGAGAGAACCCAGGAGTCCTGGCTCCCAGCCCCCCCTGCTCTAACCCACCAGCCCCCACTCCCCTCCCAGAGCTGCGGATAGAACCCAGGAGTCCTGGCCCCCAGCCCCCACTGCTCTAACCCACCAGCCCCCACTTCCCTCCCAGAGCTGCGGATAGAACCCAGGAGTCCTGGCTCCCCACCACCACCACCACCACTCCTACTCCCCTCCCCAAGCTGGGAGAGAACCCAGGAGTCCTGGCTCCCAGCCCCCCCTGCTCTAACCCACCAGCCCCCACTCCCCTCCCAGAGCTGCGGATAGAACCCAGGAGTCCTGGCCCCCAGCCCCCACGCAGTAACTTCCCTCGGACCCAGGAGTCGCGCTGCTCGCTCACCCCCGGGCTGGACCTTTCAGTCCCGGGGCAGCGGGAGGCGATCGCAGCCCCCCGGGGGGCGGGCCGGAGACACCTGGAGCGGCCAGGTGAGTCCCCGCTCAGCCAATCCCAGCCTCCCGAGGCGTCCGAACCAGCCAATGGGGGACCGGGGCCCGCGGGCGGCCCGTACAGACCCCGAGGCTAACGCCGGAGCGGCGGTAGGTACCGGGCCCGCGGGGGAACCTGGGCTCCGGGCCGGGCCGGGATTTTGCGCTGGGGGCTGCACCCCGCGGCTCACCCATTACCTGTGCCCCCCGCAGCAGCCCTGCAATGGGGGCTGCACCCCCCCCGCTCACCCCTTACCTGTGCCCCCCGCGCCCCTCCCCCAGCAGCCCTGCAATGGGGGCTGCACCCCCCCCCGCTCACCCCTTACCTGTGCCCCCCGCGCCCCTCCCCCCGCAGCCCTGCAATGGGGGCTGCACCCCCGCGCTCACCCCTTACCTGTGCCCCCCGCGCCCCTCCCCCAGCAGCCCTGCAATGGGGGCTGCACCCCCCCCGCTCACCCCTTACCTGTGCCCCCCGCGCCCCTCCCCCAGCAGCCCTGCAATGGGGGCTGCACCCCCCCGCTCACCCCTTACCTGTGCCCCCCGCGCCCCTCCCCCAGCAGCCCTGCAATGGGGGCTGCACCCCCCCCGCTCACCCCTTACCTGTGCCCCCCGCGCCCCTCCCCCCGCAGCCCTGCAATGGGGGCTGCACCCCCCCCGCTCACCCCTTACCTGTGCCCCCCGCGCCCCTCCCCCAGCAGCCCTGCAATGGGGGCTGCACCCCCGCACTCACCCCTTACCTGTGCCCCCCGCGCCCCTCCCCCAGCAGCCCTGCAATGGGGGCTGCACCCCCCCGCTCACCCCTTACCTGTGCCCCCCGCGCCCCTCCCCCCGCAGCCCTGCAATGGGGGCTGCCCACCCCCCCGCTCACCCCTTACCTGTGCCCCCCGCGCCCCTCCCCCAGCAGCCCTGCAATGGGGGCTGCTCACACACCCGCTCACCCCTTACCTGTGCCCCCCGCGCCCCTCCCCCAGCAGCCCTGCAATGGGGGCTGCACCCCCGCACTCACCCCTTACCTGTGCCCCCCGCGCCCTTCCCCCCGCAGCCCTGCAATGGGGGCTGCACACCCCCCCGCTCACCCCTTACCTGTGCCCCCCGCGCCCTTCCCCCCGCAGCCCTGCAATGGGGGCTGCACCCCCCCCGCTCACCCCTTACCTGTGCCCCCCGCGCCCCTCCCGCCTCGATGCAATCTCTCCTATCTCCCCACCCACGCACGAACTACATCTCCAGCAGTTGCACAACATTGAAGGTGGGGGCTGGGGAGGAGGGGCTCCGCCCGGCTGGGGGGAAGGGGAAGGAACAGCTTGGAGGAATGTGGGGGGAGGGTTTGGGAGAGGCTGAGATGTGGGGGGTCACCTGTCCCCTCTAGGTGCTAGTGGAGAGAGGGGGCAACTGAGGGGGTGAGGGGAGCCTTGGAGGAGGCTGGGAGTCGGGGTGGGGGGAGAGGCAGTGGGGTGGGAGGTTGCAGGGGTGGGGGGAGCCTTGGAGGGGGCTGGGAGTCAGGGTGGGGGGAGGGGCGGTGGGGTGGGAGGTTGCAGGGGGGGGGGGAGCGTGGGAGGGGGCGGGGAGTCGGGGTGGGGGGAGAGGCAGTGGGGTGCCATGCTGGTAGAAGGTTGCAGGGGTGGGGGGGGCTGGGAGTGGGGGAGGGGCGGTGGGGTGGGAGGTTGCAGGGGTGGGGGGCGCCTTGGAGGGGGCTTGGAAGGGGCTGGGAGTGGGGGAGGGGCGGGGGGGTGGAAGGGTGCGGGGGTGGAGGGGGCTTGGAAGGGGCTGGGAGTGGGGGAGGGGCGGGGGGTGGAAGGGTGCGGGGGTGGAGGGGGCTTGGAAGGGGCTGGGAGTGGGGGAGGGGCGGGGGTGGAAGGGTGCGGGGGTGGAGGGGGCTTGGAAGGGGCTGGGAGTGGGGGAGGGGCGGGGGGTGGAAGGGGGTGGGGGGCTGGGAGTGGGGGAGGGGCAGGGGGGTGGGAGGGTGCGGGGGTGGAGGGGGCTTGGAAGGGGCTGGGAGTGGGGGAGGGGCGGGGTGCGGGGGGGCAGGGGGAGGGGAGTGGGGGAGGGGCGGGGGGGTGGGCGGGTGCGGGGGTGGAGGGGGCTTGGAAGGGGCTGGGAGTGGGGGAGGGGCGGGGGTGTAGGGGGCTTGTAGGGGCTGGGAGTGGGGGAGGGGCGGGGGGGTGGAAGGGTGCGGGGGTGTAGGGGGCTTGTAGGGGCTGGGAGTGGGGGAGGGGCGGGGGGTGGAAGGGTGCGGGGGTGGAGGGGGCTTGGAAGGGGCTGGGAGTGGGGGAGGGGCGGGGGGTGGAAGGGTGCGGGGGTGGGGTATCAGGCGTGACCCAGGGTTTATAATGTCCGGGGCGGGGCGCTCGTTGCTGGGCCGGAGCCTGCGTCCCACATGGGCCAGGAGATGGGGCGAGCCGGCCGTCAGCCCGGGACCCCAGGGGAACGCCTTGGCCCAGCGTGTGGATCCTCGGCGGGGAGGGGGGGCACTGCCCAATAATGGGAACGTTTCTGGGCCAGGCCAGAAGCCGGGATTGCTGGCCCCGAATGGCTGGCGTCTCCCGTCCGCGCGGGCCAGGTTTGGCTGGAGCCGGAGCCGGAGCCGGGAAGGACGCGCCTAGATCCCCTGCGGATCAGGAGCCACCTTTGCCACCCTGGGCAGACTGGGCTTAATTCAGTGACGGGCATTTGGACGCTGGCTCTGGAGGCAAACAGCGTCTGCTGCTCCCCTTCAGCAGGGCTGGCGGCCAAGGCTGCCCCTCCCTGCCGAGTCGCCCGGCCGCTGGGGGTCACGTTCCAGCGGGGGGAGGGACAGGGCTGCTCCCCACTTGCGTTCGGTTTGGGGCTTTTTGCTGAGGTCGCTGGGCGGGCGAGAGCCCTTGTGGGGATGCCGTGATCCTGGCCAAGCCCCTTTGCCGGGGTGGCCGATTTCCCTCGGAAATGGGGAAGCTGTCGCTGCTCTAACCTGTCCCGGCGCTGACTGGGAGCCTCTGCCGGGCCTGCAAATCTCCTCGGTGTAGACACGGCTTAAGAAATGGGCCTTTCCCCTAATCAGGTTCTCTCAGTGGAGCTCACTGAGCGCGATTTAAACCCCCGGGTTCGCACCACTGGCGACGTCTGTGGTCCGGCCTGCAGCCAGAACCCACGTGGGCATTGCTACTTCGCGGGGGGGTGTGAAAACGTCACGCCCCAGAGAGACCCAGCCCATGTCCCAGTGTAGACGCTGCTAGATTGACAGTCGAGCTCGAGCCGCCTCTCGGGGTGGATTAACTGCAGGGAGAGAGAGCTCCCTTCTGCCAGGGGAGCGAGTGAGCCGGCCGACCGCCCCGCTGCGCCCCTTAACAACCCCACGGCCCCCGCGGCACGGAGTCACGGCCCCCGCGGCGCGGCGTCACGGCCCCCCCGGCGCGGAGTCACGGCCCCCGCTGTGAGGTCGACGCGGGCTCAGTGTAGACGTCACGTCACTTACGTCGACTGTTCCTGGCTTTCAGGAGCTGCCCTGCAGCCCCCCATGCAGCGCTCCGGGTGAGGCTGCACACCGCCGGCGCTGGGAGCTGCGTGTAGACGTGCACCCGTGATGGACTGACTGGCGTCTGGATGCCAGCGTAAGTCCACTTTGTAGTGCAGACGTGGCCTGAGGCTAAAACTCCACCTGCTGCGTTTCTGCCTTACCCTCACCCTGGTTGGTCCGGGTGGAGCCGTGACTTTTCTCAACGTCCCGGCCAGGGCCGGCTCCAGACCCAGCGCGCCAAGCGCACGCGTGGGGCGGCATTTTAACTGGAGGGCGGCTGGCGGGTCCAGCGGACCTTCCGCAGTCATGCCTGCGGGAGGTCCAACGGAGCCGCGGGACGACCGGACCTCCCGCAGGCATGACTGCGGCGGGTGTGCTGGTCCCGCGGCTCGTGTGGACCTCCCGCAGGCATGACTGCGGCGGGTGTGCTGGTCCCGCGGCTCGTGTGGACCTCCCGCAGGCATGACTGCGGCGGGTGTGCTGGTCCCGCGGCTCGTGTGGACCTCCCGCAGGCATGACTGCGGCGGGTGTGCTGGTCCCGCGGCTCGTGTGGACCTCCCGCAGGCGTGCCTGCGGAAGCTGCACCGTAGGCGCGGGACCAGCGGCACGTCTGTGGGAGGTCCTGCGGAGGCGTGGGACCGGCGCCCGGCAGCGCGAGCGGCGCAGCGCGCCGCCCTGCTTGGGGCGGCGGAATTTGTAGAGCCGCCCCTGGTCCCGGCCTCGCTTGGCACTGTTGCCGCATGCCGTTAAGCATCCGGTGTCTCTTGGGTGGCTGCAGCGCAGGGATCCCCGGCCCGGGTGTGTAGAAGTAACGTGCTCTGTTGCAGAGACGAAGAGTCAATGGGAGGAACAGACTTGACTGAAATAAGCAGGCGCCCTGTAGCATCTCTTGTGGCTAGTGACTTTGAGCGTTCGGCCAGCTGATAAAGGCTGCTGCCGGATTGTTGGGGGGGGTGGTGGTGGTGTCTGAGATGGTTTGTAGAAAGACAATACTGCGGTTTCTCTAACTCACCCCCACCACACACACCTCTTCCTTGCAGGGAGCGATGCCTGCGGCAGAGAAGCGCAAACTCTCGGCGAGGGAGGATGTCTCGAGCGACGCGGTGGCTCCTCAGGACGCCGAGCTGTCTGCGCAGCTGCGCCGGTCTCTCTTCTACGCCACGGTGGATAAATTCAGGAAGGAATGCGTGGAGAAAAGGCCTATCCTACACTGCCACGTGCTGATCTGCAACACCCTCCATCGAATCCGGGAAGAGATGTGCCTGGAACAGAGCCTCCTCCCTGGCCTGAATCCCCCGGCCGCTACGCATCCACCTTCTGGCCAGCCGGAAGTTACGGCCCCGTCTCTGGCCTGGGAGGTGACATCCCGGTTCAAGGCAGCGAGCCAGCCTCCGAAAGGCCCGGGTGACGCGGAGACAGCAGGGTTCGCCTTTTCTGCAGCCTCTGCCGTCCCCGCCATCCTGGAGGAGCTGGAGCTGGCCCGGGATCCCGGTGGCCTGCAGGACTTGCTTGCAGACCTCAGACCTGCTGTGGAAGAAGCCGGCTTGCCCCAGAGCCACCGGCAGCCAGACGCTGGAGCGAGCCACAGGCTGCAGACAACAGGCAGCCGCTGTGTGGCTGACGAGCTTCACCAGGGTTCGCCGGCAGACGCCGCAGCAAACCTGAGCCTGGGAACCGCCTTAGGGGAAGCGTGGCCACAGGCCGAGCTGCTGCTGGCCAGCGCTGAGTTTGCTAAACCTGCCAATTCCTCCTTCGGGAGCTTTGAGATCCTGGTCTCCGGCTACCTCAGTGACCTGGCTGGGGACGATCTGTTTTCCGACATCGACACTACGGGCTTCGAGAGCTTCGGGGCAGAAGCGCCCAGCAGCCGGCAGCCCTCCCAGGCCAGCGGTGACCCGGCAGTGCCCTGCAACACGGCAGGGAGAGAGTGGCATTACCTCGAGCACCTGATGGAGATAGTCATGGGCTCCTAATGCCACGCTTCTCCTGCCCGTCCTCCGCGTCCAGACACAGGCCGCTTGGGTTCCCTGCCGAAGCCGCGCCCCTTGATCGTCTCAGGCGATGGGGATAGTCGGTTACTTCTCTGGCGCTGCAGGATTGGGTCCTTCTGCTGGCACGAGTTGAAAACTCCTACGTACCGCAGCCAATCGGCCCCCGACTTGCACCTGTTCCCACCCACTGCTGCCGAGCTACCTGTGCCATTGCCGCCTCCTCTCTCTGGATGGCGCGGAAGGCTCCTGCCGGAGGTGGAAATTGGCATCGTGGCTTCCATGAAGAGGGATTTGGCTTGTGTTTTAATGCCGTAACGCTAGTGCCGAGAGGGAAGGCTACGAACCAGCCAGCTGCATCTCAGGTCACTGGCTGTTTTCCTCCATGAAACGCCCGGGCAGCGTCCGTGTTGCTTCACGCCCAGAAAAATGGTTCTCGTCGGCCGGCCTGTAACTCGCAGACCCTGCACGTGGCAACTTGCCTCTTGCTTTGCCGGCTGAGTCTACATCCTGGTACGGTGTCAGCTTTGGGAGCCAGCTTTGCTACCTCCAACCACAGGCTGGTCTCGCTGAAGTGGCCTTGGGGCGTATTTGGGTGATAGATTTTATCCCTCTACCTCCGTGGGGCTGGGATTCTCTCTGGAGTCTCTCTGAGTAAGGGGCGTTAGCGGGACGGTGTCTTTTACCGACTCTCGGTAGGGCTGCGGTGCGACGAGGCTGCAGGAGCGCTGCACGGCTGCGTGGGACTAGTCCTGGGCAGACTCTCCCCGTCAGAGTGACAGCAGCTGATCTCCGGAGAGCCCTCGCTGCTGGCCTGCAGCGTCCCCTCAGCCCGCGGGCACCTGTCTGCGGCCTGAAGGAGCCACGTTTGGGTGCCCCGAGACCACCCCTTGGTTTTTGCTCATGCATCCGGCTACCGGTCTCGCTGGGTTCAGGCAGCAAGCCGGCAAACGGCTGGGCCTGGGGGTCTGTTCCCTGGATTCCTCTTCCGATGCTTCCCATGCAATTTGTTGGCTGCAATATGTGATGCACGACATGCAGCCACGTCGTTTTATATGCACCCTAGTCAGTAAAAGTCTATCTCCTTGGGTCTGTTTTGAGTATCTTCCTGAGCACCACAGAGCTCTGTGCTCTTTGCGTAGACTCTTGTCCGAAGTCTTGTCAGTGTTTCAGACCCAATCGTTTGCAGCAACGGGCCTGTTTGTTTTCTCTCGCGGCGGGAGCCTCCGTGCTCTGCCCTCGGCCGATCCAGGCGTGAACGCTGTCTGTGGAGAGCTGCAAAACTTCTTGAGAAGCCGTTGTGATTTGTAATGATTTATTCTTAGGCCTCTGGGCCAAGCAAGGCAGGCGTGATCATTGTGTTCCAGGCCAATGCTGAGACACCAGAGAGGGCTGTGACTCACCCAGTCTCTAACTAGGTCCCTTTACAGGGTCTCAGGTTGGGCACACGCAAGTCATTGCTACAGGTTGTGGTTTCAGGTCTCTTCTGGAAGCCTAGAATGTTTTCGTGGGTTGCTCTGGTCCTGTACCCCTGAGATCTTTGCCTGGGTTGCTCCAGGAAACCCATCCAGTTGTAACATGGCCCTACCTGTTACAAGCTCCTCAGGGGTGTAAATTGGGGGGTGGATTGAGAGGTCCAGCCTCCCTGTGTTTGGCCAGAGTCCTGTCTTCTCATTATTCCCAGCATGGAAGATCACGCCGGCCGTGCACCAGAGACTAGCCCTTGAGTCTGACTTTCAGACGTGCTCAGCCCCCTCCCAGCTTCAGCCATCTTCCCTGGGAGCTGCCAAGTGCTCAGGTGTTCGGCAGGTCTGGGCTGATCCCAGGGGTGCTGCACTCCCGGGCAGGGCTGCCCGGGGGGGGGAAGGGGGGGGCAAGTGGGGCAATTTGCCCCAAGGCCTGGGGGCGGTCCAAGTCTTTGGCGGCGTTTCAGCGGCGGGGGGCCCTTCGGTGCTGCCGAAGACGCGGAGCGACTGAAGGGCCCCCCGCTGCCAAAATGCCGCCGAAGACCCAGACCAAGCGCCGCAGCTCCCCCGCTCTGCCCCAGGGTCCCTGCTCCCGGGAATCTGCCCTTAAGGGACCTGAAGACCTGGTGGGTGTTGACGTTTCATGAGAATACACGGAAATGTGAGATTCGTGCCAGGAAGATGGAGCATTCCCGGGGTTGCCGTGTGTGTGAAGAGATGCCCATCTTGGTATGCTGCTCGGCCAGGGCTGGGGGGTCACGGTAGCGCTGCACCTGTTCAGCGTTAGGATTATTATAAGCCACAGGCAGCGGACGCGCTCCGTCCTGTCGGTGCCTGATGGTAACGGAACAAAAAGCAGGCACCTTCTCCCAGAATACCTGGGCTGTACAGAGAGCTGCAGCCCGGCCATTGCAATCTCCAGCTGCGTTAGCGATGGCCCTGCGGGCTCGGGCAAAACTCCTGTTTAAATCGCGTTCGGCCCGAGAGGGGAGCAGGGCTCGGTGTGGAGAAGTGGATGCACAAGGAGATCTAGTAGCTTTTCTTCTTAACTGAAATTACGTGACCTTTAACTAAAGCCATGGTTAAGCAACGAGCTTAATTTATCTTACAGCATTGTGTGTGCGCATGTTTCAGTTTGTAATTTGCACCTTGCAAGTAATTGCACTTTTTCATACCTGACAAGCTCAAATCATGCTGTAATCTGGGTATAAAGGATTCAAATATCAGTGTAAAATCACCCACGTGTGGCAAGTGCCCTGAATCTGCTGAGAAACTCTAGGGCAAATGCTCCTTATGCAGATCTGCATAATTAAACTGTTATGTAGAGTTGCTCTACCTGAATTGTGAGTTTAAACTCTTGCACTGATTGCACCTGTCTTGTTAAACGTGATTGAATGAACTGTAGCTGGCTGCTCAGACACATGGGCACATGTTGAAACAAACTGTGCTGGCGAAACTCGCGATGCCGGGTTACTTTACTTACTTCACTTTGTGAATAAAAGTGTTGGCTCCAGGGAGGAGGGAGCTTTCTTCTTTCCAGTGCGCCGATCCCACGGGAGTGTCTGCCGGGAGCTGCAGGGTGTCACCGGGGGTTCAACTGGGGATGGTGGGGGAAAAGGCTCCTTTTAATTCTCCTCACTGAAATCTCTAGGAAGGTTGATCTGGGGGCTGCAGGTAGGACTGGGGAGAGGGATAGCTCAGTGGTTTGAGCATTGGCCTGCTAAACCCAGGGGTGGGAGTTCAATCCTTGAGGGGGCCACTTAGGGATCTGGGGCAAAAATTGGTCCTGCTAGTGAAGGCAGGGGCTGGACTCGATGACCTTTCAAGGTCCCTTCCAGTTCTAGGAGATTGGTATAGCTCCAATTGTTGTTGTTGTTTATTATAAATGGTTGGGCGGGATTCTCTGCTCGATATTCTGCAGATCAGACTTGGGTGTACAGAACAAGTGACCTAGAAGTGAAAGGCTCCATGTCCCAGTGTAACCCCCGGTGCTCTCCACCCCCTCGACGGGCCTGGAGTAACTGGGTCCCTTAAATAAACAGCTGCCCCACGCTTTCTGGCCAGAGCAGAATTCCCTCCTTGCCTTTTGATCCCTGCTCTATCTCCTACTAGCCGAGTCCCATGTAGGAAACCAAGCGATAAGCGAATCCGTAGGTCTCCCATCCTCACATTTGCACACAAACTAGTAGTGCTGGCCACAGCCAGGACTTGTCTTTTCACTCCGCATCTCACGGATGAGGGAAGAAACTGCCTGATTTGTGGGACTTTTTTCTAAATTCAGATTTTGCCCGTCTCGAAGCCGGTAGGAAACGGCTGGCTCCTAAGAACTGGTCTTTGCCTTTGCTGGCCCCGTGGCTGGTTTGCCGGCATCTGGAAGCTATCACTGGGCAGAGCGAGACGTTCTCTCTGCTGCAGCTGGCCAGTGCAAACACAATAACTGCACGTCCAGGGAGCACCTGGGAACAGAACGTTCAGGCAGACGAGCTCCCGCTCAGCTAAAGTAAAGAGCGACTTGTGTGCCAGCCCTGCCTCGCCTCTGAGCCGGAGCCGGGCTGCCAGCGCCCTTGGCACGGGCTCCAATACCCACATCGCTGGTCATGTTAGACCAGCAGCTTGGTGAGTTAACCCTGAAGGTCCCTGGTGTGCTGGGGGCGGGGGGAGCTGGTGGGATCTGGCCTTGGGTCTGATCGTGTTTGTAAAAACGAATGGAGATGGACTGGGGGGGAAGTGAGCTGTTTGGTGGGAGCAGCGCGGGGGGGGGAAGGACGGCGTTCCAGCTGCTGCAGCCCGGACAAAGGTGAAGGTAACGTGTCACTGCTCCGTCCATTGCTGACCGAGAGGGTTAGCACCTTGCAAGAAACCCCTTGAAATGAGGTGGGTAATTAACCCCCCTGCAGTCGCAGGCCAAGGGAGGGTTAGTAGGTTGCAGATGGTTTATAATGACCCATCAAAGCAGCGTCTGGCGAGACCATGGCTTTGAGTGGCCAGCGGAGTTCTGAATTTAAGCTCCCAAGCTCACCTTTGGAGGGGGCAGGTTTTTCCTGCAGGCCGGCCGGGCGGTCGGACGTGGCGGGGTGGCTTGGGGGTTGTGTCTCATCCTTGCTCTGCCAGAGCTCAGGCGAGCACGGGCTGACTGGGGCATTTGAAAAGGCGACAACGGCTGCCTGGGAATCCCTTCGGGTAGCAGGGGGGAGCTGGGAGTTCTCCTTGCACCTGGGCTCAGGGCTCCCCTCAATGTACCTGCTTCCACTCCCTGCCCCGGTGGCCTGGCCTGCGGGCGAGCCCGCTGTCTGAGCAGCCTTTCCTCGCGGTGCCAGTCTCATCCGGCCGCCCGCGCAGCTGCTCCCGGGTTCCAGACGCAGCAGGGCCAAGTGAACGGGGAAAGCGGGGTTCTAGGCACAGCGCCGGGTGCCTGGGCAAGTCTCTGTGCTTCTGTCCCCCCCGTCCCCGCCATGGGGCCTGCGTGCGCCCAGGGCAGGGGCCGTCTCCCAGGCGTACAGTGGGGCAAGCAGCCGGGGACCTCGGCTGCTCTGGAGATACTAGAGGGCTGAGGCGGGACAGGAGAGACCTTTCCTTGGCTCGAGTTCTGGGGGCGAGGGGGTGGTGGAGGGGGGCGAGCCGGGGCTCTGGCCTGGCAGCTGCAGGCTGGTGCGACGCAGGTCAGAGCAGAGGGGGGATGGCTGTAAAAGGCTGACGGCAGGTCAGGCGGAGGCGTGGGCCTGCTGTGTAATGCTGAGAGCGGCGCAAGCTGGGCCCCAGAGAAAGCGGCTGGGGACCTGCCCCAGCTCAGCTCAGGCCTGGCCCTTGTGCAGTCGCAGGGCAACGCCGCCGGCCCTTTCGCTTTCGCTTCTCAGCCCCGCACTGGTCTTTCACTTTCCTCTAAATCACATGAAGCCTGACGCTCTGCGGCAGCCCGGACCCCCTGCCCCTGGCGTGCAGCACCCTGTGCGGATGGGCAGGGGCCACCCCGCTGTGCTCTGCTGGGGGGGGGCTGCCCGGCCCCCCCTGCCCCTCGCGTGCAGCACCCTGTGCGGCTGGGCAGGGGCCACCCCTGCTGTGCTCTGCTGGGGGGGGCTGCCCGGCCCCCCCTGCCCCTCGCGTGCAGCACCCTGTGCGGATGGGCAGGGGCCACCCCGCTGTGCTCTGCTGGGGGGGGCTGCCCGGCCCCCCCGGTGCCCCCTGCCCCTCGCGTGCAGCACCCTGTGCGGATGGGCAGGGGCCACCCCTGCTGTGCTCTGCTGGGGGGGGCTGCCCGGCCCCCCCCTGCCCCTGGCGTGCAGCACCCTGTGCGGCTGGGCAGGGGCCACCCCTGCTGTGCTCTGCTGGGGGGGGCTGCCCGGCCCCCCTGCCCCTCGCGTGCAGCACCCTGTGCGGCTGGGCAGGGGCCACCCCGCTGTGCTCTGCTCGGGGGGGGGGGGCTGCCCCGCCCCCCCGGCGCCCCCTGCCCCTCGCGTGCAGCACCCTGTGCGGCTGGGCAGGGGCCACCCCTGCTGTGCTCTGCTGGGGGGGGCTGCCCGGACCCCCTGCCCCTCGCGTGCAGCACCCTGTGTGGCTGGGCAGGGGCCACCCCTGCTGTGCTCTGCTGGGGGGGGCTGCCCAGTGCCCCCTGCCCCTCGCGTGCAGCACCCTGTGCGGCTGGGCAGGGGCCACCCCTGCGGTGCTCTGCTGGGGGGGGCTGCCTGGCCCCCCCGGTGCCCCCCCGGCCCCTCGCGTGCAGCACCCTGTGCGGCTGGGCAGGGGCCACCCCTGCTGTGCTCTGCTGGGGGGGGCTGCCTGGCCCCCCCGGTGCCCCCCCGGCCCCTCGCGTGCAGCACCCTGTGCGGCTGGGCAGGGGCCACCCCTGCTGTGCTCTGCTGGGGGGGGCTGCCCGGCCCCCCCGGTGCCCCCCCTGCCCCTCGCGTGCAGTACCCTGTGCGGCTGGGCAGGGGCCACCCCTGCTGTGCTCTGCTGGGGGGGCTGCCCGGCCCCCCCTGCCCCTCGCGTGCAGCACCCTGTGTGGCTGGGCAGGGGCCACCCCTGCTGTGCTCTGCTCGGGGGGGCTGCCCGGCCCCCCCGGTGCCCCCCCGGCCCCTCGCGTGCAGCACCCTGTGCGGCTGGGCAGGGGCCACCCCTGCTGTGCTCTGCTGGGGGGGGCTGCCTGGCCCCCCCGGTGCCCCCCCGGCCCCTCGCGTGCAGCACCCTGTGCGGCTGGGCAGGGGCCACCCCTGCTGTGCTCTGCTGGGGGGGGCTGCCCGGCCCCCCCGGTGCCCCCCCTGCCCCTCGCGTGCAGCACCCTGTGCGGCTGGGCAGGGGCCACCCCTGCTGTGCTCTGCTGGGGGGGCTGCCCGGCCCCCCTGCCCCTCGCGTGCAGCACCCTGTGTGGCTGGGCAGGGGCCACCCCTGCTGTGCTCTGCTGGGGGGGGCTGCCCGGCCCCCCCGGTGCCCCCCCGGCCCCTCGCGTGCAGCACCCTGTGCGGCTGGGCAGGGGCCACCCCGCTGTGCTCTGCTGGGGGGGGCTGCCCGGCCCCCCCCTGCCCCTCGCGTGCAGCACCCTGTGCGGCTGGGCAGGGGCCACCCCTGCTGTGCTCTGCTGGGGGGGGCTGCCCGGCCCCCCCAGCGCCCCCGGCCCCTCGCGTGCAGCACCCTGTGCGGCTTGGCAGGGGCCACCCCTGCTGTGCTCTGCTGGGGGGGGCTGCCCGGCCCCCCCGGTGCCCCCCCTGCCCCTCGCGTGCAGCACCCTGTGCGGCTGGGCAGGGCCCACCCCCGCTGTGCTCTGCTGGGGGGGGAGGGGCTGGAACCGCCCTGCGTGGAACCCCAGCTCTGCTCGGGGGGGGGGGCGGCAGGATCCGGGGTAGATGGGCCCCTGGCTGGCTGGAGCAATGCGGGCTGCACTAAGGGGGTGGGGGAGTGGGGCTGGTGAGGGCTAGGGGAGAGGAGGGGGCGGGGCATGCCCGGAGTCTCCTCCCTCTTCCCCCCCCCCGCCCCATGACTCCGGCTGCTGCGGGCTGAGCCCCGACAAACTCATCCCACCCCGCCCGCGGCGGGGCCTGCCACTCAAACCGCCCGCCCCGCCTCTCGCTTGAATCGCTCACGTCCGCTCTCTGTATGCAGATGAGCCGCTTGGTCATGGCCAATCAGATGGCAGTGGGGCAGGGCCTCTTGGTATTTCCTTTCACCCCGCCCCTCCCTCCAGCTGTGTTGATTCGGTCCCGTCCGCCCACTGTATGCAGATGAGGCGTGCGGCCGAGCCCCGCTATTGGCTGGCGTACTGCTCCCCCCTCCCGCGGACAATCGGAGGGGCGGGGCCTGGCGCGGCCGGGCAGATGTAGCAATTCCCGGTGGCCGAGTCGGTTTCGGAGCCGGAGGGGGGGAGATGCCGGCTGCTGATTGGCTGCGCGCCGCGTTCCAAACCCCCCTGATTGGGCCCTGAGGAGCCGGGTATGTAAATGAGGGTCTGGAGGAGTCCGGCGGCGGGGCTCGCGCTGCCCGGGACGGGACGGGGCGCGGGGGGAGCCCGGGGCCGGAGCCCGGTGAGTCACTCGGGCCGGGCGGGGAAGGAGGCTCCGGCTGCTGCGTGACTCACCCGCCCCCGCCGCTGCTCCGCCCGCCGCGTGGGGCTGCCGCCCCCGAGCCACGGGGCCCCCCCGGGGCGAGGCACGAGCAGGGGTAGCCCCCCCCCATGCCATGCACCGAGCGCTGGGGACCCCCGGCACGGGGCAGGCAGCAGGCGGCCCCCCCGTGCAGCGGGGCCGTGCCCGGATTAGTGGGGTGCCGGGGGGCTCCCCCATTGGGGTGTCTAACGCCCCATTCTGCCTGCGGGGGGGGGGGAATAACCTACCTAGGAAACAAAATCGCCCCGTTGGGAAACGAACCTTTGGGCCCAGGAGGAAAGCCCAGGGGCTGGGATCAGAACCGGCCGTGCCCCCCCCAGCCCAGCTCGGGGCACAGTCCTGCTCCCCAGCAGCCTCCGGCCATGGAACGGGGTAAAACGCGCAGCCGGAGCTGGGGGCCGGCCCAGGCCAGGTTCCCAAGGGCGCCGAGACCAGGGGCAAATGGCTCTTCTGGCAGGCGCCGAGCATAGGACCCTGCACTGGGACTCAGGGCACCTGGCTTCGCTTTTGTGACCTTGGGCAAGTGACATTCCTGTCTGAGCCTCAGTTTCCCCATCTGTAGGCATTGCGACGTCATGTGCAGGCTGCCGGGAGACCTCTGAGTGCAAAGCCCTGGGTCCGAGCAAAGGGTTCATCCGCTCCGGGACAGGACCGAGACATGCTGCCAGGGGGCTGGCTGTGGGGGAAGTGGGTCTTGCTGCTACTGCCCGGAGCTGTCAGTCTGGCACCCTGGAGCCGCACATGTTTAAAACTTTCTGGGTCTGATTCTCCGTGTGCCAAGTGAGTGCCAGGTGCTGCCAGTTCAGCATGGCTGCAGCTGTGGTCTGGGACTTCAGAGACCTGGGTTCATAGCCCTGGCTCTCGCTGGCCTGCTGGGTGACCTTGGACACGTTGTGGTGCTCTGTGCCTCAGTTTTCCCATCTCTACAATAGAGAGGATGCGATAGTGGCCTCCTCTGTACAGTGCTTTGCAAAGGTCCCTATTTGTGTAGCTGTAATTAGGTGTGTACGGCGGGAGCAGCCCCTAGGAATCACGGCCCTGTATACACAGATACTGTATCAGTACGTCAACTGTTAGTTCTTCCGGGCATTTCTGGGCCTTCGAGAAGGGGGCCCTGCTCCGAATACCAGCGACTAACAAGGATCATACAACATCCATGATTACTAATCATTTATATTAGGGTGGCACCTCGAGGGCTCCAAGGCCCATCACACCGGGTGCTGCACAGACCCTGCCCCGAGAGCTCCCTGTCTGGGTAGGCAAGGCTGAGAGGGGAAACTGAGGCACACAGCGGGTGTGCTCAAGGTCACCTGGGGCAGAGCTGGGAGTGGAACCAGCCCTGTGACCTGCTCACTGGTTTGAATGGTGCCTCAGGTCCCGGCTGGTGCCCAGCAGCTTTGTTCATATCGAGCCCTTAGGAGGCAGGTGCCTGGAAACCATGGGCTGTGATTCATCTGTCATCCGCACGACACTGTCGTGTTAGTCACGTTGTGTCATCTCCGTGACACGCACGGGGGCGTCTCTGGCACAGCAGCTCTGCTGCATCCCACGGGCCTGGGGCAGGCGGCAGGGAGTGTCAGGAACCCCCCCCTTGTGTCCCTGGGTTGGGGGCCGGGGCAGTGTCATAGAATATCAGGGCTGGAAGGGACCTCAGGAGGTAACTAGTCCAACCCCCTGCTCAGAGCAGGACCGAGCCCCAGACAGATTTTTGCCCCAGTTCCCTAAATGGCCCCCTCATGGATTGAACTCCCAGCCCTGGGTTCAGCAGGCCAATGCTCCAACCACTGAGCTGTCCCTCCCCCCAGGGCTTTGGCCAGGGGGAGCTGGAAGTGCAGATCCCCGGCCCCCTTGGGCTCTGTGCTTTGCAGGGTGTGGGCACCCCTCAGGGGAAGGCGGGGAGGGGAGGGGGGACCCAGACTCCTTCCAGGGACCATATGGCCCAGTGCTAAAATCCACAAGCCCGTCCCCTGTACAATGCCGGCGCCCAGGAACTGAACAAACGCCCCCCCTTTAGGAAGGGCAGGCTCTATAGGTCAGAATAGACCCCCTCCCCCCAGGCCGGCGCAGAACAAGCCGGTTAGGGGCCGGCCTGGTGTCTCTCCCCCCAGGCCCCTCTCTGGAGCTTCCCAGCCTTGGCAGCTCCGGCAGGGGGAGGAACCGCAGGGAGGCCTCGGCTGGGGGAGGCTGAGCCGGATCCCGTCTCCTCCCCCACCGCCTGGGAAGAGAGCTCCAGAGGGAGGGTGTCGGCCTGCGGGGGAGGGGTGCCCCCCTTTCCGCCGGGACTGGGGCTGTCAGACACGGGCCCCCTCTGGGAAGGGCTGCAGCTCGCTGACAACGGCACAGGTGAGTCCCTCGGTGCTGCTATCCCGGGGTGACGGGGGAAACTGAGGCACTGAAAGGGGGTGGGGCTTGTGCCCGAGGGCACACAGGGCAGCCGTGGCAGAGCTGGGCTAGAACCCAGGAGTCCTGACTCCCAGCCCCCCTGCGTAGCGTGGCATAAACTGAAACGGGGTCACCGGTCAGCCCCGACCATGCTGGGGGTTAGCCGTGGGGCAGCTGGCGGCAGTGGCCGGGGCTTGGCAGACCTGAGTTCAGGTCCCCTGCATTGCCACAGACTCTCTGCAGCCTCTCTGGGCCTCAGCTCCCGGTCTGCGCCGTGGGGCTCCCACGGGGAGCGGGTGGCAGCAGGCACCCGGATCTGCCAGGTGGGACAGGGAGCGGGTCTCAGAGGGGGCTGGGAGGAGTTAAATACCCTGGGGCCACCCAATGGCTCCAGGAGGCTAATCCCCTGCTCATGGAGGTTCCCCCCCCCCCCAGCTGCCTGGTCTTGTGTCCACTGAGACTGAATAATAACACAGCCCCCGCCCACCAGACCCCATTTCCTGCCAGAGCTGAGGAGAGAACCCAGGAGTCCAGGCTCCCAGCCCCCTGCTCTAACCACCAGACCCCACTCCCCTCCCAGAGCCGGGGAGAGAACCCAGGAGTCCAGGCTCCCAGCCCCCCGCTCTAACCACCAGACCCCACTCCTCTCCCAGAGCCAGAGATAGAACCCAGGAGTCCTGGCTCCCAGCCCCCCCGCTCTAACCACCAGACCCCACTCCCCTCCCAGAGCCGGGGAGAGAACCCAGGAGTCCTGGCTCCCAGCCCCCCCGCTCTAACCACCAGACCCCACTCCCCTCCCAGAGCCGGGGAGAGAACCCAGGAGTCCTGGCTCCCAGCCCCCCCTACTCTAACCACTAGATGCAGCTCTACTCTCAGAGCTGAGGAGAGAACCCAGGGGTCCTGGCTCCGAGCCCCCCTGCTCTAACCACTGGACCCCATTCCCCTCCCAGTGCCGGGGAGAGAACCCAGGAGTCCTGTGCCCTGCGGTCAGATGGCCGTGCCTTGGGGCTGGCCGTGCTCGAGGCCGCGGGCCGGTGGGACTCACTGCTCCCGTCTCTGTTGCAGACCCATGCTGGCCAAAGGCGTGAAGCGCCCGCGCGGGGAGATGGAGGGCGGCGATCCGGAGCCCCGAGACCCCGGCGCCGCCCCGGCCAGCTCCTTGTTCAACATCTCCATGGTGAAGCTGCACCAGAGCCTGCGGCATGTGGAACCCAACCTGCGGCACTTGGTGCTGGTGGCCAACACCCTGCGCCGGATGCAGGACCAGATGCAGCGGGAGGCCAGGGGGCCGGATAGCCCCGAGGCCCCGTCCGTGGTGGATTCTCCTGCCCCTGTCTCAGACTCGAGGGACAGTGGCCTGGAGCCCTGCCGGCAGCCACCCTCCGACAGCCAGGGGGACGATCTCCTCCTCTCCACCATGGACACCTCCATCTCCACCATCCTGGAGGACCTGGGTCAGGTGGAGGTGCTGAGCCCCGCCCGGCCCGAAGAGGAGCAGCCGTTGGCCGGCGCGTCTGGAGCCAGGCAGGAGCCGGCTAGGACCTCAGCCCCTTGCTTGGGCCCCTTGGAGCTGCTCAGCTCGGCCAGCTACCTGCTGGAGGACGGCCTGGAGGACATCTTTGAGGACATCGACACCTCCATGTACGATTGCGACCTGTGGTCGCCCACCAGCCTCTCCGGCTTCAAGGCTTTCTCCGGTGCGGAGGACTCGGACAGCAAGGCGCTCGCCGGCGCCGAAGACCGGCTGGACATGAGCGACCTGGACTACCTGATGGACGTGCTCGTGGGGGGACACGCGCTCTGAGGGGGGGCAGAGGGAGGGTGACAGTATTAAATACCCCTCCTCTAATTTATATGGGGCCCGATCCTCAGCTGTCAGTGGAGCCGGCTGATACCTGCTGCAGACCCGGCCCTCTGGGCCTCGGCCTGAATTCTCAGCCAGGCTCGGGACCCTCTGCCCTGCCCTGGGGTGGCGTTGGCTCCCGAGGATTCCCGTGCGTAGGGGCCTCCCTGGTCAGCGCGGAGCTGGTGTAACGGCCCTGCTCCCAGCCCCTGATGGGGGGCGGGCGGATCGGGGGGGTGGCTGGAGCACACTGGGCCGTGGCAGTTCTCAGCCCCCTGGGGCCCATAGGGGGAGAAGCATCAGTTAGAGCAGCCCTGAGGTTGCTCTAACTGACACCAGGGCTCAGAATACAGGGAGCGCAAAGGGGCCTTAAAGCCACCGTAGCCCCCGGCCCAAGAGCAAGAGCTGAGAATGGCAACGTGTTCAGTGAGCCCCTCCCCACTGCCCTGCCCCCGTCTCACCCCCAGCCCCCCCCAGCCCAGCTAGATGAGCCCTGGGGGGGGGGGGGCGGTAAGAGGCCGTTTCCTGGCCCGGGGCGGGTCCCAGGTTGGGCTCTGAACGGTTTGGAAGTAACTTATTGTCTGAGCCACAGCGAAAGTGTCGGAAGCTCCCGAAAGCCGAACTGCTTTGAAAAGAAAATAAGAGCCCTGGCTCTGCACCCCGCTCCCGCTGCCTCCTTCCCGCCGCCTGCCGCGCCAGCCTCCAGTCCCAGCTGCTCCTCTTACCGTGGGGCTGTTCCCTGGGTCGCTTACCCGCGGGCTGCCTGGCACGCGCCCGGCGCCCCCACACAGGCCTGGACCGGAGCCCACGTGCCCGGCACGCGCCTGGTGCCCCACTCAGGCCTGGACCGGAGCCCACGTGCCCGGCACGCGCCCGGCGCCCCCGCTGTGGCCTGGACCGGAGCCCACGTGCCCGGCACGCGCCCGGCGCCCCCGCTGTGGCCTGGACCGGAGCCCACGTGCCCGGCACGCGCCCGGCGCCCCCGCTCGGGCCTGGACCGGAGCCCATGTGCCCGGCACGCGCCTGGCGCCCCCACTCAGGCCTGGACCGGAGCCCACGTGCCCGGCACGCGCCCGGCACCCCCGCTCTGGCCTGGACCGGAGCCCACGTGCCCGGCACGCGCCCGGCACCCCCACTCGGGCCTGGACCGGAGCCCACGCGTCCGGCACGCGCCCGGCACCCCCGCTCAGGCCTGGACCGGAGCCCACCCGCCCGGCACGCGCCCGGCCCCACCGCTCTGGCCAGGCCCGGAGACCACGTGCCCCGCACTCGCCCGGCGCGCCCGCTCGGGCCTGGACCGGAGCCCAGGTGCCCGGCACGCGCCTGGCGCCCCCACTCAGGCCTGGACCGGAGCCCACGTGCCCGGCACGCGCCCGGCACCCCCGCTCTGGCCTGGACCGGAGCCCACGTGCCCGGCACGCGCCCGGCGCTCCCGCTCTGGCCTGGACCGGAGCCCACGTGCCCGGCACGCGCCCGGCGCCCCCGCTCTGGCCTGGACCGGAGCCCACGTGCCCGGCACGCGCCCGGCACCCCCACTCGGGCCTGGACCGGAGCCCACGCGCCCGGCGCCCCGCTCGGACCTGGACCGGAGCCCACGTGCCCGGCACGCGCCCGGTGCCCCCGCTCAGGCCTGGACCGGAGCCCACGTGCCCGGCGCCCCCGCTCGGGCCTGGACCGGAGCCCACGTGCCCGGCACGCGCCCGGCGCCCCCGCTCAGGCCTGGACCGGAGCCCACGTGCCCGGCACACGTCCGGCGCCCCCACTCGGGCCTGTGAAGCTGGTTCTGGTTCCAGGGGAACCCTCACGGCTGGGGGGGAGGTTAGACGGCTGGGACCAGTCACAACGGAGATAAAGAGCTTTGTTTGGAACCCATTCAACTGAGCCCATCAGTGCTTGACTGTAACAGCAGGACTCCTGGGTTCCATCCCTGGCTCTGGGAGGGGTGTGGGGGCTAGTGGTTAGAGCGGGGGGGGCTGGGAGCCAGGACTCCTGGGTTCCATCCCTGGCTCTGGGAGGGGTGTGGGGGCTAGTGGTTAGAGCGGGGGGACTGGGAGCCAGGACTTCTGGGTTCCATCCCTGGCTCTGGGAGGGGAGTGGGGACTAGTGGTTAGAGCGGGGGGGGGCTGGGAGCCAGGACTCCTGGGTTCTATCCCTGGCTCTGGGAGAGGAGTGGGGGCTAGTGGTTAGAGGGTGGAGGGGCTGGGAGCCAGGACTCCTGGGTTCCATCCCTGGCTCTGGGAGGGGAGTGGGGTCCAGTGGTTAGAGGGTGGAGGGGCTGGGAGCCAGGACTCCTGGGTTCCATCCCTGGCTCTGGGAGGGAAGTGGGGGCTGGTGGTTAGAGCGGGGGCGGGACTGGGAGCCCGGATGCCTGGGTTCTCTTCCTGTCTCGGCCCCTGACTCACTGTGTAACTGCCAGCAGTCACGGCCGCCTCTGGGCCCAGCGGGCGATGACTGTTCCCTTCCAGGGTGCTGGGACGTCCCCACTCTGTCACACCCCTGCCCGGTGCTTTGAACCCAGGCGTCCTGCCTCCCACCCCTGCTGGCTGCACAGCCCTTTGTGGCCCTCAGAGGGAGGGGCTACCTTAGAAGAGGGGGGTCTTGTCAGCACCCTTGGGCCCTCCTGCCCCCCATGGGGTAGCAGCTGCTTCATCTGGGCTCTGGCCGCAGCCCCTGGCAATGTGCAGTGGGCTGGGGTCGGCGGGCGCCTGCACCCCAGGGTCTGCCCCAGGGCCCCTCCGCGGGCTTCCCGGGCCTGGCGCACCCCCAGGGCGGTGGCCGTTTGTATCCAGGGGTGCTGTGGGTACGGGCGCAAGGCAGAGCCAGGATCAGAGTCCGGGCCCACTCTGGCTGTGCATGGGGGCGGCTGCCGCTCCCCGGGGATGCACCGGGAGCCTGGCGGCTCTGCCCACGTGCCCGCGCTGCTCGGGGGTTACCAGCAGCTGGGACTTTGCCCGTGGCCGGCAGCGAGGGGAAGGAGGCTGGATCTGGCTGCCCGGCCCCGGCTGTAGGGCAGAGTTCACCCGCGACTGCTGTTCCTGGGCACAGCCGGGCAGATTTCGCCGCCAGCCCTGAACTCTGCTCCCTGGCGCTGGGCAGGTGGGGCCCGGCGCGCCGGCCCTGTGCCCCGAGTGCAGTGGTGGCCCTGGGGCCGCGACCGTGCCGCTGTGCTTTGCCCTGGCGTCGAGCACAGGCCAGGCCGAGGCGGGAGGGCAGCGTTCCCGCCCTTCCCACTTCCCGGGGGCCACCGTTTGCCTGGGAGTTCAACGGCCGGGCCCCTGCCTAGCTCCTTATTGTCTGTAGGACACTGACTCCTCCCTGGAGCAACCCCCCCCAAGGTCCCATCCTGGCCAGCTGCCTGGGTCCAGCTACTCGGCCAGGGTGAGGGGAGAGGCGGGTGCCTGGGAAGAAACATTCCCAGCGCCGGCTTCCTCCCGCTAGAGGGCAGGTTGTGCCCGGGCAGGAGGAGCCGTGTCAGAGCAAGGGGAGGGGAGCCCATGGACAAAGAAAATCAGCAGAGACGTCTCCACATGGCAGACACGCCCGGTTTAGAAACCTTCACCCATCATTGGGGGGCCCCGTCGGGCCGGGCGCTGCCCAGACCCCACCTGAGATCGGGGCCCCGTTGCGCCGGGCACCACCCAGACCCCACCTGAGATCAGGGTCCCGTCGCGCCGGGCGCCGCCCAGACCCCGGCCGAGATTGGGGCCCCATCGGGCCAGGTGCTGCCCAGACCCCGGGTGAGATCGGGGCCCCGTCGCGCTGGGCGCCGCCCAGACCCCGGCCGAGATCAGGGCCCCGTTGGGCCGGGCGCTGCCCAGACCCCAGCCGAGATCGGGGCCCCATCGGGCCAGGTGCTGCCCAGACCCCGGCCGAGATCAGGGCCCCGTCGGGCTGCTCAGACCCCGACCGAGAGCGTGTGACAGAGCCGGGGTCTGAGCCCAGCACCCAGCTGTTTGATACACTTGAAGTGGCACCTTCCATGACCAGGAAGCAGCAGCCCAGCAGGAAATGACAAACCCTCCAGAAATGATTGTCACCCATCCACTTCCCGGAGCCCCGCCCCGCCCCCCCGTACCCCGAAGCCGGGTGTTTGCTGGAGATGGGCGGGTGCTAGGCCTGGAGCGCTGGAGACGGGGGTCTGTTCCCAGCTCCCTGGGTGACTGTGGCTGAGTCGCGTTGGGGCAGCGCTCAGCACCCACTGGGAGCCGGTCTCTCTGGAAAATCAGCCCCTCCATTCGCTGGGCCTCAGTCCCCTCTGTCCTGGGGGTGACACCCGGCGCCCCCAGCACCCGCAGCCATTGGGCGTTTGCAAACAAAACTTCTGCCACGGACGTTCGCAGGGGAAAATAAACCATCATAATTCTACTGTGTGTGAGCTGGTCCCGCTCCCAAAGAGCTTACACTGAGTGTGTGCAGCGCCCGGCGCGACGGGCCCAATCTCGGCTGGGGTCTGGGCGGCGCCCGGCACGACGGGGCCCTGATCTCAGTCGGGGTCTGGGCAGCGCCCGGCCCAACGGGGCCCTGATCTTGGCCGGGGTCTGGGCAGCGCCCGGCGCGACGGGGCCCTGATCTCAGCCGGGGTCTGGGCAGCGCCCGGCCCAACGGGGCCCTGATCTCGGCCGGGGTCTGGGCAGCGCCCGGCCCAACGGGGCCCTGATCTCGGCCGGGGTCTGGGCAGCGCCCGGCGCGACGGGGCCCTGATCTCAGCCGGGGTCTGGGCAGCGCCCGGCGCGACGGGGCCCTGATCTCGGCCGGGGTCTGGGCAGCGCCCGGCCCAACGGGGCCCTGATCTCAGCCGGGGTCTGGGCAGCGCCCGGGACGACGGGGCCCTGATCTCACCTGGGGTCTGGGCAGCGCCCGGCCCGACAGGGCCCCGATCTCGTCTGGAGTCTGGGCAGCGCCCGGCCCGACGGGGCCCTGATCTCGCCTGGGGTCTGGGCAGCTCCCGGCCCGACGGGGCCCTGATCTCAGCGGGGGCCTGCAGACCCTACCCCATCCGCCTGGCCCCCGGGAGAAGGTGGGTCGCGCCCGGGGGGGGGGCAGGCCCGGCGCTGAGCGAAGGGTTAAAGGCTGCGGAGCGGCTGGCCGGGGGCCGGGCCGGGCTAACGAGGTGCTAATTGGGCTGGGGAAGGCGCCTGGCCGGCGGCGGGCGGGGCAGCAGGAAGCGGCTCCCCCCGCCCCTGGGGCCCGGCTGGGGAGGGGACCCCCCCCCCCGGCGCTCCCCGCTGGGACCCGGCTCTGCTGGGGGGCGCCGCGCCGGGCACCGCGCGGACCGGGGGGCCCCGTCGTGCCAGGCGCTGCACAGACTCGGTCCCAGAGCCTGTCCCTGCCCTGCAGAGCTCCCGGTCTGAGCAGCCCAAGGCTCGTGCTCCCCACGTGACAGGAGGGGAAACTGAGGCCAAGGATCTGCCAGGACTTCCCACAGGTGAGTGGCCGTGTCCCAGCCCGGAGCCTCGGCCGCAGCCCCCCTTCCCCCCCCGCAGGCTTTAGGGAAACCCCCCTTCTCTGGCCCTGGTCCCCCCCAGCCAGCCACCTCCCCCAGCCGTGAGCTCACATCCCCTGGGTCTCCTCCCGCTGCCTGCGCCCTAGTGCTGCGAGACCCCCGGAGCAATGTCCCGGTCTGACCAGGGGCTCCGCCTCCCTCGGCCTGCAGGGGCCGGGCACGTAACCCAGCGAGGTGCCTGTCCGGGGGGGTCCGGTTCCTGCCCCGGGCGGCCGGGCACATAACCCAGCGAGGTGCCCGTCCGGAGGGTTCCGGTTCCTGCCCCAGGGGCCGGGCGCGTAACCCAGCGAGGTGCCCGTCCGGGGGGTTCCGGTTCCTGCCCCGGGCGGCCGGGCGCGTAACCCAGGGGCCGGGCGCGTAACCCAGCGAGGTGCCTGTCCGGGGGGGCTCCGGTTCCTGCCCCGGGCGGCCGGGCACGTAACCCAGCGAGGTGCCCGTCCGGGGGGGCTCCGGTTCCTGCCCCGGGCGGCCGGGCGCGTAACCCAGCGAGGTGCCCGTCCGGGGGGGTCCGGTTCCTGCCCCAGGCGGCCGGGCGCGTAACCCAGGGGCCGGGCGCGTAACCCAGCGAGGTGCCCGTCCGGGGGGTTCCGGTTCCTGCCATGGGCAGCCGGGCGCGTAACCCAGCGAGGTGCCCATCCGGGGGGCTCCGGTTCCTGCCATGGGCAGCCGGGCGCGTAACCCAGGGGCCGGGCGCGTAACCCAGCGAGGTGCCCGTCCGGTGGGGCTCCAGTTCCTGCCCCGGGCGGCCGGGCGCGTAACCCAGCGAGGTGCCCGTCCGGGGGGGCTCCGGTTCCTGCCCCGGGCGGCCGGGCGCGTAACCCAGTGAGGTGCCCGTCCGGGGGGGCTCCGGTTCTTGCCACGGGCGGCCGGGCACGTAACCCAGCGAGGTGCCCGTCTGGGGGGCTCTGGTTCCTGCCCCGGGTGGCTGGGCGCGTAACCCAGCGAGGTGCCCGTCCGGGGGGGCTCCGGTTCCCGCCCCGGGCGGCCGGGCGCGTAACCCAGCGAGGTGCCCGTCCGGGGGGGCTCCGGTTCCCGCCCCGGGCGGCCGGGCGCATAACCCAGCGAGGTGCCCGTCCGGGGGGGCTCCGGTTCCTGCCCCGGGCGGCCGGGCGCGTAACCCAGGGGCCGGGCGCGTAACCCAGCGAGGTGCCCGTCCGGGGGGGCTCCGGTTCCTGCCCCGGGCGGCCGGGCGCGTAACCCAGCGAGGTGCCCGTCCGGGGGGGCTCCGGTTCCTGCCCCGGGCGGCCGGGCACGTAACCCCGGGGCCGGGCGCGTAACCCAGCGAGGTGCCCGTCCGGGGGGGGCTCCGGTTCCTGCCCCGGGCGGCCGGGCACGTAACCCAGCGAGGTGCCCGTCCAGGGGGGCTCCGGTTCCTGCCCCGGGCGGCCGGGCGCGTAACCCAGCGAGGTGCCCGTCCGGGGGGGCTCCGGTTCCTGCCCCGGGCGGCCGGGCGCGTAACCCAGCGAGGTGCCCGTCCGGGGGGGCTCCGGTTCCTGCCCCGGGCGGCCGGGCACGTAACCCAGCGAGGTGCCCATCCGGGGGGGCTCCGGTTCCTGCCCCGGGCGGCCGGGCGCGTCTCTCTGGTGACGGCGAAGGGACTCTGCACTGGGGCACGGAAAGCGCCCGCTGCCCTTGGTGCATCGGAGCTGCCCTGGCCCGGTGGCTCCAGAGTCGGAGCGGGACACTGACTCAGGCCTTGCAGGAGGGGTGACGGTCACGGCCCCGGGCTCCTGCCTGGCCTGGCCTCGGCGTGCGCCTGTCTCCCAGTGCAGCCGGGCCGGCTGGGC
Source organism: Mauremys mutica (assembly GCF_020497125.1). Taxonomy (NCBI): domain Eukaryota; kingdom Metazoa; phylum Chordata; order Testudines; family Geoemydidae; genus Mauremys; species Mauremys mutica. The sequence goes on from NC_059086.1 coordinate 1,118,821, forward strand.
GCAGCGGGTGGCATGACTGCGGCAGGCGCGCTGGCATTGCCTCGGGGCTGGCTGCAGTCGCTGTGCTGTGCCCACTCTCCCCCTGTGTGCGAATTCCCCTGCGAACCCACAGCATTCCTGGCCCGGCGGAGCTGAATGCCCCATTCTCTCTGGGCCTGGCCCCGGGCTCGTGTCTTAGAACCGTGGCTCTGGGCTCTGCCCGACAAGGCGCTTGGACCCGTGCGCCGGGGGTGCTTCTCCCGCAATCCGCGTGGCTGCAAAGCGGCAGAGCCCTGCAGGCCTCCCCGAGGCCTCCTCACCCCCACCCAATCCCAGGCACTTAGGAGCTGCAGAGAGCCCAGGGGTCCCGACTCCCAGCTCCGGGCTCCCTCTGCAGGAGTCTGCTGGGCTCTGCCCCGCTGCAGTGGGATGTTTGCCAGCTGCTCCCCCTTAGCTCTCCCCAGCCCCGGGGCGCAGCACGTGCTGGGATCCTGCCGTGCTGGCCTGGGCCAACCAGCACCAGGGTCCCAACCGCCTCCTGCCCGCCCCTGCGGCCAGACACCCGTCTCCTCGGACCGGCCTTGGCGGCAGGGCAGGGCAGGGCTGCTCTGGGGGTGCCGGGAGGCTCCCGAAGGTCCCCGAGGGGCTGAGGCTGCAGAGACCCTCACGAATGACTCCCCCCCCGGGGGGGGCTCTCGGTGCCGCGACGGGACACCTGGGCAGCTCCTCCACTGCCCTGGGCGGTGGCTTCCCGCAGACCGTGCCCAGTGGGAGCCGCAGTGTGGGGACAGGGCAGGGCCCCGGTCGGCGGTCGGGGCGCTCGCAGGGGGTCTCTGCAGGGGCTGCCAGGCTGGCACGTGGCTGTAGCGTTAAACGGGGGTTGGGGAGACCCAAGTGCCTGCTTCCTGCGTTCCCGTCTCCTGCTCGTTCCACACGACTGGCGGGTGGGAACGGCTGCCCGGGCCGCAGGGCGGCTTGGGGTCGCGGTCGGGGCCGGAGGGACTTGCAAGCTGGACCTGCGCAAAGTGCTTCTCGAAGGAGTGAGGCAGGAGGGGTAGGGCCTCGGACGCCTGGGTTCCGTTCCCAGCTTGGCCGCTGACCTGCGGGGGGATCGGGGGCAAGCTGCCCCCCCCCCCCCGCTGAGCCTCGCGGGGAAGGACCTGCCCTCTCTGCAAAGCACAAAGCCCGAGAGGCGCCGCACTCCGCTGCCCGGTGCTGGAGCCACGTGCGCTCGCCTCGGCGGAGGGCCCGGCTCGGGGGCGCGCGGCACAGCTGGAACTGCCCGTGCTGCGGGGAGCCTTCGGGGGAAGGCCGGTGACTGAGTGTGCGCTGGGCTCGCGGCCCACGGCAGGGGAAGGCCGGCAGAGTGTCTCTTCGGAGCAGGGCTGGCTTGCGTGGTCCTGCGCCTGCTCGGTGTGTGTCCATTACTGGTGGTGGGGCAGGTACCCGATGGCCCCGGGCTCCAGGGAAATAGGTGCTGTACATAGATGGTGATCTGAATTGCATTAAACTTAACTGAAACCCGGCGTAACAGCTGCCCTTCGTTACTGAGAAAGGTCAGAAATAATTAAGCTCCAGGTAGCTAAAACAATAGCAGCCTCCGCCCCAAGCACAGGCAAACCCGAGCAGAGGGGGTTTGGCGGCTGGCTATTGTTCCCTGGGGGGGCGGGGTGTCTGTGTGGGAGAAGCTGCGGCAAGCCCTTGAGAGCGCCTTTGGGCAGAGTGCTGCCTGGGAAGGGGCTCGAAGCTCTTTGCTCGTGTCGTCTCCTGGTGTTTTATTCCTGCTGCGTTAGGGACCAGACATTGCCACAGCGTTGTCACCCAGCTCCTCCCCCAGCTTCTCTTCTGAACCCAACCAACCTGCTTGCCCTTGAATGTGGGCGAAGTGCCTGGGCCCGAAGGGGGCCTCAGCACCGTGCTGCCCTCGCCCGAAGAGCTTAGCACTGAAATAGACGACCCAGGGAGGCTCAGCCCCGGGTTAGGGGGTGAACAGAGGCCCCAGGTGGGTGGCAGAGCCGGGCCTCCGAACCCAGATCTCCAGGGACCGAGGCTGCGAAGAAGGGACGTTGCTGGAGCCGGGCAATCGAGGGAAGCGTCCGGTGCAGCTGCCGGGCTGGGCCGGGGCTTTCCAGAGCTGTCTCCTGGCGGAAGCTGCCCCAGGAGGAGGATGTCCTGTGTTTACAATGGCGGGGCAGGGCCCCTCTCCCCCGTTCCCAGAGAGAGGCCACAAACAGCCTCTTACCTGCAGGGATCTGGGTGGGGGTGGGCTGTGCTTCAAAGGGGGCTCCCCATCTAGCGCCCCTCGGGGCAGACCCCCGCGGGCACCGTCCGGGCGCCACCTTGGGAAGCTGCGTGGAGCCGCGGGGCCCGGCCCTGGGGTGTAACAGCAGAGCCCCAGCGTCTCCCTTGCGAGCAGCCTGGGGCGGGGCGGCCTGGGCACCTCGCGCCCCCTCCCCACAATCACTCGGGCTGGGGAGAACTTTGGTCTTTAGTTCGTCGCTTCTCCCCTTTTGCACACGGGGATCTCAGGCGGAGCCCCCAGACCCGCTTTGCCTGCCGCTGAGGGGCCCTTCCCCCGGCTCAGTAGGATCGAAACCAGGTGCTCAGAGAAGGAGATACCCCCCCCCCCCCCGGGCTGCTGGCAGAGCTGGGACTGGAACCCAGGAGTCCTGATTCTCAGCACCCCCCCCCCAGCCTACGTTCTCTCTCCGCCGGGGGTGCTGGGTTCAGGTCAAACTTCCTCTCTCAGCCCGATTCCAGTGCTGGGTCAACCCACCCACTTCCTGCAGCCCGTGCGGTGACACCGGGTGCTGCTGTTCTTCGCTCAGTGACCCCAGGGACGTGGGGTTTGGGGGCCGGAGCCGATCTCCAGCGGGGGCCGGGGGCTGATCTCCAGCGGGGGCCGGGGGCTCCCCACCAAGCCGCACTCCGGTATCGCGGGGCCGGAGCCGATCTCCAGCGGGGGCCGGGGGCTGATCTCTAGTCAGGGGCCGGGGGCAGATCTCCAGCGGGGGCCGGGGGCTCCCCACCAAGCCGCACTCCGGTATCGCAGGGCCGGGGGCTGATCTCTAGTCGGGGGCCGGGGGCTCCCCACCAAGCCGCACTCCGGTATCACGGGGCCGGGGGCAGATCTCCAGCGGGGGCCGGGGGCAGATCTCTAGTCGGGGGCCGGTCTCTTCCTTTCCGCTTCGGAGTCGGACAAGTGTCCGCACAAGCCGTCCCCAGGCCCGATGCAGCGTCTCCGCCCTTCGCGCCTCCTCCTGCCTCGGCGCAGAGCCCTCCCCCTGCAGGGCGGTTTGGTCCCCGATGGGCAGCTGCTGCGGCCTGGGCTCCCCTCCAGCTCCCGGGGTCCCTGCACACCACCCGGTCCCTCCGCCCATTGCACTGTCATTAACACCTGCTGGCTGCACGGTGCTGACGAGGGGACATAGACCAAGGTGCTGCTCGGACGCGGCCCCGGGAGGCCGTGCTGGGGCCAGCCGGGAAAAGCAGGACACCCCCCCCCGCAGGACTGACCCTGCTGCTGCTCCGGCTGTCGGGGCGTATTGCACCAGAGGGGGGGGACGTCCTGCCCGGCTCCGCTGGCTTCTCCTTTGCACGTGGCCGGGGCTCTGCTGGTGCCCTGAGGTGGCCGAATGCTGCGCTCGCATTGCCTAGCGGTTAGAGCTGGCTGTTGGGGGGGGGGGTATTGCTGAGATGGGGAGCCAGGACTCCTGGGTTCTAGTCCCCTCCTCCAGCACCCGCCCATGGCCCAGCTCGGCCTTCGGCGGCCTGGCGCTCGCCCTGCTGCCCGTCCCCCCGCGCCGCCCGGGCACTGAAGCCAGGGGCTTTAACCTGTCTCCCTCGTCAAATCCGCCCGGGCAGGGAGGCGAGAACAATGGGCCGGTGCCGGGTGGAAGTGCTGACGGCGGCTTTGCGCTAATCTGCTGGGCCCGCGGCCCATTCACTGCTGCGTGCAGGGGGCTTTAGCCTGCGGGGGCCGGGTGCTGGGGAGAGGGGGCCGTGGCCAGGCTGGGGACGGAGCGGCGGGAAGATGTGCGACCGCTTCGGCAAGGCTCTGCGCACCGCCTGGGCCCTGGCCGCTCGGCGTGGTAAGCCAAGGCCTGGGGGGAGGGCAAGGACCTGGCCCTGCAGCCATCCGGGGGCTCCTCCTGCCCCCCCAGGGCTGGGAGTGCAGCCCCGAACTCCGGGGTCCCAACCCTACCCAGGGGTTCAGCGGCTTCCGGCTCCTCACCTGGGAGCTTCCCCGAGGCTGCGGGTGCGGCTGGGGGCGGATTGCCTGGGACAGACCTTTGTGCATTTACTGCCCCGCTCTGCTGCCGCTGGGGGGCCCATCGCCTGCGGTCCCGGCCGAGGTGGCAGACCCCTCCTCCCTCTCCGTCTCGGCACCTGGGGCCCTCGGGCCCAGCGGTGCACGATGCTAACCAGTCGTCTCACTAGTGCGTCGCACAGGTGTGATGGAAATGGCACCGTCTTCCACCACCCCCCGTCACGGTAGGCAGGAGCATGCTCCTGTGTCCTGACCCCTGCCTCGGTTTCCCCCACCCAGGAATGGCGCTAACCCTGAGAACTGGGGCGTGGCGGGTTATAAAGCGTGTGGAGAGGCTCCGTGCTCGGCCCGGTTCTGCCGGGCGGCCGAGGGCTCAGCGCGGTGGGGCTGGGGTTTGGGGTGCAGGGGGCTCTGGGTGGGGCTGGGGTTTGGGGTGCAGGGGGCTCTGGGGGGGTGGGGGTGAGGGGTTTGGGGTGCAGGAGGGGGCTCAGGGCTGGGGACGGGGTTGGGGTACAGGGGAGGCTCTGGGGGGGCCGGGGGTGAAGGGTTTGGGGTGCAGGAGGGGGCTCTGGGGGGGCCGGGGTTGGGGTGAAGTGGGGTGAGGGGGTTGGGGTGCAGGAGGGGGCTCTGGGGGGGCCGGGGGTGAAGGGTTTGGGGTGCAGGAGGGGGCTCAGGGCTGGGGATGGATTGGGGTGCAGGAGGGGGCTCTGGGGGGGCCGGGGGTGAAGGGTTTGGGGTGCAGGAGGGGGCTCAGGGCTGGGGACAGGGTTGGGGTGCAGGGGGGACTCTGGGGGGGCCGGGGGTTGGGGTGCAGGGGGGTGAGGGGATTGGGGTGCAGGAGGGGCTCTGGGGGGGCCGGGGGTGAAGGGTTTGGGGTGCAGGAGGGGGCTCGGGGGGGGGCTGGGGGTGAAGGGTTTGGGGTGCAGGAGGGGGCTCAGGGCTGGGGACAGGGTTGGGGTGCAGGGGGGGCTCTGTGGGGGCGAGGGTTTGGGGTGCAGGAGGGGGCTCTGGGGGGGCCGGGGTTGGGGTGCAGGGGGGTGAGGGGATTGGGGTGCAGGAGGGGGCTCTGGGGGGGCCGGGGGTGAAGGGTTTGGAGTACAGGAGGGGGCTCGGGGGGGCTGGGGGTGAAGGGTTTGGGGTGCAGGAGGGGGCTCAGGGATGTGGATTGGAATGGGGTGCAGGGTGGACTCTGGGAGGGTGGGGGTTTGGGGTGCAGGAGGGGGCTATGGGGGGGCCGGGGTTGGGGTGCAGGGGGGTGAGGGGATTGGGGTGCAGGGGGGACTCTGGGGGGGCGGGGGTTTGGGGTGCAGGAGGGGGCGTTGGGGGGGCCGGGGTTGGGGTGCAGGGGGGTGAGGGGAGTGGGGTGCAGGAGGGGGCTCTGGGGGGGCCGGGGGTGAAGGGTTTGGGGTGCAGGAGGCGGCTCTGGGCTGGGGATGGGATTGGGGTGCAGGGGGGACTCGGGGGGGCGGGGGTTTGGGGTGCAGGGGGGGCTCTGGGAGGGTGGGGGTTTGGGGTGCAGGAGGGGGCTCTGGGAGGGTGGGGGTTTGGGGTGCAGGAGGGGGCTCTGGGGGGGCCGGGGTTGGGGTGCAGGGGGGTATGGGGATTGGGGTGCAGGAGGGGGCTCTGGGGGGGCCGGGGGTGAAGGGTTTGGGGTGCAGGAGGGGGCTCAGGGCTGGGGATGGGATTGGGGTGCAGGGGGGACTCTGGGGGGGCGGGGGTTTGGGGTGCAGGGGGGGCTCTGGCTGGGGACAGGGTTGGGGTGCGGAAGGGGGTTCAGGGTGCGGGGTCCCGGCGGCGCTTCCTGCAGCTCCCAGGAAGTGGCTGCCAGGTCCTTGCAGTCCCATGGCGCAGGGTGGCCAGGGGGTCTCCGTGCGCTGCCCTCGTGCCCACAGGTGCCGCCCCCTGATTGGACTTTTAATGGCCCGGCAGGCGGTGCCAACCGGAGCTGCCAGTTTCAACTGGGCGTTTGCAACCCAGGGCCGGTGTCTAGCGCCCTGCCCACCCCAGCCCCTCTGAGCCCTGCAGTGACCTGCACCCTCAGCCTTGTGCCCAGCCTGCAAGTGGGGGGCTGAAAGCCCCGTGCCTGGGACGCCCCCTGAGCGCGGTGCTGTTCTCCGAGAGGCAAAGCCAGTGGGCCTGGCCGTGGAGCGCGGGAAGCCCCCCCCCCCCCCCCCCCCCGGGTCTGGTCCCAGCCGCTCTGCTCCCGGGAAGCTGCTTTTCACCCTGACTCGAATCCGCGCTCGGAAATCCAGCCACTGGCTCAGGGGGCGTCGAGCTTCCGAGGTCAGTTCAATCGGCCCAGGAACCGGCTTCTCTTCCCCCCGGGAAACTCGGCCAAACGTCCGCATCAAACCTGTCAAGCCCAGAAACGGGGGCTGGGGGGGGGCTGTTCCTTTTCCTTTGGCCCCGACCCCCCCAGACAAAGAGGGGGGGCTGGTTTGAGCTGTCTTGGATTTTGCTTTTGACCTGCTCGGAGTGTAACGCGAAGGGCTCCGTGCACTGGCGCTTCCCCACCCCGCGTTCCCGGCTCGGCCTCTGTCCCAGCAGAACAGCCGGCTCGCGCCTCCCGGCTGCAGCTCAGCAGGGCTGGGCACTGCCAGGCGGGACGCTGCCCACCCGCCCCTGGCCGGGAAAGGGGCCTGCCTCTGGGCCAGCGCTGCCCCGGCCCTTTAAGTGCAGAGCCTGGACAGTAAGTGATGTCCGTGAACACACTCACACACACTCACACACACTCGCACAATCCCACGGACTCTGATGTCGGCCTGGCTGCAGCCAATGGCAGGGGAGCGCCTGCCCCTTTCTGCTCTGGGCTAGAACCTGCCTGTGTCTCCAGCCTCCTTTCCCCAGCCAGCTGCAGGGCTCGCTGGCCTGGGCCACTTCCCTCCGCGTGGCTGGGGGTCGCTCTCTCTGCAGGGGGGCGCAGAGAGCCGGGGCCAGGGGCTGCCAGCTCCCAGGTAAGGTGCTGCGTGGGCTGCCCTGGCGCTGCCCGTCTGTCGCCTCCTGCGGGTGGAAGAGCAGCAGCAAAACGTGCCAAGATCTCACAGGGGCTTCAAAACCCAGCCCAGGGCGAGCTCCCCACGCAGGGCCCCGGCCTCGGGGGTCGCTGCCGCGGGCGGGAGGGGACCCCGGGGCATTGCTGGTGGGGTGGGCTGAGACCCGTCCCGCTCGTTTCATGCCAGGGTGGGGGGCTGGGAGCACTGAGCTCTGCTCGCTGGCGCCGGGGTCAGCTGGCGGCGAAGTCCCTGCACCGAGGGCGACACCCAGGGGTGCAGATGTGCCGCCTGCGCCCCTGGGTGGCTCCGCTGGCCGGGTCGCTGCTGACGCTGATTGTGTGGGGACCTGGGGCGAGCTCTGCGCCGTTGGACGTTCTCGTGTCAGGCTGGGGGGTTCTCTGTACTTGTCAGCTCAGGACTGGCGCTTGGCCCGGGTGCGAGCGGCACCGAGCAAAGGGGTGAGACCAGCCCTCTGTGGCGGAGGTTAAGCCGCGTCACCTCAGGCCCGGCCAGCGCTCAGGTGCGCCGGTGAGGGGAGCCGAGGGGCAGCACTCCCGGGGTGGTTTGAGTGCTTGGCAGGGGGGTGCCCCCCATCTCTGCTGGGGAATCGCCCTGGGGGAGGCTGACCCAGCACGGTCGGATCTCCGGCAGTGCCCCCGTTCCCGTGGCTGGGTCGGAGGGACTGTTCCATGGGTGGCAGCTGCAACCCAGCCGGGGGCCGTGAGCGCTGCCCAGCCCGGGAGGGGCCCGGTCTCAGGGTGGGGTCGGGGCCTGGGGGGCGGCCACCAGCGGGTTTGACCCCAGGGCTGCCTGGCCCCCCAGCTCGGCGTGGGTCATAGCAGGGCCCTGGCAGGCGTGAGGGGGGCGAGCAGCCACCGCCCGGCAGCCTGGGCGGTTGCACCAGTGCAAAGCAGGCGTGCAAAGGGTGACTGGTGCAAAGGCCTGCACGAGGGGTGGAGCAGCGTGGGGCTTGGGGGTGGGCGTTGTGTGTGGCTGTACAGGGGGCCTGGTGGCGAATCCACCTGCCTCCGGCCCTGTGAGCTGAGCCTGCGGCTGGATTCTCTGCCCAGCCGCTCGCTGGTGCTGCGCCCCGTGGCGAGGGTCCCGGTGCCCCCGCTGGCTCCGCCGGTTCCAGGCGTGCGGGGTCCGGCTGGGCGGGATCCGGCCCCGTGCGCTGAGCCTGCGGCTGGATTCTCTGCCCAGCCGCTCGCCGGTGCTGCGCCCCGTGGCGAGGGTCCCGGTGCCCCCGCTGGCTCCGCCGGTTCCAGGCGTGCGGGGTCCGGCTGGGCAGGATCCGGCCCCGTGCGCTGAGCCTGCGGCTGGATTCTCTGCCCAGCCGCTCACCGGTGCTGCGCCCCGTGGCGAGGGTCCCGGTGCCCCCGCTGGCTCCGCCGGTTCCAGGCGTGCGGGGTCCGGCTGGGCGGGATCCGGCCCCGTGCGGTGCTGGTCCAGAGGGCAGGTCGGTCTGTGCTCCGACACGCTGCCCCCGCACCGGAGTTGGAGCCTGGGTGCCCTGGGGTGCACAGTCCCCGGCTGGTGCGGACGGGAGCCCGTGGAAATGCCCCAGCTCTGGGCTCGGTCCCTTGCAGAGAGCGAGTCCCTGCGCTGGGCCCCCCGAGCTCCCCTTGCTCCGTTAGGCTGGGCAGTGACTCCCCCCACGCGTGGCCTGGCTGGCAGGGGCTGGCCGTGCCCGGGGGCAGCTGGGGCTGGGCCGTTCTAAGCAAGGGATGGGTCTGCCGCTGCCGTACTCCAGCCCCAGCAGTGCCCAGGGCTCCAGCCTGAGCTCCGGGCCCTGCCGCGCTTGGAGCTGTACAGACGGGCTTGGGAGCTGCACGGATGCTGGGGCCAGGCTGCTGCGGGCTGGGGCTCGTGGTGGTTTACTCAGCTCAGCTGGGAAGAGTAAAGCAGCACGAGCTGCGGCTAGAGGGAAGTACCAGGGTCCGCCGGGAAGACGGGCTGAATTGGCTGGTGCTGCTGGCCCGTGGTGGCCCCTGCCTGAGGACCCTACGGGCTAGAGACCAGGGCCCTAGCTGGGTACATTGCACCTGCCACGTGCTCCTCGTGGGGACCGGATCAAACCGTGCCCTCGCCAGCAGGGCGTGTGCCCGCTCCCCTCCGGCGCGACAAGCCCTGGCGGTACAAGTGCCCGGCCAGTGCTGGATGAAAGGGTCTGAGGGCCCTGTGGAGATTGGGGGAGGGGGTGGCACATCTGCTCATATTCGGCCCAGCCGCCCCCACCCCCAGTCATGGGGGGGGGCTGGGGTCAGTCTGGGTGACATGCGACCTTCGACGCCCCCCACCCGAGTGCGGTGGTCAGGGTCCCCCCCGCGCCGGGGGCTCCGTGCGAGGGCACCCAGTGCCTGCTGGTTACACTGGCCAGAGGGGAGGGGGCGAGGCTCTGGCTGGCACAAAGTCACCCCAGAACCAGCACTGTTCTGCCAGGGCAAGCGGGCAGCCACTGCCCCTGCAAACTGGGCACGCTTGGCTGTTTGACCTGGGAGCGCTTTGGCCAGCGGCTTCTCCCCTGGCCTCGCCGGGAGCCGGGCCCGGCCCCGAGGGAACCGGGGGGCGGCTGCTCTGGGAGCCCAGCCATGCTGCCACGTCAGCGGTTCTGCACCGGGAGCCAGGGGACCTCGGTGGGGCCGCGCCCGGCCCCCCACGCCCTGCGGCCAGCGCCAGCCGGGCAGGATGCGTGCCGTGACTCGCCGCACAGGAAGCCACTTCTCAGCCTCCTGCCGCTCAGATTCCCCGGCCCCGCTTCCTCCAGGAAGCCACTGGACAAGTTTGTTTTGCCTGCAGCCTCTTCTGCCCCGAAGGAACCGCTCCCGGGGTGGGGAGGTGGGAGCTGGGGCTGAGCCGGGCGCCCGGCCTGGCGGAGCTGAGGGGCTGCTCGAGGGGGCCGAGAGCCGGGGATTTCAGGGCTGGATTTTCCCGTTCAGGGCAGCACCCGAGACCCCTGCCAAGGGCTGCCCGAGAAGCCGCCCCGAGCGAGGCCAAGGCCGGAGCGTTGGAGAACCAGGGCGGGAGACCAGCCCTAGCCACGAGGCCGTGGCTCGAATTCACTCGCTGGCTAATTAGCTCCTCCGCGTAATCGGCTCAGACTCTTTGACCCCCCCCCCCCCGGCCTCGTTTAATTCGAGCGGAATCGCTGGCACTAAACCGCCCCCGCTGGCTGGTGTCTCCTGCCGCGGAGCCGCCGGGGCGACCGGGAACGGGCTGGGAAGTGGGCCCTGGCGTGTGACGGGACCGGGCGGGATCGTCCTGGCACTGGAGCCCAAGGCCGGGGCTGTGCCGCAGAATGAGCTGCAGGGGGCAGGTGGGGGAAGGGGCAGCCGGAGCCCGGCGTGGGGGGAGGAATGGACTTGGGGGGCCGGGGGGCTGCCTGTCGGTCGGCTCCATGCAGGGCTGGGCAGGCGGGGGCCGTCGCCGGGACAGAATTAGAAACGGGAAGCCGGAGCAGGGTGGAGCGCGGCCGAGGTGCTGGAGCCTCTGGTGCCGCTCGGCCTCGGGCCAGATACCGTCCGAGAGCAGCCGGGGGCTGGCCAGCGAGTGCGGGGGGGCGGGGGGGGAGAGGCCTCGGCTGCCCCAGCTTGGAGCCGTCCCCCCGTGGGGCTGCGGGTGGTTCTTCCGCGGACGTCCCCTGGCCTGGCCTCGCTTCCAGCTTTCCTGTCTGCACCCCCGCGCCCCCCCTTCCGCCGCAGGGTCGATGCTGCGCCCATCACTGCTGCCTCTGGGCCTGGGCCTTCATGCTGCCCCCACCCCAGCCCCTCGGGGGAGCTGGGCACAGGGGGTGGGGGATGGTCAGAACGGGCCCCGAGCTCAGCAGGGCCCCCCGAGGGGGAAGGGTCGGGGCCCCCTGGTTCTCTCACCGGGCCTGGCTGGGGGCCCGCGGTGCCCTGTTCCCCCCACCCCGCTGGGGGCCTGGTACTGCTGGGCGGGCGAGGGGCCGTGCCCGACGAGGGGCCACAGCCGGAGAACGGCATGTCCCCTCCGCGTGAGCTCGGGGTGCAGTGCGCCAGGGCTGCGCCCGCTGGCTCAGGAGGGGGCCCGGCACCGCTCCAGCATGGCGGGGCCGGCTGCAGCTCGGGTCTGGGGCGGGTACAAACACACACTAGGGCCTCCGGGGCCCACATGCGCTGGTCAAACCGCTGCCCCTCCCCACCTGTGCAGTGGCTCACAGCCGTGTGCCTCCTGTGTGTTTGTACAGCGCCGTGCACCAAGGCAGAGAGCCCCTGGGTTCTCTTCTCAGCTCTGCCATTGGCCCGGCCCCTCTCCATGCCTGGTTCCCCATGTGCCTGCGCTGGTCTGTGAGCTGTGTGGGGCAGGGCCGGGCTCACTCCGCGGCTGTGCAGCACCTGGCGCGGAGCGGCTCCAGCCTAGGTGTCACCGCGCTGCAGGGGCGATGGCTCCTGGCCGAGGCCGAGCTCACCAGGAAACATTTTTTTGTTCCCAGGAAAGATTTCAGTAGAAACAGAAGCTTTAGTGACATTTTTCTTCGTTGTTTTTATTTTTCCAGCTTTTCATCCCCCAAAAGAGAGATTTTGGGGGGCTTGGCCGACATTGGAATTTCTGCGCTGCTGGGAAAAGCGGGTTTTCCCGGCGGAAACGCTTCTCCCCGCGAGCAGGGGGTGTGTTTGGCCTGCCAGCTCCGGGGGGCAGGGACCGTCCCGTTGGTCTGACTGCAGCGCCTAGCGCAGGGGCCCTGGGCTGCGCGCTCCAGTGCTGCACCAGCTTTTGGGGGTCTGGGTTTGCTTTGCTTTGGGTTTTGTTGCTGGCACAAAGAGCTAAAACTCGACACGTTTTCATCCCTTTGCAGCACAGAAAGCCCGAGCCTCCCAAAATAGCCCCCGGGCCCCTCCTTTCCCACCCCCGGTTAATTTTTTTCTGCTGAGCCTATAAAATACTTGGCATTCCCCACGGCTTGCTCCCGCGGGGAGCAGCGGCAGAAGGAGCCGGAAAGGCGAACAAGCTGCCGGTTGTCCGGCTAGCGAGTGGGACGAATTCTCCGACTCTCTTTGCTGACTTTCCCCAGGGGGCTCGGGTGCTTTAGGCAGCGGCGCGGGGAAAGCAGCGCAGGGGATGTGTCTCCCGGGGTGGGGGGCCTGCCTGAAGCCAGGGGCCTCTGCAGCCGGAAGGAATCTCGCCCTCGGCCCAGCATTTCATCCCCCGGGAGGAGGACTTGGGTTCGCCTCTCTTCCCGCCTGCCCAGGGCTCATGGCGGCTGCTGCTCCCATCTGCCCGGTTCCGTTCTGGGCGGCGTGGGGTTAACGGGAGCCCTGGTTTCCAGCCTCTGCAGAGCTGGGGGGACAGCGCCTCCCCGGGGTCACCCCTGAGGCTGGTCTCTGACGCCCAGAGCCGAGCTGCCCCTGGCCTTGGGGTGGAGGCATCGGACAAGGCTATGGGAGGCTGCTCAGGCTCCTTGGGCAACTTCATCTCTGGGCCTCAGTTTCCCCACGTGGATGGGAGAGCTGGGCTCTGGGGCTGGCTGTATGACGGGGCCACGTAGGCTGAAGGACGGGGAGTCAGCTCCTGGCTCTGTTGCCTCCTTATGGGCAAGTTACTTCCCCTGGCTCTGCCATGTCCCTGCCCCCGGGAGCTCGTGGCATCTCCCACGCGGGGTCTGGGCAGCGCCTGGCACCGGGGGAGGGTCTCTGGGCGGCGCCTGGCACCGGGGGGGTCTCTGGGCGGCGCCTGGCACCGGGGGGGTCTCTGGGCAGCGCCTGGCCCTGGGGCGGGACTCTGGGCAGCGCCTGGCACTGGGGGGGGTCTCTGGCCGGCGCCTGGCACCGGGGGGGTCTCTGGGCGGCGCCTGGCACCGGGGGGGGTCTCTGGGCGGCGCCTGGCACCGGGGGGGGGGGTCGCGGGGCGGCGCCTGGCCGCGGGGGGGGTCGCGGGGCGGCGCCTGGCACCGGGGGGGGGGGTCGGGGCGGCGCCTGGCACCGGGGGGGGGTGTCTCTGGGCGGCGCCTGGCACCGGGGGGGGGGTCTCTGGGCGGCGCCTGGCACCGGGGGGGGGGTCTCTGGGCGGCGCCTGGCACCGGGGGGGGTCTCTGGGCGGCGCCTGGCACCGGGGGGGGGGTCTCTGGGCAGCGCCTGGCACCGGGGGGGGGGTCTCTGGGCAGCGCCTGGCACCGGGGGGTCTGTGGGCACTACCCTGATGCACCTGGTAACAAGCGGCGCCGGGGCGACACGCGGGATGGAGCTCAGCTCCTGACTGGCTTTCGACCCGGCTTGTCTCAGCGTCGCGTCAGGCGCGTGGGAGCTGGGCATCGCCCGCGCTCTCGTCCCCTGGTGCTCGGTCTCTGCCACAAGACCCGACTCCTGCAGCCCCTGGCGTACGGCAGGGGACGTTTCTCGCGAATGCGCCTCTCCGCTGCCGGGCTGTGCAGGCCGCTCGTGTAGACACCCCCCCCCCCCTGCAGCTCCTGCACCTCGGCGAGAGCCGGCAGACCCCTTCCGCCCATCTCGCCGCGTCGCTCAGCGCCCCTGAGAACCACCAGGCCAGGTCCCGGCCGGGCCCCAGCTGCTCTGGTTTTAATCGCGGGGGTTAAACCAGGCTCAGGCTGGCTGGGGGCAGCGCACTCCTGATGTGTGAACATGGGGTAGGGGGGGACCGGCCGGAAGTGACGTCAACTCAGCTGAGCGGAAGCCGCTGTAAGTCGGAGTGAGAGCGTCCACCCGGGGGTCCATGCCCGTTCCCTGCCCCACGTGGCATTCAGGCCTGTCGTTAAGGCAGATGAGCTCCCATAAGAGCGGCCAGACCGGGTCAGACGAAAGGTCCATCTAGCCCAGAGTCCTGTGCTCTGACAGCCTGTCACGGACGCCCAGTCATGCCCACTCGTGGCCCCGTGCGGTCCGGGGGGAGCCCCTTCAGTGCGACAGCCCTTCTCGGGGGGGCCCCTCTCCCTCGGGGTCAGGCCCCTCCACCTCCCGGAGCCGCACCTCCCTGAGCCTCAGTGCGTCTGTCTCTGCCGTGGGGCCCTCGGGGAGTCCCCTCGCTCTGGGCCCCCCGGAGCCTCCTCACCCCCCGAAGGGGACAATCCCCCCCCCCCGCTCTCTAGCCCGGAGCGACTCTCCCCCAGCGTAACACAGGAGGGTTTATTGAGAGTTGAACCCAGCACAGGAAACTCTCCGGCCTCAGGCCTGGCTCCCTCAGCCCAGCACATCCCAGTCCCCCTGCAGCCAGGGGGGCTCTGCCTGCTCCCCCCCTCCAGCCCGGAGCCCCCCTGCTCCCAGCTGGGCCTCCGATATCCCCGGCCCCAAGCCCCTTCGTCCATTGGCTTCTCTCCAGGGACACAGAGTCGTAAACAGGGTCGCCTGGGCCCCCTCTCCTCTCAGCCTCCTCTGGCTGGAGCCGGCTGGTCAGGTCACCGGGGTCCTCTCCCCGCAGCCCATTGTCCCCCACTGGCCAGAACCGGCTGCGACTCCTGAGCTGGGTCTCCGGGTCACCAGTCACTGGGGTCTCCATCCTCCGGGCCCTCGGCCGGGGTCCCGAGTTCCCTCTCCAGTCCTGTGTCCCAACAAACTCCCTCTCCCATCCCCTCGTTAAACCAGTAACACCCGGGGACACTGAGTCCCACCCCCTCTGCACGCAAACCCTGGAAAACCATGACAAAATTTTAAAAATCCCCCACTTTGTCACACAGTGGCCAGTGCCAGGTGCCCCAGGGGAATGAACAGACCAGGGGATCAGCAAGTGACCCATCCCCTGTCGCCCCTTCCCAGCTTCTGGCAAACAGAGGCCAGGGACACCGTCCCTGGCCAGCCTGGCTAGTAGCCATTGATGGGCCTGTCCTCCAGGAATCTATCTAGCTCCCCTTTGAACCCTGTTATGGTCTTGGCCTTCACAACATCCTCTGGCAGGGAGTTCCACAGGCTGACTGCGCTGGGTGAAGAAATACTGCCTTTTATAAGTGTTATACCTGCTGCCTACTGATTTCATTGGATGACCCCTAGTTCTAGTGTTATGAGAAGGAGTAAATAACACTTCCTGATTCCCTTTCTCCGCACCAGGCAGGATTTTATAGCCCTCGAGCGTATCCTCCCGTAGCCGTGTCTTTTCCACGCTGAACAGCCCCAGGCTGATCGATCTCTCCTCACACAGCAGCCGTTCCAAACCCCTCAGCATTTTTGTGGCCCTTTTCTGAATCTTTTCCAAGTCCAGTAGATCTTTGAGACGGGGCGACCACGTCTGCCCGCAGTATTCAAGGTGTGGACGTCCCAGGGATTTATATAGAGGCACGTGATATTTTCTGTCCTATTCTCTCTCCCTTTCTTAATGATTCCCAGCATTGTGTTCGCTTTTTTGACGCCGCTGCACAGTGAGTGGATGTTTGCAGAGAACTATCCACAGTGACTCCAAGATCTGTCTTGAGTGGGACCAGCTAATTCAGCCCCATCATGTTGTGTGGCTGGGTGGGAGGATGTTCTCCAATGTGCATCACTTTGTATTTATCAACATTGAATTTCATCTGCCGTGGTGTTGCCCAGACACCCAGTGTTGCGAGGTCCCGTTGTCGCGTCGGTGACTCCTGGACTGGAACCTGGGCCCGCGAGGCTGGGGGCGAGGGGTGTCTGGGCCTGCAGGGGTGTGTTTGCGGGGGTCGAATGGCTCCTGTTTAACGACCCTGGGGCTGGGAATGGGGAATCACCACGGCGCCCCGGCCACCTGCCCTCTTCCACTCTAGCCAGCCGGCTCCTTCGTGGGGACCGGTCCCCAGGGCTGGGGGCACGGTGTGGGCAGCTCGTGCCCCGTGCTGGGGGGGGCGGCCGAGTGTGTTACCTGCCAGGCTCAGCGGGGAGGGAGGGGGGCTGGCCCGAAGGATGCTGGGCTCCTTAGGAGGTGTTTTCCAGTAGCACTTTCAGGCACTGAGTGAGACGGGGGGCACCGGGGGGGCTGCTCTGACCCCCCCGACTGACAGCAGGGGCCCCCTGGGGCCGGGCGCTGCACAGACCCAGCAGATGGTTGCTGCCCCAAATCGCTCCCAGTCTGACCAAAGAATGGACCTGGCTCCCCGACCCGCTGGGCCCCCCCCTCCCCTCCCCCCGCCGGGACCGGCCCCCAGGGGTCCCGGCTCCCCGACCGCTGCCCCCCCCCCCGCGCCGGGACCGGCTCCCGGGGGTCACGGCTCCCCAACCCGCTGGGCCCCCCTCCCCGCGCCGGGACCAGCCCCCGGGGGTCCCGGCTCCCCGACCCACTGGGACCCCCCCTCCCTGCGCCGGGACCGGCCCCCGGGGGTCCCGGCTCCCCGACCCGCTGTCCCCCCCCTGCGCCGGGACCGGCCCCCGGGGGTCACGGCTCCCCGACCCGCTGGGCCCCCCTCCCCGCGCCAGGACCGGCCCCCGGGGGTCCCGGCTCCCCAACCCGCTGGGACCCCTCCCCGAGCCGAGACCGGCCCCCAGGGGTCCCGGCTCCCTGACCCGCTGGGACCCCCCCCTCCCTGAGCTGGGACCAGCCCCCATCTGAGAAGAAGAACCGGGGGGGGGGAGCTGTGGAGCTGCTGCTGTCGCCTGCGGGTGGGGGGAGCCGGGGCTGAGCAGAGACATTGTTCGGGGTCCCGGGAACCTTTGCCCAGAATTCCAGCTATGCCAGCGCGGCCCTGGGCAGGACGCAGGGACCCATTGTTTCCCGGGGGCTGGGAATGTGAGATGTCAGCCAGTGACCTTTCCAGGGCCGGGCCGCGCTGGCACAGGCGTGGGAATGAAATGCCACCGGGCCCCGTGCAGAGATGGGCGCCCGACGCCAGTCTGCCCCCAGGCCGGGATGAGGGGGGCCCCCATGAGGGGTGCAGAAGGGAGAAACCTCTTTGGGTCTGGGGCAAGGGGGCGTCAGGTGCAGGGAGCCTCAGGGCGAAGGACACGGCCGGAGTCGCTGAGCAAGTCACTGCAGGGCTGGGAACCCTGGGAAGTGGGAGCCAGGACTCCTGGGCTCTCTCCCTGGCTCTGGGGTGGATGTGGGGGTGACTGGCTTAGGGGAGCAGCCTGTGTGGGGGCAGGGCATTGCTATTCAAAGCATCCTGCTCCCCCCCCGGTCTTGCCCCCCAAGGCTGTCAGGGGAGTGAGATGAGCAGCATCTGTGCTGACCCTTGACCCCCACATGGACGTTGCGCAGAGTCTTGCTCATCCGTCTCCTCCCCCCAGGAGCTAGTGCGTCTCGGTGAGGGGCAGACTCTCTCCATGGGGCACTAGTGCTGGGATGCTCGAGCACGCGCCTGCAGCTCATCAAACCTTCCCTTGGCTCCTGTGTTCATTGCCGTCGGGAACTCCTCAGTCCACACAGCTCACTGCCGAGCCGCCCTGCACCCGCCCATACACACACACTTTGGGTGGTGGCTTCTATTCTTTCCAGCTATCATGCTCCACAAAAGGGTTAATTGCTCCTTCCATTTAGCCCAAAAGAAGGTCTGCAATCCACAGGCCATTTGTTGGCAGCAGTGACGCCATCCCGCATACCAGCCGGAGAAGGAAGTTGGTGGCTGAATGAACTGGGACTGGGCTGGACGGGTTTGCTCTGAGGTGACGCCTCGTGCTGCTCTAGGAGCGACATGCTTGATACCCCTTATGGAGCTGAGCGGGGGGCTGGCTCTTGCCCTACGCCGAGGGCTGGGGTCCTGCCTGGGAAACCTGCCAGCCCTGCCCCAGCGAGATGAGCGCGGCGGGTGGCCGAGTGAGCCCCTGTGAGAGCCTGGGGATGGGTGCACGGTCCAAGCCCCCCAACTCCCTGGGCAGACCTGCCTGCCTGGGGGCCCTGGGACCAGTGCACGGTGCAGCCCCCCAAAACAGCCCCCCAAAGCAGCAGGGGCGCTGGCCTGCGGGGGGCTGGAGGAGTGTCGGGGGCCGGGCTCCCTGTCTGTGTTATCAGGGTGGGGGTTGGGCTGGTTTCCCTGCTGACCACTGGCCCCGGGGACGCTGGTTCCTGACAGGGCCCCGGAGGGGGCGGGGGGCGTGTTTAGATCAGGTTCCTTTGAACTCGGGGGCTCTCCCCTCACCGCAGGGAGAAAGTGGCCCAGTGCCCCCGAGGTGCGGTTACGTTCCCGGGGGCGCCTGGGGCTGGCCGGGAGCTCCCCCCCGTCCTGCCCCGGCTGTGTTAAATCGCACGACGTTGTGTGGTGGTTTGGGGCACGGCTCGCGTGTGACGCCCAAACGCCCTTCGCTGTTCGGCGGCTGCCGGACGCGTCCACCCAGTGCATGGCGAGGCGACGCATCCGGCCGGGACGGGGCGATGGGAAAACCAGGGAATCGGAGCCGTCTGGGATGCGAGATCCTCTGCTGGAATCTGGGGCGCTGGACGGAAACCCCCCGGGGTCAGCAGCTGCCCTGAGATTGACGATCTCAGCAGCCTGTGGGCTGGGGTCACAGATGGGACCCCTCTGCCCCCCTGCATTGCCCTGGCCAGGTCCCAGCAGTCCCTTGGCCTTCAGCCCCGAATCCGGTAGTGGAGCCGCAGCGTATTTCTAGGCAGCCTCCTGCGGGTGCTGTGTGACTCGCGCCCTCTCCCCTCCAGGGCTCCGTTCAGTGGTGCTGTTTTCTCTGTCTGGCAGGCGCGGAGAGCGAGCGGCCGGACGGCCATGCTGTCGGCGCAGGAAGCCAGTCTCCCGTAAGTAGCTGCATGGGGGGTTCACGCCGGCTCCCTGCTCTGATTCTCAGCGGGTTGGGACCTGATCTGCAGGCCCAGGGTGAGGAAGGAGCATGGGCCAGACTGCTCGGCCCCCCCGGCCCCTCCTGCATTTCCAGGCCGCTGGGCACAAGCCTTGTCTCGGGGGTGCGGCTGGGCACGCGGCCCCGCGCGAATGCGCTGCCAGGGGGACGGATGGACAGACGCTAGGCAAGAGCTGCGGAGCGGGATCTAAACCCTCCTGCTTTCACCGGCCCGGGCTCAGGAGCTGGACCAGGGCTCTGCAGACGGGAGGCTGCGCTCGATGGGCCCCCAGTCTGATCCCATTCCCGATCCCCGCACCAAGCAGTGTCCCGTCCCCGAGTGGCCCTGGCCGGGCCCCAGCCCAGCTTGCAGGGTGGATTACCCCGTTTTGTGGCTGTGGGGGGTCCCGGAGCGGCGATAGAGGTGGAGAAGAAGGTCCTGAACCTCGTCTGCTTCCTGCTGGGACCCCGGGGCTGGCGGGGCTCAGCTGCAGCTGACCAGCTGCCGCTGAGCGTTGGGGCCGTGGCTCGCAGCGTGTGCTGGGGATAACAGCCTCCCACTGCTGCTGGCTGGGGGAGCGATTCCCATAGCTGACAGCAGGGGCGGCTCTACCTTTTTGGCCGCCCCAAGCAGTCATGCGCAGGAGGCGCCCCGGAGCCGCGGGAGCAGCGGACCTCCCGTGGGCATGACTGCGGAGGGTCCGCTGGTCGCGCGGCTTGGCTGGACCTCCCGCAGCTGCGGACGGTTCGCAGGTCCGGCGGCTCCGCTTGAGCTGCCGCAGTCATGCCTGCGGGAGGTCCACTGGAGCCGCGGGATGAGCGCCCCCTCCGCAGTCATGCCTGCGGCAGGTCCGGTCGTCCCGGGGCTCCGGTGGACCTCCCGCAGGCATGACTGCGGCTGGTACGCCGGCCCAGCCTGCCGCCCCCCCGGGAAAGGGCCGCCCCACGCGCGTGCTTGCCGCGCTGGGGTCTGGAGCCGGCCCTGGCTGACAGGGTAGGTTTGTCTGCTGCGGCGTGGCAGGCCCCAGGCCCCGCTGGTACCTTGGGGGGCGGCCAGCACGTTAGCCTGGGTGTTTGTGGCTGAGAGGGGGTGGGAGTGGGATCGGCTCCAGGCTGAGTCCTGTTTTCTCTCCCCTGCTCAAGGCAGCAGAAGTAAAGGAGGAGAAACGGCCTGCACAGCCCCCGCCCTCGCCCGGGCCCCGGCCACGCCTGTCACCCGAGGAAGCCAGCAACGCGCAACGAGCCGTAAGGCCGGACGGGGCAGGGCAAGGGCTGGGGGAGGCGGCTGGGATCGCGGCTCTGAAAGGCCTGTCTCTGTAGCCGGGCTGGTCCGCGAGTCAGCGGATCCCCGAGCTAACGGCTGGGATCAGCCGGAGGCAGGCTCTGAAAGCACACGAGTCCCAGGGATGTTTAGTGTAAATAGACGAGATGGGCACAGAGAGGGGGCTGGGGCTTGCCCAGAGCCACACAGCAGGTCAGTGGCAGAGCTGGGAGAGAACCCAGGAGTCCTGGCTCCCAGCGCCCCCCTGCTCTAACCCACCAGCCCCCACTCCCCTCCCAGAGCTGGGAGAGAACCCAGGAGTCCTGGCTCCCAGCACCCCCCTGCTCTAACCCACCAGCCCCCACTCCCCTCCCAGAGCTGGGAGAGAACCCAGGAGTCCTGGCTCCCAGCGCCCCCCCTGCTGTAACCACCAGCCCCCACTCCCCAGAGCTGGAGAGAGAACCCAGGAGTCCGGCCTCCCAGCCCCCCTACTCTAACCACCAGCCCCCACTCCCCTCCCAGAGCTGGGAGAGAACCCAGGAGTCCGGGCTCCCAGCCCCCATGCTCTAACCACTAGCCCCACTCCCCAGAGCTGGGAGAGATCCCAGGAGTCCGGGCTCCCAGCCCCCCTGCTCTAACCACTAGCCCCCTCTCCCCTCCCAGAGCTCCTAACCCCTTTCCCAGGTCCCAGCACTCACCCCACCTCTGCCCCCGTCTCCCCCGTTGCAGGCCCAGAAGGAGAAGCTCCATGCAGAGCTGAAGCGGGTCTTGCAGCGGAAAGGCGAGAGCCAGCCCAGCGCCCCCGCCATGGAGACCCAGACCAGGGTGACGGAGGTGAGGGATTAACCCTTCCTAGCCTGCCCACCTCCCGCCTTCACTCCCAGCACGGACCCTCCCTCCCCCCATTGAAGACAACGCAGCGGCCCCAGGACTCGCTGTCCCAGCCCAGCGGCTTCCGGGTGCCGTCTATCAGCCTAGGGCCTCCGGAGCCCAGCCAGGGATCAGGGCCCGGTTGTGCCAGGCGCTGTGCACCCCTCTGCTGGAGAGACCCGCCCTGCCCCAGCCTCCGGGCGACGCTGCAGAGCCCAGGGTGGGTCTGTCCCACGTGTGAGCTCTCGGGGGATTTCTGCAGCCCAGCAGTGCCGTGGCTGCAGGGCCAGCCTCTGCCCTCCCCTCCCAGGGTGCAATCGCCAACGGGCCCTGGGCTGCTGCCCTCAGGACCCGCCCCAGCAGCCTGGGAGCAGCCGCAGGAACAAAGCACCGCAGAGCAGCCGCAGGCCCGTCTGTCCGGCCGTCCCTACGTGCCGGGCTGGGCTGGGCTGGCCCAGCTGCCCCTGACCCCCCTGCAGCAGCCATGGGGCTCGCAGGGTCAGAGCCTGTGTCTTACATGCAGGCTTTGAACCTGCTCGGTCCCTTTGCCTTCCCAGGCACTCGGTTATCCCCAGGGAACCGCGCCCGGCAGCAAATGGCTCCTGTCTTGTCCCGGATCCACCTTCCTCTCCCTGGGCCGTTCAGCCTCACGGCACCCTGGTGAAGAGGCAGACCGGGCGGGGGGGGGGGGGGTCATGGGTAGCCGGCACTGTGCCCGCCAGTCCTGTCTGAGCCCAGGGCCCAGCTCCTGGGAGCTCGGCTCAGTGCCAGCTTCCCCCTGCAGCTTCTCGCTGCGTCTCTCCCCCGCCAGGAGGCAGCGAAGACGTCGGAGCTGGTGGAGATCATCCTGGAGACAGAGGCCAGGGCCGGGGCCAGTGGGATCAGCGTGGCCGGTGGGGGCAAGGAGGGGCTCTTTGTCTCCGACGTGCTGAGGGAGTCCCCCGCGGCCAAGGCCCTGAGCCTGAAAGAAGGTGGGTGGCGCTGGCGGGGAGGGGAAGGTGAATGGCCTCGTTCCTCAGGCGGGTGGTGAAGGAGGCAGCCGGGGACCCAGGTCTGCCACCGACTCCCTGTGGGACCCTGGGCATGGCCCTGGTGCTCTCTGGGCCCCAGCGCCCAGTCTGGGAACTGGGGAGAACCATCCGTCCCTGGTCTGTTGGCACTGGAAATTTGTTGGGATGGGGGCTGAGCAGTGCCCGGCCCGATGGGAGGCACCAACCTGAGACAGGGTCTGTCTGTGCAGCGCCCGGCCCGACGGGGGGCCCCCGACCTTGGCGGGGCTCTGTCTGTGCAGCGCCCGGCCCGACGGGGGGCCCCCGACCTTGGCGGGGCTCTGTCTGTGCAGCGCCCGGCCCGACGGGGGGCCCCCGACCTTGGCGGGGCTCTGTCTGTGCAGCGCCCGGCCCGACGGGGGGCCCCCGACCTTGGCGGGGCTCTGTCTGTGCAGCGCCCGGCCCGACGGGGGACCCCCGACCTTGGCGGGGCTCTGTCTGTGCAGCGCCCGGCCCGACGGGGGACCCCTGACCTTGGCGGGGCTCTGTCTGTGCAGCGCCCGGCCCGACGGGAGGCCCCCGACCTTGGCGGGGCTCTGTGCAGCGCCCGGCCCGACGGGGGGCCCCCGACCTTGGCGGGGCTCTGTGCAGCGCCCAGTCAGCCGGGGGCCGGGCAGCGTAGCGGGGCTGAGGGTCGCCCCAGCTTTGTTAAAAGCTCGCTCTGTGGGCGACGGGAGGGAGGTGCCCCGTAGCTGCCGGATCCCCGGTTCCACTCTCAAGGTAGCAGTGCTGGGCAGGGCCCCCGTCACTCACAGTTCCCAGTGGGACGGGTGCCCCCTGCACAGC
Source organism: Mauremys mutica (assembly GCF_020497125.1). NCBI lineage: Eukaryota > Metazoa > Chordata > Testudines > Geoemydidae > Mauremys > Mauremys mutica. The sequence continues at coordinate 1,141,665 of NC_059086.1, forward strand.
GGGCACGAAGGGGCCCCCTTGCTGACAGCCCCTGTAGAAAGGCCCACGGCTAAAGGGCACTCAGCTCCGTCGGTGCCTAGAGGGGCTGCCCAGCTGGGTGGCTGAATTATAACCTTTGAGCAGCCAGAGTGAATATGCGATCGGTGTCTCTGGCTCCGGCCTTGGGGAGACATTATTAATGCCACGGAGTCGGCAGGAGAGAAGCGTCCGCAGCCGGCTGCTGCCGAGTGGCTGGCGTGGCCTTTGTGGCTGTTACGCCGACAATGAGCGTAAGCCCGTCCTGCCCGTAGCAGTGTGGTAAGCCGGGAGCGGGGGCTGCAGGGGGACGGCCCAGTGACCATGGGGGGCTCTGCTTTTCAAATGCTGGGAGAGGAACGCTGGTCAATTTCCTGGTGCAAGACTTTATCCAGGCACCTCCCACGGCCCCATCGCCAGAGCGTTTTGCGATCTCAGCAGGGAGCCGAACCCCAGCTGAGCTCCCGTGGCCCCGGCGCAGGCCCTAAACCACTCGTTTGGGTGGGGGGCTTCGAACCCTGGCCAACATCCCCGCTTGTGCGACGTGCACCTGCCGCGCCAGCCCTTGGCACTCCCGGCGAGGGCTGCCCCGAGGTGACTCCGGCCCATGGCTTCTGTTTCTATTGCTGCCCCTAAACTCCCCCCCCCATCCCCGCAGGTGACCAGCTCCTGAGCGCCAGGGTTTACTTTGAGAATGTCCGATACGAAGACGCCCTCAGGATCCTGAAGTGCGCGGAGCCGTACAAGGTCTCCTTCTGCCTGAAACGCACCGTTCCCCGGTCGGACGTCCCCGGGAGCCCCGCAGCCGGCGGCCTGGAAGTGAAGGGACCCCAGGCGAAGCTGGCCAAGCTGGTACGCGGGGCCGGCCCCTCCTGCTGACCTGTAACTCGGACACGGGTTTGATTCAAATGACTCACAACGTGAAATGTTAGCGATTGGGGAGGGGGCGTTTCTTCGTTCATTTATAACTGAGCTGAGCTTTGAGACTCGGCAAAATCTCTCAGGCTGATTCTCAGTTACCCGCTTCCTGCAGGTGGGGGACTTCAAAGGCCCCTTTGAGTTCCCTGTAATCTGGGCCCCTGGTGCCAATGACTGCAGCCTCAGGGCGGCTCTAACTCATGCTTCAGCCCTTCTGGCCCTGGGGGCGGGAATAGCCCCAGTGCAGTGCGCTCTGGCCACACACCCCGATCCGCCCCCTACAATCAGAGGCTCGGAGCAGGGGCCTTCTGCCAGCCACATGCTAGCCAGGGACGACCCTGCAGGGTGCCTGGGATTCCCTGATGGCCACTTTAGCCCCAGAAGGGCCTGGCATGACTGAGGATCAGGCCCCGGTGCTCTGAAACGTAAGATCCATGATGGGGCCGGCCGGGCCGGGCTGGGCCCACTGGCAGGGACCCGTCTGGCTGGAGGAGGGGGAGGGACGGAGCAGAGGGGCTCCGATCCCAGCAGTATGGGATGGAAATGCCCCCTTACAGGGGTCGCTCCGAATCAGCACAGGACTGTCCTTGTTTGCTAGAGCCTCCCTTTGTCCCACGTTGGCCCCGCCCTGCCGCAGGACTCCAGCCCCGTTGTAGGACAGGAACACGCAGGCCCTTCGCCTCCGTAGCCTGGCTGCAAGGAGCTATTTCCCTTCGTACTCACTGCCAGCCCCGTCCCTGGTGCCACCCGCAATGATTCCTCTTCCTGTCGGGAACCTGCAGGAGGGGACACCAAGAGGGACGTCTAGGGGCCATGGGCTCCATGGGCGTGGGGTCTGGGGTGTTTGCATATTGCTCCATGGCTATGACAGTGAGGGAGCGGCTGTGACAGAGTTTTGGGCTGGGGGCCAGGCCTCCTGGGCTCTCTCCCCAGCTCTGGGAGGGGAGTGGGGTCTAGTGGTTAGAGCAGGGGGGCTGGGGGCCAGGCCTCCTGGGCTCTCTCCCCAGCTCTGGGAGGGGAGTGGGGTCTAGTGGTTAGAGCAGGGGGGGCTGGGAGCCAGGCCTCCTGGGTTCTATCCCAGTTCTGGGAGGGGAGTGGGGGCAGGGGCGGCTCCAGGCCCCAGCACGCCAAGCACGTGCTTGGGGCGGCATGCTGCAGGGGGTGCTCTGCTGGTCGCCGGGAGGGCGGCGTCCCGCAGCTCTGGTGGACCTCCCGCAGGCGTGCCTGCGGCGGGCCCGCTGGTCCCGCGGCTTCGGTGGAGCCTGCGGGAGGTCCACCGGAGCCGCGGGACCGGCGACCGGCAGAGCGCCCACCGTGGCATGCTGCCATGCTTGGGGCGGTGAAATGTCTAGAGCCGCCCCTGAGTGGGGGCTGGTTGGGGGGTGGGGCTGGGAGTCAGGACTCCTGGGTTCTATCTCTAGCTCTGCCACTGACTATTCTGACCCTCCCATCACATCACCTCTTGATGCCCGAGTTTCCAGGCCTGTTAGTGCAGGATCTAGGCCAGGTCTGCCCTGCAGGCTTACTTCAGTATAACTACGTCGCTCCGGGGTATCCCCACTCTGGGTGACGTATTTACACCCACCGTAATGCCCTGTGGAGACAGCGCTATGGACAGAGGTGGAGTTGAGCCGCCGGGACAGCTCTCTCCCCTCGGCTTAGAGCGGCTTCGCCAGAAGCACTCCAGTGGCGCAGCTGCATCGGAGTGTAGACCTGCCCGAAGAAGTGGGAGTGGGCTGGCGTGTGGCTGTGAGGCAGGGAGAGCGCGTGGGTTGGTAGCTGCTATTATCCTGAATACATCCCAACATAAGTAAACACGCCGTTAGCCTCGGAACGCGGCAGCCTCCTGGGAGCGACTGCTGGAGATGGGGCAGGGACCTCCGGAGATGCTGCTCAGATGGCAGTCCAGGAACGCCGCGAGCCGGGATCGCAGGGACAGAGCTGCAGTGTCGGTCCCAGGTTGCGCGCTGCTAGTGCGGCGACAGAGGTGGAGGGAACGTTCCCACGCTGCACAGCCGCCGGGGCGCTCGCCGGGGCGCAGAGGCTGGAACCTGACTGACAGGGCTGTGTTCTCCCTCTCTCCCCAGAGCATAAAGAGCCTGGCGCCCACGAGGAAGCAGAAGGGGAAGGGCCTGGCGAAGGCCCCGGAGGAGGAGGCGGCCCTGCCGGGCAGCGTGGAGCCGTCGGCGGGGAAGCTGGATGTGGCCCCTGTGGACGTGGAATTCTCCTTGCCCAGGTTCGCCAAGCTAAGGAAGGCGAAGAGTGCGGCCGAGGCGGGAGCGGCCGGGCCCAGCCCAGCCGGCTCTGTCGAGCTCTCCTCTTCGCACACCAAGGGGAGGAGGCTCAAGTTTCCAAGGCTGAAGGTGAAGGAGGCGGCAGGCGCGCAGGCGCTGGCTGTGGCGGGGCCGCCGGAAGCAGCCTGGCCCAAGGGGAGCGTGGAAGGGGAGGCAGGTGTCCAGGGGAAAGCCCCCCAGTTCGCAGCCCCATGCCCCAAGGTGAAAAAGCCCAAGCAGGATGCTGGGCTTGTGGAGGTCGAACTCAAGGACCAAGTCAAGTTCAAGGCCCCCCAGGTTGAACTGGACATTCCCATCCCTGACCTCAAAGCCTCCAAAGCGGCGGCTGGCGTGGAGACTGCGGAGATCTCGGGCAAGGGGGAAGCTTTGCGGCTCAAGCTGCCCACGGTCGGGGTGTCCGCCAGGCCTGCGGAGGGGGAAAGGGAGGTAGAAGGGCTGGAGGGGAAGCTGAAGGTGCCTAAAGTTGGGATTTCCCTGCCAATGGCAGCCCGGGAAGCAGAAGGGCCAGAGGAAGAGCTCAGAGCTGGCATCAAACTCCCCTCGGTGGAAATAGCAGCCCCCAAAGTAGAGGTGGACTTGAGCCTTCCCAAAGTGGAAGGAGCCCTGGAAGCACCAGACATGAGCGCCAAAGGGGAGGGCTTGAAAATCGAAATGCCCAAGTTTGGCATCTCTGGAGGGGAAATGGAAGGCACCCTGAAAACAGCCGCCATCCCGGCCCCCAAGCTCGGCACCTCTCTGCCCAGCGACAAAGGGGACGCCGAGGGGGCAGCCGGCAGGAAGCTCCCCTCCCTTAACATAGGGGTGCGGCAGGTGGCTGTTGAGATCCCCCTTCCCAGGGGCAAGGCAGACACAGAATGGGAAGTGGAGCTCCCTGACGTGACCGTGAAGATCCCCAAGATCAGCCTGCCCACGCATGGGGGCAAAGCCAAAGAGGAGGAGGTGGAGAGGGAGCTCAAGGTGCCCCAGGTGGAAGTGAAAGTGGGGAAGGCAGAGCGGGAGAGCCCTGAGTTGAAGGCAAAAGGTCCCAAGCTTAAGATGCCAAGCTTTGGGATCTCCCTGCGGGAACACAAGCCCGACGCAGACACCAAAGCGAAAGAGCCTGCTGCCGAAGGGAAGGTGAAATTCCCTGTGGTGAAGATGCCCTCCATCGACATCTCTGTCCCCAAAGCTGCCGACGTGCAACTGCCCAAAACGAAGATGGAACCAGTTGGGCTAGCCGGTGAGGGGAGGGTGAAAGCCCCTGATGGGGACGGTGCTGAGGGTCCCGAGTTCAAATTCAAAATGCCACAGGTGTCGCTTCCGAAATTCGACCTCTCTGGCATGGCCGGGAAAGCCGAGAGCAAGGCCCACATGCCTTCGCCCAAAGCCCCGCAGCTGGAGGCCAACACCGGGGGCCTGGAGATCGCGGCTGGGAAGATAAGCATGCCCACGCTGGATATCTCTGTGCGGGAGATTAAGCCGGTCGATGTGGAGCTGCCGGAGGCCTCTTTGCGAAAGCCCAAGCTTGAGATAGCTGTCGAGAAGCCGAAGATTGAGGTGAGGCTGCCCTCAGGGAAAGCTGATGGGAGGAGGCTGGAGTCTGAGGTGGAAATGACCCAAGCCAGGCTGAGTTTCCCGTCGGTGAAGATGCCATTGCTGGACATCGACATGCCCAAGGTAGGCGTTGATCTGGACCTGCCGAAGGCAGAGCCTGGCTTCAAGGGGGAGCTCAGGGCAGTGGCAGGCCTGAAGGAACGTGACCTCCAGCTGCAAAAGCCTCAGGAGCCTCTCCCGAATTTCGGGGCTGTCTGCAAGGACTTGGAGGTGGAGATCGATGTGCCAGCTCCCAAGGCCAAGGCTGACCGCCCCACACCACGAGCAGAGGTTGAGCTCCAGGGTGCAGCCTTTGAAGGCCCGGATCTAAGTGGGATGGTGGCGAAGATCCCCAAGGTGGATATTTCGTTTGGGAAAGAGAAGCTGGAGGGTGAGGAACTGGACAGAGAGGGGCCGGAAGGGAAGGGCAAAGCGGATATGAAGTTCCCAAAGGTCGGCCTAGAACTCAAAAGCCCCGAAGTGAAGCCTGGGAGCCTGGAGGCCAGAGCGAAGCTGCCCTCCGTTGAAATTTCAACGCCTAAGCTCCCCGACGTGGCCATTGAGGCCCCGCTGGGGGGAACAGCTGCCGTTGACATCAGTGGAAAACTGCCGGAGACCGATACCAAGCTGAAATCGCCCAAATTCTCTTTCCCCAAATTTGGCATCTCTGGCCCGAAGGTTAAGAAAGGAGGCCTGGAGGCTGTGACACTGCAAGCTGAGCTGGAGGCGGAAACCCTGGAAGCAAGCACCAAAGGGCCTAAGCTGAAGATGCCAAAATTTGGGCTCTCGTTCTCCAGGTCGAAACAGGGGGCCGACTTGGATGGGCCCAGGCTCTCTGCGGAGGGAGAGGGGAAGGCTCCCAAGGGGAAGGTGGAGATCTCAGGGCCTCACGTCGATATGGACTCCCCCGAAGCCAAAATGAAGCTGCCTTCAGTGAAATTTCCCACGGTTGACATCTCCAGCCCCAGAGTGGATGTGGACATTGACTTGCCCAAGGGAAAGGGGGACGTCTCAGGCCAAGGGGTCACACAGGCTGGGGAAACATCGCCTAACATCAGCATGGAGGTCCCAGACATTAAGCTGAAGATGCCAAAATTTTCACTGCCAAAATTTGGGGGCCAGGACAGGGAGAAGCAGCTGGAACTGGAGCAAGAGACGCTCAAGGGAGAAGTGAAAGGGAGCGTCGAGGCCTTGTCCGGAGAGCTAGACGGGAAAGCAAAGGGCAAGGAGGCCAAGATGAAGATGCCCAGGTTCAAAATGCCGTCGTTTGGCATTGCCAGGAAGGATGTAGAGGTGTCTGGGCCCAGTGTCACAGCTCCTGAGATTGACGTGAAAGGCAAGAAAGGGAAAGCAGTCGCCAAAGAGCCCAACGTGGCTGCTGGGAGCCCAGAGGAGAAGCTAAAAGGCCCCTTCATGAAGATGCCAAAACTGACGATCTCTTCTCCCAAGGCTGACCTAAAAGTAGAAGCCGACATGAGAGGCTCCAAAGATGAAAGTTACATCCAAGGCCCCGACATAGAAATTAAAATGCCCCAGGTCGAGCTGCCAAAGTTTGGAGCCAAAGAGGAGAAAGCCAACATGGAGATGTCTGAGAGACCGGAAAGCCCTGGCACCAAGTTAAAAGTGGGCATGGTTAAGATGCCATCACTAGACATCTCTGCGCCTGACCAAGTTCCTTCATTGCAAATCTCTGTTCCCGGTGTAAGAGCGGAAGGCGAGCCATCGGTGGGAAAGCCGGTCATGGACGTCTCTGAGGCTGATATCAAGGGGTACGAAGGAAACTTGAAAATCCCCAAGGCGCCTTCCATTGGCATCTCTGCGCCAAAGCTAGACTTGGATATCAGCTTGCCGAAAGCCAGTGTGGAGATGCTGGGCCAGCATGAGGCTGGGCTGAAAATAGAGGGGGATGCCGCCTTTAAGAAAGCAGACACCAAAATTAAGATGCCCAAGGTGGAGCTGCCCAAATATGGGCTGGAGGGTTTCTTGGGGAAAGACTTGGATAGAGAGTTGAGTGGTGCCGAGGCAGAGATGCACCTCCTCAAAGGACAAAAGCTGAAAGGGCCTTCCATAAAGGACCAGAAAGTAACCCTGGAGATGGAAGGGGGCAAATATGCAGCTGATACTACCGAAGCCTCCCTGCTGGGTTCCAAGATCCGGGTGCCCAAACTGGATATTTCCTTGCCCAAAGCCAGGCTGTCAGACGTAGAGGTACCTCTGACCGAGGGGGAGATCACCATCGAGGGACTGGAGGAAGCTGAGGGGAAATTTAAGCTGCCGTCGGTTGGGCTACCTAAATTTTCTACCCCAAAGGTGAAAGCTCCAGAGGTAGGATTTGATGTTGGCTTAAGCAGAGATCAAGACTTTGCTCTGGACACGTCTGGGCTGCATGGGAAGGTGCCCAAAGTCGAAGTGAGTGGCCCAAAGATTAAGCTGCCTAAATTCGGGGGAGCTAGTTCTGATGACCAATGGGAGGCAGATATAGACTCATCCAAGACCCCCAAGGTGGAGCTTAAACCCCCTAAATTCCGGGGGAGCCTCGAGACCCCAGGCAGCGAAGTGGTGGTGAAAGAGGCCAAACTCAAAATGCCGTCGGTTCCCATCGGCTTCACTGTGGACAAGGGAGAGGGGGAGAGTTCCCCCAGGACAGAGGACTCTGAGACAGACGGTTACGACAGCAAGTTCAAACTGAAGATGCCCTCGTTCGGGATTTCCAAAGTTGGCTCAGAGGCCAAGGGGGATGAGTCCAGGATGGACACCCAGCCCCTCTGCCCCACAGCAGAGGGAACGGACTTCTCCTTTAAAATGCCTCAGCTTGTCATTCCAGACGTGGGGTTCTCAGCGGGCCCAGGGGAAGCTCCAGCTTTGGAGGGGGGGAAAGCCGAGATGGGTGGAGACGCCAGGGTCAGGGTTGAGAAACTGGCAGGTGCTGAAGATCTGGAGCGAGACGTGGGAGGGTTAGAGGTCAGGCTCAAGATGCCCAAAATCAAGATGTCACCATTCGGGATTTCAGGATCCAAAGGGGACGAGGGGACTATGACGGCATCTCTCCACAGCCACAAGGGTTCAGACAGTGAACAGGTCGGGGGGAAGAAATCCCTGTTCAAAATGCCAGACCTGGAGATCTCTGCCCCAAGTATCAAGGCGCATGCAGAATATGAAGTTGAGGGGGCTCAGCTTCATCACAGTGGTTCCACAGAGCTGCCGAGAACTGGTGCTGCTGGCATCCAAGGTGAGGATCATAGTGTCAAGGCTCCGGGAGGGAAGGGGGACACTTCTGAAGCCGAGGCAGGGAAGAAGTATAAAATGAAGCTGCCCAAGTTTGGGATCGCCCTGCCCAAAGCCACCCAGGAAGGAGGAGAAGGGCACCTTTCTAGGGGGGAAAGCAAGGCCCAGGAGGCCGAAACCAAGGTGAAGATGGCCAAGGTGAAGAAGGCGGTCTTTGTGCTGGTGAAGCCCAAGGCGAAGGGGGCAGAAGCATCCTCTGGGCTCTTGGAAGGAGATGGCGAAGCTGCTGCTGGCTCCTTGGAAGGGGATGGGGATGGCAAGGCAAAGGTGCCCAAAATAAAGCTGAAGCCCAGCTTTGGGTTCTCGCTCTCCAAATCCAAAGCTGGGGTGGAAGTCAACGGGGAGCTAGAGCCCTCAGCCAAGGAGGAAGGGGAGCTGGAGAAAGGCTCCAAGCTGAAACTGCCCAAGCTGGGCTTCTCCAAGGCCGAGATCACGGACCTGGGCACCAGCGGGAAGGGATCAGCATCTCAGCTCAATGGGGAGGAGGCAGAACTGTCTCTGCAGAATGGCTCCCAGGACAGCAAGGCAAAGCTGGGGAAGATCAAGCTGCCCCAGGTTGAATTCTCCTCCCCGTATAAGGCGGCAGAGATGGACCCTGAAATGAACCTCAAGCTGGTGAGGGCGGAGGAGGCCAAGGATGAGGCTCACGTCAGCACCTTCATGGCTCTCAAGGCGGCCAAGTTCAAGTCCCCCAAGATCACGTTCTCAGGTTTCAAGAAGAAGGAAGGGGAACACGCCGGGAATGTGGTCTCTTCGGCTGCCAGGACAGAGATGGCCTTGTTGGAAAAGGGGGAGAGGGATCAAGATGCCAAGCCAGAGACGTCCAAGATCTCGCTGGGCTTCACCTCCAAGTCGAAGGGGGACTACAATGTGGAGAGAGGCGAGCTGGACGGCAGAGATAAATCCCCTAAGTTCAAGTTCCCCAAGCTGGCCTTCAGCCCCCAAACCAGAGGAGTGCTAGAAGTCACTTCCAAGCAGCAGGAGAGAGGGGGCTCCTCCCAGGGGGAAGGAGAGAAGGGGCCGGGAGCACTGGAGGGATTCAAGATTCGGACGCCCAAGCTGGGTTTCTCCACTCAGCTGGAGGAGCAGATCCCAGAGGAGGGAGGGGGCCGAGTGAAGCCAATCAAGGGCGAGGTGATGGTGGGGAAATCGTCCCCCATATGAGGTTGGAGTGGGGCAGGGAAAGCAGAGACTTGAACAGCCCCCCCCCCTCGCTTGGGAGCTTGGCAGGCTGGTATCTGTACAGTTCTGTAATAGATGCACTAACCACAAGACGAGCTTTCAAACCACAGCGTGGGATGGGGGTGGAAATGGGGGTGGGGGGAACCCAGCTGTTCTAATAACCAGCCTCAGTGTGGGCTCCCCCCTGCTCTGACGCCTCCTCGACGGGGGCCAAGTGAATCTTCTTGGGGCAAGACTATTTTTTTTTTTAATTTTTGTTGAAAATAATGTGAATAAATAACCAAGCTACACTTAGTATTTTTTACAGTTTTACCAGTTTAATAAACAGCCCCTTTGACCTGGTGCCAGCCCCAGTTCCCCCAAGGTCCTGCCTTGCAGGGGGACACGGCGGCTCTGAATGCACTAAGGGCTCCAAATGATTTTTTTTTTTTAACTTAGGCTTTAACTCTGTTTCTCGGGGGGTGGCTGTTCCATTTATACTTTTAAATTAAGACGCTTGCAAACTAATGGTCAGTAAGGGAACGGTAGGAGAATAAAGCAGTCGGTGCTTTCCACCCGGAGACCAGTGCCTTCTTACTAGCGTAACGCTAAGCTTGGAGAAAGGAATCGATTGGAAGAGGAAGGATAACGTGAATTAGGGGATATTTAAAACACAGCTCGCTCTGGACTGCGCAGCTTGTTCATATTCTAGTAACAGGGGTAAGGAATTTCCAAGAAAGGAACAAGAAAACGGCAGGGGGTGACTGTTACACTGCTCCAGCGGTAGGAAGGGCCTTTGTGGAAAGTGGGCTCCTGCTTTTCAATGAGGGATTCTAGGTGTGGGGAAAGCAGGGGTTTGCTCCCATGAGTTCTGGAAAGCCTGGCCCGGCCAGCTCCACTCTGTTTACCCTAAATTCCTAACCTCTGGCTGCCCTTTCGTCAACACAAATAGCAGCGGAGTCCAAAGGGTTCCTCCTTGGAAGGCGGTTTAAAAATAACTAGCGTGTTCTCTCCCAGCGTGGGATCAAAGAGGAGCCTTCTCAGGCAGAGCAGGGCTGGTGACTGCTGTCGGGTTGTGGATTTACCATCGCTCCCCTCACCCAGCCCCCCGGCTGGGGTTGTGTTAAAGCAAAGAGGAGTCATTTCCTTTGGGCTGGGGAAGGTCAGGATCACAACAGGGCCATAGTCCCAGCCCCTTCCAGACAGGAAAGAGACCAGGAACCTCAGCTGATGACTGGAAAGGCCTCCACAAGATGTGGTTAGAGCCAAGGGCCAATGAGCCATCACCCTCCTGTCGTCTGTAGTCCCCACTTAGCCACCGCTGCATGTGTAACCTCCGGAGAGCCCCTGCCCGGCATTATTACTGGGGAGATCAGGACTGTCCCGCCCTAAGGAGCTTGCAATTTACATGGACGAGACAGTCAGAGAGAGGCTAATTCTCCCCACTTCTGGCCCAGAGAGATGCAGTGACTTGCCCATGGTCTCACAGGGAGTCAGGGGCAGAGCTGAGAAATGAACCCAGCTGTCCTGAGTCCTAGAACAGTGCCTTACTCACACAAGTGTGCCCTTCCCTACAGCACAATCCCACCCCAGTGCCTCAGTCAGCCCAGGGGAACAAACTGGGAGATCACTAAACACCACCGTGCTTTGAATGTTCCTGAGTATTTACATTTTCCCCAAAAGAAAGGATGGAATATGCCCCCACTGCTAGTTTGATTTCTAGCCGTTGTCTTTGTGGGGGTGGGAGTCTGTCCAGAAATCCCTCTGCTTGCTTCTGGGGGCAAATGTGTACACAGAGTAGAACCTAAGCGTTATGAACACCCCAGGAATGGAGGTTGTTCGTAACGCTGAACAAAACATGACAGTGGTTCTTTCAAAAGTTTACAACTGAATGTTGCCTTAAAACAGCTCTGAAACTTTACTATGCGGAAGAAAAGAGGGTTAAAAGCAGCATTTAATTTAAATGGACCAAGCCCAGAAACAGTTTCCTTGTCAAATCTTTTTGTAAACTGTCCCTTTATTTGCTAGTAGTTTACTTTTAGCACAGTACTGTACTGCACAGCATTTGCTGGTGTGTTGTCTCTGCTGCCTGACTCCATACTTCTGGTTCCCCCTGAGGTGTGTGGCTGACCGGTCAGTGTGTAACCCTGGGGTTTCTAACACTGAGGTTCCACTCTTCACGAAGCCATAACCCAGCTGAGCCTCAGTGTTGGGGCTTGTATTGAAGGGGAGCGATTGCACTCCGTGGGTGTGTTAAGCACGCCAGACACCATTGCCATGGACTGGAGGGCTAGCTTGGCTTTCCTTATGATAAAGGCAGGATAGAAGTAACAGGGCGGAGGAGAGGCCCTTGTTTGCAGTCCCTTTGTATTTCCTGCCTTGTATCTAATGTGTAACTGTGTGATAAGGGGACTAAGGGGTGGGAGTTCGGGTGCCTTTCCATAGCTAGTAGTGTATTAGCGCATACACAGCATACCTGCCAAGAGAGAAACCAAGATCTTACTTAATGAACTGTGTTGCTTTGGCCTCTTTTACTGACGATCTGTCTATTATTATTGGCATTTTATTTTCAAGATTGTCTGATCTGATGACTGGAAAAGAATTAAAAAAAAAAAAAGATTGATGACCCAGACCCCCCAGCCCACGCTCGTGCCAGGTTCCTGAGGGTGGGGGTGGCTCGCTAAGATAGCCCCAGGGGGAACCAGGATTGCAGGACCAGCTCCCCACCAGTGTTGCCTGTGACAGCTGTGGGGCACTGGGAAATGTGGCCAGAAGTGGTGTCTTAGGAGGTCTTGGGCGCTTTTGGATCCCGGCAGCCTGGACTCTGTAGTCTGACTGACTACACCCGCATAGGCTCCCTGGGGGCGAGCTCCACCCTGCTGCCAAGAAGCCAGCTCATGGCCTGGGTACTACTTAACTCCCTCCTCTTCAGCCCAAAGGCTGAAGCAGGATGTAAGTGGTATCTAGGCCTTGTGGACATGGCATCTCACTCCAGCCACGCCACTTTCAGTGTCCAGACCAACACAGACACCAGAACAAGGCCTGAACTACCTTCCTCCCAGACACACGCTAGTGGGTTCCTTCCCCTTTCTCTCTGCCTGGGAGACACACACGCAGCCCTGCTGGGACGTGCATTGAGTCCGATTCTCTGCTGCCCTGGCTTCAAATGGATGCAAAACGCTATTCAGTGAAGCCAGTAACGATTCATTCCCACTTTGCATTGGTGCAAATAACTGTGCAAGGGGCAGGGGTAATGGGGCCCACTCTCTTTCAACTTGTCCTCAGCAGCAAGTGGCCGAGCAGGAATTAGCAGGTGTGTGTGTGTGTGTCAGCTTCCCTTTGCAGAGGCTTTCTTTAGCCAAAACCACTGACATTTTGAGCAGATGGGAAGGCGTTTGGAGCAGGGGCAGTAGCTGCAGCAAAGCGAGGAAGCAGAGCGCTCTTCTCCCACCCTGGTTTGTCAGGGCTGTTTTAAAAGCATTGCTCTTAGATGCAGGGGGATTTTTTTATTCCCATTAACGCCAAATGCCTCTTTACCCAGAGTCCCGCAGAGCTGGGGGGTGCCCTGTTCTCCAAGCTTGCCCTGCCCACAGCGATGCTCAGATCCAGTAACCCTGGGTTCACTTTGTTACCTTGTCTCAGAGTCACTGTGCTGCTGCTTTTTCTTTCTATTTTGGGTTTGTCTGAATAAAATTAATCTGTGAGCGAGTGGAGTCCTGGGCGGTGTCTTTCTTCGGACCTCTGGCAGATGAGACCTCGGGCCGCAGGGCTCAGCGCTCTAGGTGGAAGTGAAACATAAGGCTCCTGGCTCCTGTCTGTAGCCCCTCCCGTCTCCCAGGCCCTGTGTCAGCTCCCACTGGCCAGAGAACAGACCTCTGCTGATCCCACACACGGCACTGCTGCTCTCCCTGCACGGCCCCATTCTGCCAAGTGCTGCACCCCACCCCTGCTGCTGGACAGCGGCTGCCCCGGGCAGCTCCCTCTCCCAAGACACATTTCCGTGGTACAGGTGGGGAATTGGGCACTTCACCTCCTGGTCCCACAGTGAGTCGGTGCCAGTGCCAGAACTGAACCCAGTTCTCCTGAGGCCCAGACAAGTCCATCCCTTTGTCATAAAAATCTCCAGGCCTTCCAGAGGCGTGGGAGACCATGGCTGCCCCAAAGGCAGCAGGCTAGGAAGCAGGCCCCCTTGAGACCGGGTATCCACCCCGCTTGCTGCTGCAGGGAATGGGGCTTCCAAGGTGTGACCCAGTAGGGAGCGGGCGGATTGACCTGGGAATGTCACTGTCTGCATGGGGGATGGGAGAGCAGGGGATGACTCCACATCAGTGAGGATACCTGAGCCTGTAACCTGAGCTGAGAGGGGCTTGGACCCAGGTGACACCTTTGCCCGGGAAACTGGACAAAGGCGGGGGGGGGGGGAGGAGGAGTGAGACTGCTGCGGTGGAGTTTCAGTCTTGTGCTGGCTGGGAAATCGTAGGCAACCCCAAGGTTGGGGTCTAAGCTAGGGTAACCAGAGGTCCCGATTTTATGGGGACAGTCCTGATTTTTGAGTCTTTTTCTCATATAGGCTCCTATTACCCCCACCCCGTCCTGATTTTTCACATTTGCTGTCTGGTCACCCCAGTCTAAGCCCCCTACCCCCCAGAAGGACCTGACAGAGGGGTCCTGTTTATGCCTACAAGCTCTGGCTTGGACTGTGGTCCTGTCGTCTAATAAACCTGTTCTAGTGCCTGGCTGAGAGTCACAGTGAATCGCAGGAAGCCCGGGGGCGCAGGGCCTTGTCTCCCCCCCAATTCCATGACACAAGGTTATTAATTGATTTCAGGAAGAGCTTAATCTAGAATGGCACAGGGGCTCTGGAGTCACTCAGGCCTCGTCAGTGTCCGACACCTGCTGCTGCTGCAGCCATAACCCGTCAGCTGCTTAAAAATCTCCCTGGTGGGGGGACACCATTGGGGAGCCCCATTAGTAGAGCCGCCCTCTCCCCCCTCTGCAGCACGCCTGCCAGATCTCAAGTGCAGTCAGGGCTGGGCTGGGGCACTTACCTGTCGGTGCAGCAGTTCAGGAGGGGGGTGAGAAGGGAGCCTGGTGCTGAAATGGTGCAAGCCGGGGAAGAGGGATAGGAGCCCTGGAGTGGGCTAGGGCCAGCCCTAGATAACACAAAACAAACTGCCAGTGTCCAGGTTTCCATGCCACTTACCAAGGCTCGGGGCACCCTCTGGTGGCCAAAAGGCAGGGACAGAGGGGTTTGACACTCGACTCTCCTCCCCGGCACCGGCTGCACTGCTCAGAGGGAGGCTCAGTGTGGGGAGAAGCAGGCCCCACATACAGCGAAGTGCAAGGGGCCCGACAGGATGAGCCGGGGCCTACCTCAGCGTCCATTGGGCACTGACGAAGAGGCCGTTTTGAGACCAGCCGAGCCATTTGGAAACGTGGGCCCCACTCGTTGGAGCTGTAGCTTGGCAATCTGGCCCTGAGCTCCCGGGGGCTCTTGTGCAGTCACTTACACCAGGGCGGCAGGAGCCAGACGGGGCGCAGGAAAGGCTGGCTCAATAAGACCTAGGCTAGGATGTGAAGGTATGACATGACCATGCTGGCTAACAACAGGTACCGCCTCAGTGCCGCTAACACATCTTAACCTCACTCCCGAAAGCCTCAGCTAGCCCAGGTCTCAACCGCGCGGCTAAGCGGTGCTGGGCAGTGCAGAACCGGAGGCGGGGAGCGGTATACACAGATCTCGAATGCCAGAGACATACACGCTGGTTAGGCAAATGCAAGGGACTGGGGGTGAAAACTCAAAATGACGGTTTTTTAATGCCCGTCTTTCAGATGTAAAGGGCCAGCATCCACACGCAACCATTGTGTTTCTGCCTGCCTAGCAGGTCTGCGTAGCACCCAGGGCTGCAGGAGCAGAGCGGTCCCTGGGATGGTGCAGCAGGGCAGGAGGGAGCTGGCCTGGAGGCTCTGCATGCTGAGGAGGGAGCTGGCAGGTGAGTACAGCTTTTCTCTTCATTCTTAGGGGGTCTCTGCTTCCCACGTCCCAGGCAGGTTGTGGGGGAGGGGAGAGGAGGAAGAAGGGGTAACTTGGGATGGGATGAAGGTTCGGGGCATGGTGGGATGGACTCAGCATTCCAATGGAAAGTAAAACTCCAGATCCCAGCACCCCGGGGCATTCAGAACCGAGCAGTGGAGTTGGCACCCTGGCTGTATGGGTTAAACTGTGGGGCTGTGATACAAAGTGAGCTAAGGGGCTGTCACAAATTCCTTGCTGCGAGGGTCAGCCCCATCCCAGGGGCTGCAGCACACTGGGTGTCTCATGGGTCTTTGCTGCTTCCCACCAAAGCAGCAGGCCAAGGCGGTTAGCAGAAACAAGCTGCTGGACTCAGGCGATGTGAACTGGGGTGGCAGGAGGCAGGATGCCAGCAAGCGAACCCAGGTAGGGGAACTGTCTGCTCCGCAGCGAGACCTGAGTGCAGTGGTTCTGATCTGGTATTGCTGGAGTGGGACAAAGGAGTCGCTGGACCAGTGGTTCTGAGCTGCTCTGGGAAATCCTCTGTTCCAGATACTACCGGTGAGCCCTTCACATATGACCTGAAAGGCTAGCCACGCTCACGCCCAGTGCAGGCTTGCATGGAAGGATTTGCCCACAGGCTGGACTTTGCTCTTCTGTCCATGTTCATGGCACTTGCAGCCTGGACCTATGATACAGCACAACAGTTACTGGGTAATCAGGGCTGAGAACCCCCATTCTAGGATGGCCCTCGAATGGAGAAACACAGGCCTCCTGGTTTTCCCTGTAAGGTAATTTACACCCACTTGCAAGGCTCCTTTGCACTGCCAGAGTGGCGCAAAGGGGACTCAGTGTAAATGAGTTTTTGCTGGGCAATGTGGGCCAGATTTCCCAGTGCACTACTCCAGTTTTACACTGGCATAATGGGGTTCTGCGGGTGTAAAACTGGAGTAACTTCTTCTCCCCCACAATAGAACTTTCTTGGCCTGGCAACTTTGGAATGAAGGGCACTGTTGCATCAGCCCCGGTTCCGCTGAAGGGCAGCAGGGGGTTCTCTTTGCTCCAAGGAGGTGGAGCATTCTTTTGCAAGAGGCCAGTTGCCCCCGTGTTTCTGAGCTCGGCCCAACGGAGAGGGGGCAGTTAAGAACAGAACATGGTAACAATCGAGTCAGGCAGTGAATGTTTTGACATCATAGAGATTTTGGGGAAAGGCACCTTTGGGGAAGTGGTGAAAAGCTGGCGGAGGACCACGGCGAAGATGGTGGCTGTCAAAATTCTGAGGAATGATGCCTATCGGCGCAGGATCATTAAAAATGAACTGAAGCTGCTGCAGACCATGGCGGGGGTGGACTCAGAGGAGTCACACATTATCCAGTTCCACACGTTCTTCCATGATGAGTTGAAGTTCTACTTGGTCTTTGAGCTCTTGGAACAAAATCTATTTGACTTTCAGAAGGAGAACAATTTCTCTCCTCTGCCGGTCAAGCACATCCGGACAGTGACCGCCCAGGTGCTCAAAGCCCTGGCCAAGCTGAAGGAGCTTTCCATCATCCACACGGATCTGAAACCTGAGAACATAATGCTGGTTGACCAAATGAGGTACCCTTTCCGAGTCAAAGTTATTGACTTTGGGTCAGCCAGCATCTTCAATGAGGTGCGCTACGTCAAGGAGCCATACATCCAATCCCGTTTCTACCGGGCACCGGAGATCTTGCTGGGCCTACCTTTCTGTGAGAAGGTGGACGTGTGGTCTCTGGGCTGCATTATGGCAGAGCTACACTTAGGCTGGCCCCTTTACCCTGGGAACAATGAGTATGACCAGATCAGGTACATCTGCGAGACCCAAGGGATGCCCAAGCACAGCCTGCTCAATGTAGCCAGGAAAGCTCACCACTTCTTCAAGAGAAACCAGCATGCTGAACTGGTAACCCAGTGGCAGCTGAAATCCTCATCCGAGTACTTGGCAGAGACCAAGGTGAAATCTGTGGAGAGGAGGAAGTATGTTCTCAAGTCCCTGGAACAGATGGAGTCGGTGAACATCCAAAAGATGATCTACCCAGACAATGAAGCCCTGGCTGAGTACTTCGACCTGAGAAGCATGGTGGAGTTGATCAAGAGGATGCTGACCTGGGATTCACATGAGAGGATCACGCCAAGTGCAGCCCTGAAGCACCCTTTTATCTCCATGCAGCTGCTTAGACTGAGCTATGAGCTCACCCAATACTACCAGCTCTGCCTGCGGGGCTTCCAGGAGTCCATCAACCGGGAGAGCAAGGACAAGCAGAAAATGGCCTTTTGCAGTGCCATGGAAGAGGACACCTTCTACCAGGCGCAGGAGTATTTCAAGGAGGAGGAGCATGTGCATGGCATCCCTGGCCTCTCCAGCGTCCAAAGGACCATCGACCAGATGGACGATCTGAGCATCGCCGAGCCAGGCAGGGAGGCTGCCATGAACTTGTTAGGGGAAGGCGCCAGGATGGGAGCGTCTGAGTCCTCCATTCCTGCTGAAGTGGCCGACATCACCCTGGGCCACATGGGAGTGCACAAAGCCACTTACCAGAACCCCCAGTTAAACCACGAGCAGCATCAAGAGCCAATCCAGGCCTATTACGGAAGCCGGCATGGCAGCTCCAAACACCGCAAGCACCCTCGTCACACTAAGTCCGACCCCACTTTTGGGAACTTGATCCTACTGGGACAGCAGTCTCCTGGGGATACCGTCAGCTGGGAAAATGAGAGCAATGCCGGCATCTCCCCTGTTGCCTCCTCCCTCCCCGAGCCAAGCAGTCTGGATGATCAGAGACATCCACTTTCTCCCACCACTAAGGTACCAGGGACAGGTCCATTTTGGCTGGGGAGGAGCTGTGTTGTTTCATTATTAGGAGTCACCCTTCTTGGGGTCAGCTGAGATAGGGTTTGCACCAGTGCTTTACAGATAAACCAGAGATCTACAAGAATCTACCTGGACCTATAAGGAAGATTTACAAGGCAGATCTTTGAGCACAGTAGATACAGGAATCTACCTTGATATTCCCACAACGAAACAAGGGATGGGCCAAGACCCAGCTCCTCAAAGGTAGACACCTAACTCCCTTTGATTACATGGGAGTGAAGCGCCTAATACAGTACCTTTGAGGATCTGACCCTAAGTGACCACTAGCTGTCCTTCCCCATTGTGGTGATTGATCTATCCAACCCCATATAAACCCCCTCTATCTATCTATCCCCATCCACCCCCTCTATCTATCCCCATCCACCCCTCTTATCTATCTGTCTAACCCCAACCACCCCATCTATCTATCTATCCCCTCCACCCATCTATCTATCCCCATCCACCCCATCTATCTATCCATCCCCATCCACCCCATCTATCTATCCCCATCCACCCCTTCTATCTATCTATCTATCCCCACACACACTCTCTATCTAACCCCATACACTCCCTCTATCTATCCCCATCCACCCCCTCTATCTATCCCCATCCACCCCTCTTATCTATCTGTCTAACCCCAACCACCCCATCTATCTATCCATCCCCATCCACCCCATCTATCTATCCCCATCCACCCCTTCTATCTATCTATCTATCCCCATCCACCCCATCTATCTATCCTCATCCACCCCTTCTATCTATCTATCTAACCCCAACCACCCCATCTATCTATCTATCTATCTATCCCCACACACACTCTCTATCTAACCCCATACACTCCCTCTATCCATCCCCAACCCCCCCCCCTCTATCTATCTAACTAACTAACCCCATATACTCCCTCTATCTATCTATCCCCATCCACCCCTCTTATCTATCGGTCTAACCCCAACCACTCCATCTATCTATCTATCCCCATCCACCCCTCTTATCTATCTATCTAACCTCAACCACCCCCTCTATCTATCTATCTATCCCCATCCACCCCTTCTATCTATCTAACCCCAACCACTCCATCTATCTATCCCCATCCACCCCCTCTATCTATCCCCATCCACCTCTCTTATCTATCTATCTAACCCCAACCACCCCATCTATCTATCTATCTATCCCCACACACACTCTCTATCTAACCTCATACACTCCCTCTATGTCTATCTATCCCCATCCACCCCTCTTATCTATCGGTCTAACCCCAACCACTCCATCTATCTATCTATCCCCATCCACCCCCTCTATCTATCCCCATCCACCCCTCTTATCTATCTATCTAACCTCAACCACCCCCTCTATCTATCTATCTATCCCCATCCAGCCCTTCTATCTATCTAACCCCAACCACCCCATCTATCTATCTGTCCCCACACACACTCTCTATCTAACCCCATACACTCCCTCTATGTATTCCCATCCACCCCTTCTGTCTATCTAATCTATCTATCCATCCCCAACCACCCCCTCTATCTATCTAACTAACCCCATATACTCCCTCTATCTATCTAATCTATCCCCACCCACCCCTTCTATCTATCGATCTACACTGATCACCTAGCTGCCAGTAGATCTCTCATTCTTCTTATTCATCGTTTAGATACCATCCCAATTATTAATTATCATCATATAGTGCCAAGAAGTGTCAACAATGAAGCCCCATTGTGTTAGACATTGCACCTACTCAAAGAGGAAGGCAGATCTGCGCTACAAATAGCTGATGGTCTGACAGGCCAACAGGCAGACAAACTCAACCTCAACCCAATTCTGTGTGCAACCAAAGATCAGACATTCACTGGAGGGTGGAGAGGAGAAGTTCCTCGGAAAGATGGTTAGTTTTGATTGGAGTTTTGGGGTGAGAGCATGTTCAGTGATTGCTCTGGGTCAGACTGAGGCCAGCAGACGAAGCAATCTGTTCTGGAGACACGGTGTACCTCTAAAGCATAGGGGTATTTAAGCCTTGGCTTCTGCCCTAAAACAGAAGTCTTATTATTTGTGATGTGCACTGTGGTAGTGTCTAGGGGCCTCAACCGAGCTCAGGACCCCATGATTGTTGATATTATTTATTCTACAATGCCCACAAGTGCCCTGCACTTAACACAGAAAAGACACTGAAGAAAGGTCCCTGCCCAAGGAACTTACAATCTAAGGGCCCAGTTCTGCAAAGACTTGGGCACACGTTTAACTTTATGCTTCAGTGGAACCCCTCCTGTACGTGAAGCGAAGCACAAGTGTCTTTGCAGGATCAGGGCCAAATAAACCCAGATCCTGCAATGGGATTAGCATTGGCAGAGCTTGCATGGAGCTCCTCTGACTCAACTAGGTTGGTGTCAACCTGTTTGGACTTGGTGCAGGATCAGGGTCCAAGACTGTTCATGTCTAAGCTGCTGCACCCTAAACCAGGATTGCCCAAACTCTGCCCCGAGACGGACTGCGATGGTAACTCATCAGCACGCCAGGGTCTGCGGCTAATGTATGATTATTTGTTGATTGATTGGCTGTTTGTGTACAAAACCAACTGCAGCCTCTCTGCCTGATCTTTGATGGCTATGACTGGTCCCATCAGCCAAAGATCTGCTTCCCTATCAAAAAAGCCAGTGGCCACGAGTCATGCTGTAGAAAACCCATCTTCCGTGCTGTGGTCACCTCTGCACTAGCACAGTGCCCCTGCAGTTTCTGATGTCAGTTGGGTTCATTATTAGGATTTAAGGACAGCTGAACCATAGCCAGAGATGCAACAACAACAGGGAGGCTGGGAAAAGCTTAATTTAACCCAACATTTTATTTAAAAGCTTACCCTGCAGATGAGGCGCTCTTGAGTCTTGACTGGCTCAGCGGGGACTACCTCCTTCCCTCCTCTTTGTCCTGATTGGTGGCCTGGCTGAAGCTTTCCTTGTCCCTACTGGAGATACAGATGCTAATTAATGTCCATTCAAATGGGGCTGTTGGGTGCTATATGGCCTCATGTGAAAAGAAACTATTCCGACCCTGGGAAACAGCTGAGTCAGAGACCTCTGGGCTGCCCTGTCCCTGAGATAATGTGCTTGTCTACCTTGGTGTTTGCCTGGCTGTGTTAGTGTCCAAATTCTCAGCGTGTGTGAACAGGCAAAGCTGTACTGCACTCACTGGAGCTCTGAGGATCTAGGGGTTTAGTGCTGCTACACCAGGAGCTGGAGTGCCCTGTTTAGACAAGGCCGGAGCCCCAAGCAGCAGCCTTGCTCTCCAGTCTCAGCAGCAAGGTCAGTTTTTTGGCCTGGTGTCCCTCTCAAGCCTCTACTTCTCATGCCCTTCTCTCACCCGCAGAGAGCCCAGCCGGAGCTGCCCGACCCCGAGCCGCAGCTGCCCAGCGCCAGCACATGGCTGAGCGGTGATGACTGGCTGATTGAGAGGAGCAGGGAGAGAGCCCACATCAAGAGCACGCTCCACCACACGCCGAACAGGCACCAGCCCTACCTGCAGCACATCGCGAGCCACCACTGAGCCCGGGGCAGCCCGCAGGAGGGACAGGCCAGGCAGAGGCACACCCCCCCAGACCCCTTTGCAGAGTCATTTGTAGCCATTAAATTATAGACTGTTCCCGCCTCAATGCCGTTTACTCATGAAACCCAAAGCTACCTCCCTATTACTGAGCAGTATGAAACCCGGACTGCCCCGAGGCCGCTGGGCTGGGCTGCGGTGCCATACCAGGGCAGGAAGTCCATCTAAGGGAAGGCCAAGGCCACTCCTGCATGGGGACAGCAGTCAGCCGGGGGCATGTGGGCGTCACCCTGGGGCCGGCTCATTTCATCTCAATAAATGATTTATCAGTGGCAGAGTGTTGAATGTATATTGTTATGGGATGGAAACCAGCCCCCCAGCCCCATTATCTCACTTCTCTCCCCATACCCCACCCCCAGCAAGGACAGCCCAGGGGTCAGCACCCATCCACCCTGCCCTGCCCCCAGACGAGGCTGGCCCAGGGACCAGCCCCACCCCCCACCCCCAGGCGAGGCCGGCCCAGGGGCCAGCCCCCCACACCCACCCCACCCCGCCCCCAGACGAGGCTGGCCCAGGGACCAGCCCCCCCCCCACCCCCAGGCGAGGCCGGCCCAGGGGCCAGCCCCCCACACCCACCCCACCCCGCCCCCAGACGAGGCCAGCCCAGGGGCCAGCCCCCGACCTCCACCCACCCCACCCCCAGGCGAGGCCGGCCCAGGGGCCAGCCCCCCACACCCACCCCACCCCGCCCCCAGGCGAGGCTGGCCCAGGGACCAGCCCCCCCCCACCCCCAGGCGAGGCCGGCCCAGGGGCCAGCCCCCCACATCCACCCACCCCGCCCCCAGGCGAGGCCGGCCCAGGGGCCAGGCCCCCACCCCCACCCAGGGGCCAGCCCCACAGCTGCCCCTCCCCCTGCCCCATCTGAGGGGCGCAGAAGCTGGTAAACAACCAACTGCCACTTGATGCCGGGATGTACCATTCTCCGCCTGGATGGGGGTGCGCAAACCTACAGGCTTTATTACCACCCTGATTAGAAAAATCACCACACCAGGGGCTCTGAGGAAAGGGTCTGCGCCTTGTGTTCTCGCTGGGAAATGACCTAGGGGGGTCTATTGCCCGCTCCCCCCGTCAGTGAAATGGTTCCTTCCTAGGAGTGAGTGCCCGCCCCAGCAGCAACGTGCTGGAGTGAACCATTGCATTGGTGGGGGCGATGGGAGCAGCTGGCCAGGGCTGATCACCGAATGGAAATTATTACTGGTATTATTTTATTATTTACCCAAGCTGTTTACTTAGTCTGCACCGTGTGCTTAGGGTGATTTTTAAATAAACCTGGATATTTTGGGGGAGGAGGCACCTTTCTCCCTCCCCCTTTCCAGGGGAATGGTACCTTCCCAGTGCTATTTAATTGAGTGGCTGGGCCCCAGGCAGCTCCCCCAGGGCTGGGCCCATGTCAGGCCGGGGTTTGGGGGCAGCCTCGCTGTCCTGTAACATAATCACGGGGATGAACCAGGCCATCGTGGCATCATGGTGATGTCATAAAGGCAGTGATGTCATCCCAGTGACACATCGGGACATTGTGATGTCACAGTGATGTCATGGGGGCAGTGATGGGTCACAGTGAGCCCCACTAGCTAATGCTTCAGGACTCCTGGAGGACTTGGTTTAGCTCTTAGAAGGGGCAGGGCCGGAGGCTGCTTTGCATGTGGGGCTCTGGCACCCCCTACACTGACTGCGTTTTCTCAAGATCTTGAGGGTCATTCGCCACAGAGCAACAGCTGGTTTCCCCAGGCCCTGCTGCCACAAGCTCAGCCTCTCTCCTGGGCAGTCTGGAATTGCTCTGGCTCAGGCTGGTGAGGTTGTGCCATGTTTCCTTAGTGAGCCGCACAAGCCCTGGAGTAAGCAGCCGAGTACCCAGGGGAGAAGCAAGCGACAGAACGGCTTGTACCCAACCATCTCACACGGCAGAACTTCGCCGTTACCCCTGGCTGGCTGGTTCCCTCTGCCTTGCGCCCTGGTAAATCCTTTACAACCTCTGCAAGGTGATTACAAAACGCTGAGCAAACGGAGCGGTCTGATGAGATGGTGTTTTACACCTGCTCACTCTGGTGTTCCTGACTTCACAAGTGCAGGGTAAGTCCAGTGAACCTAAACTCAGCCAGCAAAACTATTTAAACAGGATTTGCTGAGGCTCATCACCAGCCATCCAAGGATTTGGCAAGTAGCGTAGTGCAAGCCCCACCCCAGGTCAGTCTAGAGCAGCCCTGATTTTCTGTACCTTGTGTCACTATCTACACCCGTGCAAAGCGGATGCAGCCTGGGGGAATTCTGTTTCTAGTGACACTGTGCAATAGCCACATGATTAGGATTAAGACATTTTATCATTTGTGCGCCCAGATTACATTAAACTGACACACGAGGGGATTTTTTTGCATATTATTTTTCCCTCCTGATATCACTGCAGGGCAGAGTGAAGGTTGTGGAGGTGCCTTAACGGTGTATTTCTTATGCGCACAGGTTTGGCCTTCTGTGGAGTGTAACATGAGCTGTGAATTGCCAGGGTTCATAATGCTGGGTTTGGGGAGAATTGCAACATCTTTGTGTCTCAATATGTCTATGCTGTTGCCTCTGTGTGCAAGAGACCCTTCCAAGCACCGATGCCAAAGCCAGAGGGCAGCTACAGACGCTTCAAAGAGCAGTGACCATTGGGCCAAGAAATCTGACAGTGAGAACTCTGCATGCAGGGTTGTGGTAGCCGGGTCAGTCCCAGGATATGAGACAGACAAGGTGGGTGAGAGAATAGTTTTTATTGGACCAACTTGTGGTGTTCTTGGCACTTCTCCAGCCTCCCAGTAGCACTGAGTCTCTCATAGACATAGACTCATGGCTGCAAACTAGCTGGACAGGAAAGGTGGGGTTACCTCTGTCACACTGGGCCCAGCTAACTTCTCTGTAACCTCTCCCATCACAATACTGAATCATGTTGCTTCCTTACAACCTATTGCTTCCAACAGAGCTTCGGCACCAGAGTTCCATTCACGTTAACCTGATGGAAAGTTTGAAATAGCTACATTATTCTGTTCAGCTCATTTGGGACAAAGAAAAGAGTGACACCAGCTAATTTTTTAGAAGAACCAGTTGTGTATTAATTTGAATGTGTGAATTAACAAATGGATTTACATGGAAATTCTCAGAGTCATTCTGCATTCAGAGAGGAAATACAGTATGCTTGAGGAGGGCACACTACATTTTTCTTACAATATAAAGATGCTGAATCCCTGCTTTGAGTACAAAATGGAACTCCACCTTTACCTGAATGCACTTCCATAACTGGTGACTTTATTCAAACCTATTTGCTGTTCTCCTCCTCAAGTTTTCAGCTATTGAGTTAATGCTTTCCTTGTTCCCTGCGAGACCCTGCTACAGAGCCCTGCCTTGGAGTGAATTTTTGGAAGATCATATCAATTCATGGAGAGTAAATGATCCATTGGTGAAATTCACCCCCGGGCAGAGGGGCAGCACAAGACCTAGGCATCAGTTCAGTTACTGCATAAGTATTTAAACTAGGGCTGCAGTAGGACATCAGTGGTTCCCTGGCCATGCCTTGTCCCTCTGAACATTGATGAATTCCATCCTGTGTCCGTATATATGTTCTCTTTGTATAGCTCCCCCTGTGTAACTCGCTGTATCTTCCTTCCGAATGGACTGAAAATACAGACACAAATTAGACTTTACTAGCACCTCCCATCTCCTGGCACCTGTATACAAACCCTTTGACGGGGATCTGGACAATTACATATCAGACGCTATGGAAGCCCATTCCACTGGCCTACACATGAAAGTTCCTGCTCAGTTCAGCACAGAGGGAAAGCAGCAGCGGGGTGTGGTAGAGAAAAGGATGAACTCTCCCCAGCCTGGCTCAGCTGTTAGTGTTTGAAGATGGGGTGTCCTTGTGATCCAGAGAGACACCAGGGCTCAAAAAATGGCTAATGCCATTGCAGATAAACCAAAGGGGCTAGCAAGAAACCAGGTGACGCCGGATATTTCAGGCCCTGGAAGGGACATGTCAACCCCACCATGTTTGCAGTGCTGGGGGAGCCATGCCGCTCTGATGTGTATCCTTGACATGCTGTAGCCGGGTTGTTCTGTGATGCCAGGATTTCCTTCCGTCAGTCCTCAGCGGCGTAGCCTCCTAGTGACCTCTGCAGATGTTTCCCCACTGGCCCAAGGTGCTGATGTCACTGCTGTATTTGGAGTTCCAGTCCCGTTCGAACACGGCCTGGAGTTGTTCCCGCACTGTGAGCTCGCCCTGGGCATTCGTGTCGCTCTGGTTCACCACAAGCGCAGATCCTGCTGTTCTGACAAAATAGTCTCCTGACCAATTGGAGGTACCTTCGGGGAGAAGGAGGAGAGAGCTTATCGCACCTGCCGGCCCAAACGCCATCATGACGCTGGCAGCCCTGGGCTCTCCCATATCGGACACGTCTGTTCTACCAACCCAGGCATGTCCGAAGACAAGAGTCTCTGCTGGGTGTGCCGCCTGCCCCAGCATTTCCTGGGTACGCCACCAGCCTGCAATTCTCAGCCAGGTCCTCCTCTCCTCTTGTCCTAACTAGGAACGTGCCCTCCCCCCCCCCGAGTCCAGCACCACGGCGTGCAGCTGCTGTTCTCTCCTGTGCACTGACGGGGAGCACGGACCGGCCAGGAGCGGGCCCCTCCGCTGGCTCCCTGTGTGTTTCAGCCTTGAGTTCAAAGCTGCCCACTTCACGGCTTTGCTGCTGTCCTGACCCTACAGCCCCCGGGCCCAAGTCTCACTCCCACGAAGGCCCCATTAAACCATTCTGGCAGTGTGTAAAAGGGCCTTGCAGCGAGTGGGAATGGCCCCTGAGCAGCCCCCTGCGTGGGTCTCAGCCCCTGGCCTTGGGGTGCGGCCGGAGTGCCCAGCACCCGGGCTAGTCTCTGCTCCCCAGAGGCTGCGAGAAGCACAAGGTAAATCAGAGCAGACTCAGGCCCCTTGTAAGGGTCTCCCCCCGCACGCAGGAGGGAGGTAGCTGAGAATCGTACCACTGGCCTCTCGCTCTGCCCCCCTCCTCGTTCCCGGGGCCAGCTAGTTTCACCTTCCTGCCCCCCCCCGTCCATGCAAGGGCGTCTCCGGGGCCGGCAGTCGGAGTCTGTGCCGCCGCGCTGCCTCGCCATCTCCTGTCAAATCTTGGCTGGACCCACCACAGCCTTGCTGGCCTAGAGCTCCGGCGCTCTCCCGGGCTCTGGGTGATTTGGTATGTAACTGAACTATATTATCCCGTGTGCAGGGAGATGGTTTGTCAGTGCAACAGGGAGGAAGGATACAGGACGTATTTAATAGTGGCGGTAGGGAGGCGTCAGCAGCGGCGGTTCGATCCTTCGGGGTCTACTCACCAATATAGGCCACCTTGTCGGTGACCATGTACTTATTGTGGTTGACTCTTGCGTAGGGGATCTTGGCTTGTGTTTCATTGACTGGAATGGTGAAGAGCCTCTTCAGATGGAAGGGAGGAAAACAAAGACCCCACAGGATGAGTGTCCTAACGCATCAGTGCACCGCAAACACCGGCCGTGAAAGAGCCGCTCTGAACCCATAGCCTGTGGTGTGGAGACCAGGCCTAGGTGGACAAAGCCCCAGGTCCTGATTCTCTGGCCCCTGCACCATGTGCAGCCACTGCCGAGGGAATGTAAAATGCTCCCACCTTGCCCGCTCTTTGTACTGGTGTCCATGGCGGCCCAACAAGCAGGGCAACAGCAGCGAATTAACCCTTAGAATTGTCTCAGAACAGCACGTGCCTACGGTGCAGCTCACCCGAGAATCCAGCTGCTGCGGACCAGACCGTGCAGATCTACCCCAAACCGACTCCCAGTCACAGCACTGGCCGGGCTGCTGTGCTTCCCTCACAGCTGATTCCAGGACACGCGCTCCCCAGAGAACCCTGCTCAGAGGCAGCACTGCGTGATCAGCGAGGTTCCTAGTTTGACATGGCTGGGTTGATTTCACCGCTTGGGGAATGAGGGACAATGGTCCCTTTAGCCTCAGCGAGGCCCTTTGGACCCAGCTGGTCTCCTACCCTGGAGGAATCTTTCGGGCAAATGCTCCAGCATTCTAAGGATGAGGAAACCAGTCCAGAGAGGAGCAGTCTCAATGGAGGTCAGGACGATGCGTGCTTAGCTTTAACTGTGGGCTAAAGTGCTTTGCTGGATCAGGGCTTTAGGGATTTGCCAAAAGCCACAAGAAGGGGAATGAGTGTAAGAGGCAAGAGCCGAACTCCAGGATTCCCGACCCCTGCTGCTGTGCCGAGCTCAGAGCCTTACTCACCACTTCCACACTGTAGTGCGTCCTATTGTCCTGCATGGCAGCCAGAGACTTCAGGAAAGGAAACATGTCTGGCTTGGAGTGCTCCCAGCAGCCAATCAGCAGTCGAATGTGGACTTGCCTTTCGTAGGCTGCTTTCCTGAGATGATTGTCAATAGTTGGCCAATACCTGGGGAAACAAACAAGGCTTGGCCTGGCGCCTCTCCGAGTTACTAGCTACAGTGGTGGCTGCCTCGGGTCCTTTTCAAGTAACTTTTTCAAATATATTGGCCTGAATTTTCAGAATGGACTAGCAATTTTAGGATGCCCCATGTGCAACGCCTGAAAGAAGGGACATCTGATGAAGATCGGGTCCCTTAGGGCTGCTAAAATCACAGGCCCCTTTTGAAAACGGGGCCCATGGGTTTTACTCTGCGCAATCCTGGCGGTTCCCAAGAGAGGGCGTGGCGTGAAAAAGGCAGGGAGTGGATCGGCAGCGGGCACAGGAGTGTTAAAGGGAGACGTCTGACCAGCACATAGGGCCCAGGAGGAAACAAAGGCAGTGGAGACGGGTGAATCCTTAAAGGACGAGGATTACACCCCCCTGCCCTTGTTACCAAGTTCAACTCGGACACAGCTCATGCCCGAAAATCTCCCCCGGCACACACTGCGCTGCGAACTCAGCACAGCCACGAGCTCGGCCTGAGAGCTGCTTCGCAAAGGGCTGCTGAGGCTTTACCTCCGGGGGTGCGAGAACTCCATGGTTGGCAGGTAGCTCATCACGGCGATGTGCACGAACTGGCTGGCATCGTCGATGACGCTGAGCAGTGCACGGAGGTCCTCCGTCCGTCCCTCGGCACACAAGGCTGGCGGGGAGCTCTGGGCACAGCACAGAGGGGTCAAGCTGACGGCTGCATGGTCAGGAAGGAAATTGTCCTTCCATGTGCAGCACGGCCTGACTGGGTCAGGGGCACCACGGGGGCTTGAACTCACTTTGAAGCAGCAGGGATTGGCCACTGCAGGAGGCGAGGTGACTGACCAGAACTAGGCTCCGTTTCACTACGGCAACTCCTACATGGAACCAATCAGAAGGGGCAGAAGAGGGTTACCCTGAGGTGCCTCAACTTACAGAAAGGTACACGCCGGCATCCGTCCCGTTCAGCTGCACCTCCAGAGGCGTCTCCTTGTTGTACGTGGTGGAGTAATTGGCCGGCCAGGGCGATGGAATGGAGGCGTCCGGCACTCCCAGAACCCAATAGGCTTCAAACATCTTCCCTAAGTCCTTGGCCAAGCAGCTGCAGTTGTAGACAGCCGCGCCCAGCTCCTTCACCTGCGGGACAAGCAGCACCGAACTCTCCGTCACGTGCAGCTGGCTGGCGTGAGCAATTCCCAGCGCTGTGGTTGTGTAAGCTGCGTATTTCAGAGCCTCTGGGGACTCCTTCCCCCCTCTCTCTAGAGCTAATCTCTCTAGGTTCTCATATCGGCACCACGGTACCTGAGCGCCCCAAAGAATCAGAGCGACAGCGCTGGCCTTGCCGGTGTCTCTGCTGGGCTCATTCTGACAGCCCCTCAAAGTGGTGCTGGAGCCAGTCCAAACTGCTCCTGGGACTTGAAATCCTGGCACCAGGCCTGGAATAACATTTCCATCAGGCTCTCCGAGGGGCCATACACAGCAGCTCTGACCTTGAGCCCTGGGCACTTTGCTACAGAGATGCTTTGATTTTCCTGAGGAAGGGTCTTTGGCAGCCCCCGGGATTCCCATCCCCCGCAGGCTTGGGCATGAAGAAGCCTAGGTGTTAGAGACCAGTGCCCCAGTTCCACAGAGAGGTCCATGTGGCTGGCTCCTCCCCTGCCACTGACCTCAGTGGGGTCCGGATGGGTCAGGCTCCATGTCCTCATGCCAGACAGGGCCCCAGGTCAGTAGCAGAGCTGGGACCACAGCCCAGGAGTCCTGGCTTCCAGTTCCTACTCTCAGCACTAAGCAACGCTCCCTCAGCTTTCCCTACACCCTAGCCCGGCCCTGCCTCCGTCCTAGCTCAGAGCCCGCCCAGCGCCTGCCCCCGCAAGCAGGGCTCCTTCTGATGACCCCCGATGAAGGCACAAGCGTCTGTGGCACCCCAGCTCGGGCGAAGACCCTCTTGCCCCTAGGAGGAGTTTACCTGGGTGAGGGAGCGCCAGTCCATGTTAGCGCTGCCAAGATAGACGTGGGTCTTGTCGACGATCCAGAACTTGGTGTGCAGCACCCCATCAGTCAGCCTGCGCATGTTGACTTTGCGGACAGCAGCCCCTAGGGTATGTAAAGGACATGGAGCTCTTTCACGGCCAGGTCCCGGAATCGGAGCGGTCCCTTGGGAGAGCCGCACAGGCACCAAGTGGATCGAACTGGGAGAAACCGGCCAGAGGGGGCCCTGGGGAGCCGTTTCCTGATTCCCCGGGTGTCTTCTTGCAGAGCCTCTCATGACATGGCCAGGCGGTGCCCAGTGGTTCGTTATCAGAGGGCTGCTCCTGAGCGCTGATTGTAAGGACTCAGGGACTAGAACCTGGGTCTCCAGTGCCGCAGGAAGTACCGCCCAAGAGACCCCAAGTGACAGTACCCTGCGGCCCTCGGATTGGCCACGTGCCCCTACTTAATCCCAGGGGCTCACCCAGGAACTTGTCTGGGCAACCACATGGACCATGGCTGCTGCAGTGCCAGACTTCCCCTGATCTCCGGTCTTTGACCCTGGCCTGACTCTGACCCTGGGATCCAGCCTTGTGATTCCTCCAACTCCTGCCCGGTGACGCCTGTCCCTGGTGGGCAGACCTCAGCCCAGCTGTAACCACTAGGCAAGACTGCCTATGCCCCAGTCGCTTACACTGATGGGGCTACACAGGCTGCTTTGGTGTTAGAACAGCCAAGATAGTCAAAAGTGCCTAGTGAATTTTGGGTCCCCAAAGTGTAATACCACAAAGGGGCTGATTTTCAGAGGGCAGGTGCTCGGCTCTTTCTGGAAATCAGGCCCCATCAGGGGGTCTCAGGTTGGGCCCCCGGCCCTCAGGAATCTTACCGCTCTGCTCCAGCGCTTGCAGGTCATCCGTGGGCTGCTTTGAGGATGGGCTGCTGACTGCGATTCTCACCGAGACACTTCGCTGGGGTAACTGCAGCAGTTCTGCCAGGATTTCTTCACCCTGTTTTTAAAAGAGGAGTTAAAAACACCAGTAAGTCCAGACGAGGGGCTCTCTGCCAATGCTGCCTCCTCACCAGGTCAAAGTGGGCATGATTCGTACGGCCATGTGCATGTGCCTATACCCGCAGCCCCATGGGCATCACACCGACTCGGGGAAATTCACCCCGACTCGTGCTGGTCTCTCTGCATGAGGCAGGGGCCTGCTCCAGCTAATTCTCCCTTCACAGCTCACGTGTTCCCTGCGTGGGCAGGGCGGACTCACCACAGCTCCTTCCAGTCTGGCCCTGTCTCTTTTCTCTGCCAGGATCCGAGCTAGCATGACCCGCTCTGATCTAACCAAAGCCATGAAAGAGGCTTTGCAAAAGGAGGCTCAGACTCCGGCAAATCAATGTTCCACTCAACAGCCTTCCCTAACTGGCTCCCTTGATGGCCTGGGACGAGGAACCCGTTACTGGCTTGGTAATTAGACGCTAATTTGGGGGTGGATTCAGCTGATTTGACTGCGGTTTTCTGCCCCAGCCGAGGGACAGCTGGCTCCTGTGCGTTTCACTCGCACTGACACAGTGGTGGCAGAGTGAATGAATGAATCCAGCGGTACCAGGAGGAGTCTCGGCACTTTTCTACACCCGGGTTTGGAAGTGATGCAGTTAGATCAGTACAGCTTCTTCCTGTAAATTACAATACAACGTAGTCCCATTGGTGCCAGCCCTGGGAGCGCCAGCCTGCAGCTGAGGAGCATTCTGGCCCCATCCAGCAACGCATGTGAGCACACACCGAGCAGGGGAGCCGTTCCACTGACTGTAGCAGGTCGACTCCCTGGCTCGAGCCCGAGGCGGGATCAGGCTCTGGCAGGATCCAGCCCCTAATTAAGCTTTTGCTATTTACTTGGTCAGCCGTGGCTTCCTGAGTGTGCGTGTCATCGTTTGTCAGGGTCCAATAGAAAGATGCGATGTCCAAGCTGTTCGTAGCACCTCCGATCAGGCTCCTCCAGGCCTGAAAAGTGGACGGGTTCACCGTGCTGTTGTCTTCATACACCATTCCCTCAGGGATGCTTTCCACCAGCACAATCCTAGCAGGGACGACAACACTGATAACCTCTGAGCTGTCACCCGTTGGGCCCAGCTCATCACAGCCTCCTGCCGTCACTTATAGCCGTGCAACGTGGCGTGTTGCACCGCTGTGTACGGGACTGCGCACGGTACAGGACAGCAGTGAACTGGGCCTGTTCTGAGAGCATTAATACCTGGGTGCAAAGGATACTGGCCTAGGCTGCCCTGTATTCTGGCAGAGCACGCCATGGGAGAAACTGAGCAGCTGGCTGGGGATTGCTAGTGAGCAAAGGCCGAGACGCCCTGACGTACAATAATTAAAACCCATGCTCAGAATAGTCACTCACCTGCAAGGGTCACTGCACGTGTTGTCTGGATCCTGCCCCACTTTCCCTCTTCCCAAAGGGGAACCGAACGGAAAAACTAAGAGACAAGTGAGAATCCCGGCCAAGAGCACGCCCACCAGGATCACAGCCAGCAGGGCACGGCGGGAATACTGGGGGCGGAAAGAGAGAACGAAATGGAGACGGGCAGGCAGCAGCACGCACAGGGTTGAGACATTCCGCTGAAAAGCCAAAGCCTGGGTCTGATCTGCCACTGCCCTGCGCCCGTGCAGTCATTTACACTAGTGCAAAATGGGTGTGAAATGCTACTGAATCAGATAGCATTTTGCACCCCGTCTGCACTGTTTGCACTGGTGTAAATGACCGCACAAGGAGAAAACAATGATTAGAGTTCTGGTCTCACACCAGGTTTACACTGGTGTATTTCTACTGTCTTTAGTAAAGTTACTCCTGGTTTACCCCGGTGTAAGTAAGAGAAGAATCAGGCCCTCTGATCCCAGCCACTCGTTCCTCTGCCTGCATGCCCAGGTGTAGCCAAGTCTGACTGGCACAAGACACCTACCCAGCGGGTCACAACAGGTGCAACGGAATCCACAGAACATACTGGGCGTGATTCTGTGCTCACTTCCGCAGCCGTACATTGGGAGCAAGTCCCCGAAGCCAAGGGGGCCTGATTCTCAGCTGGCAATTGCTGCACTGAAGCCAATGGAACTATGCTGATCTGCTCCAGCTGAGGATCTGGCTCAAGAGAGTCGCTCCAGTGCAAATCCGGTGTGAATGGCGAAGGGGGGCTGTTGACTTGGGGCTAGTCCTGGAGTGGAGCTGTAAGCGTCCCCTGCTCTGGCACTTCTC
This sequence comes from Mauremys mutica, assembly GCF_020497125.1. NCBI lineage: Eukaryota > Metazoa > Chordata > Testudines > Geoemydidae > Mauremys > Mauremys mutica. The sequence continues at coordinate 1,175,051 of NC_059086.1, forward strand.
AGCAAACACAAGCTGTAAACTTCACGTCTCTTAAAACCACCCCGGGGCGTGATGCAAACATAAGCAGAACCAGCCCAGCATGACACGGGGAATGCAGAACAAGCGTCTCCTTTATGGGGCTGTTCCGCTCTGCTGACTCCCTGGTTTTCTAGCTGAGCTCAGCCCGTTGGCAAAACAACTTACCTTCTGGGAAAGCCGGTTTGGCTGTCCAGGCAGCAGGAGCTCTTCCTGGCTCCCTAGAGCGTTCAGCTGTGAGGGGACAAGCAAAGACAGCTGTATGCTGTATCTGAAACAAGCGGCGTGTTGGAGTCTCACCTGCAGACTGGATGCAGCTTGTGCACGGGGAGCATGCAGGGGGCGGGGACAGGCCCCGATGAACTCGAGTAGTTGGGTTCCTAGCTTTCAGTGAACGTTCAGAGCCTAAATCCTTCTGTGCAGCTGGGCCATAATTCCTCCCAAGCTGCCGTGCGTTATTAGACCATATCCTGCAGTCCTTGGGGTTTTGCCTGATGTTTGGAAAGTGGCTGGACCACAGAGGACAACAGCCTCCTGCCGCTGCTGGCTAAAGAAGCCACTTCTTTAGCTCAAGCGGGAGAGGTGTGTCCTTTGGTGCAGATGGCGAGTTGCTATGTAAAGACTGCACAGTACAGCTGTTAGGTGCACTCCTTGTAACGCAAACCCGAGCAGTGGTTCGATTTGCACCAATCTCACTCTGCTCGCGCTCATTTCACTGCCAGCAGAATGTGGGGTGTAAAATGACGGGGAAACAGAAGAGTCTGTTTTGGGTCCAAGGGCAAAGAGACCCGGTTCTGGGATTCAAAGGACCCCAGGCACCAATGACTGCTGTGGAAACAGCCCACTTGCTTCGGGGACTAATTGCAGTCACAAGCCTGGCCTGGCAGTGGCGTTCACATTTTGCCTTGTAACCTTTGGCTTCCTCTGTGGGTTTTTAGTGTCCCACATGTTCTAGGGGACGGGCTCTCGGGGAGAACCTAACCCAGGGGCTTTGTGCAGGTTCAGCTGAGGGGAGATTCCAGAGCGAGGCCTCCCGGGGCTCTGAGTTAGCATTTTACTATCACACATGAAGGGTATCTGGCAAAATTCTCTCCTCAGCTCAAATCTCACTGCTGGTCCCGGTTGTAAGGATGCGGGGGTGTAGAACCCAGGCTTGTGGGAGCCTGGGTAACTGCAGCACCACCTTGCCTCTGGGGAGCTCAGCAAAGTGACTGGAGGATGAGGCACTGCAGGAAGTCCTGGCCGAAGAGACCAGAGCGACGGAACCTCCGGCTGCCCCCTTCAGCCGTGTAAACCAGAAGTTCCCAAGCAGCAAAGCAGCCCCTGGCTTGTGCCCTGCCTTGCTCCTGCCTCTTCCCGTTGACCCTGGTCCAGGCCCAGCCGCCTCCGTCCCAGCCACTGCACCTGGCTGGAGAGCGCACCACACACCTTTGAATGCATGTGGCCGTCCCTGTTTTACAGAGGGCTGAGAGCAACGTAGATTCAGACCATGTAAACGCTTCTACTCCATGACCCCTGGCCACTCCTCAGAGCTGTCTCTGGCCAGAGCACCACCAGACTCCCGTTTACTCGGGCACTGCAGTAAAATACTGAAGCAAGTTAATATTGCTGCAGAATCCCAGGGCACGGCAGCACCTCGTGCATCTGTCAGGCTCCTCCTTGGTTAACCACAGACCGAGAGACGTACGTTGAGGCTCAGCATCTTATAAACCTCAAGCATGTATACAAAGCCCAGGATAGTGAGACCCTGGGACATTCTCAGCGGAGCCCATACAGACCCGGGACCGTCACTAGAGCAGCCAGTGGCAGGAGCTGAGAAGGAGATGCAGTGTTTGTGTCCGTTTCTAAGGCTTACCTTAGTGGGGGGTACAGAGGGCTTCATTTCTCCAGAACCTCGGAGGCCCAGGGTTGAGTTACGCAGCAGGAGAACGAACCAGCAAACCTGGAAAAGGCCAGATGGGAGCAGAACATGACTTCACTGGAGTTACACCTCATTTAAGCCAGCGGAAGTGAGATCAGAATTGGGCCCCGCTAAATTATACTCTAGAAGGTGACTGGCTATAAGTCACCCTGTGAGTGCCACATTAATTCCCTCTGTGATCCCAGGGCAAACGTGATCCGCTCACCAGCGAGAGGCGGCGTGCGCTAACAGCTGGCACGTGGGATCCAAAACCACAGCTGCTTTCTTTCTACCTTCACATCCTCATCAGTGCTACGGACTCGGCACTCTGCCCTGGGCTGGCGTTTCTGTGGCTGCTCCATGAGCCAGAACTCAGCCCAGCTGGGGACGGGGGCGAAATGGGGGACAGCTGCCCTGGGGCCCCCTTACAAATGTCTGTCACTGGGGTGAAACAGGATGGCACCCCAGCGACCAGGGCGTGGCTGCCAGCGCTGGGCAGTAACCTGGCTCTGTGTCTCTCCCAGCAAAGGCCGTGGGCAGTTCCTAGCCGTGCTGGGATCCTTTCTTCCTGTCCGTGAAGCCCCCGGCCTGCTTTCCTTTGCCCCGGGTGAGTCACTCAGTAACACATGCACGTTGTCAGAGCCCCCGAGCCAGCCGGGATGGCCTGAGCAGGCACCTGCTAGCACACTGCCAGGGCGAGTTATTCACACGCAGAACCTGAACCCAGGCCCTGCAGTGTTCGAATCGGGCTTTAAATCCACAGGCCCCCAGCTTGAGTTCAGCGGCTCCGCTCCTGTGAAGTTAAGACTTGCCCCAGCTGAGGCTGTGGCCTATAATGTCTGAGTGGGCCTGAAATTAGGAAAAAGTCATTGAACAAACCATCCATCGACCTGTCTAGCCCTTCCCTGCACCCCCATCTGTTCAGCCCGACACATCCTGCTTCTCTCACTAGTTCCCGGCCCCTTCTCTCCCGGCTGCGTCTCTCCAGGTTCTTCTCTCCTCAGCACCCCCGGCGTAAGCAGCAGGACGGGGGTTTCTGGCCCAGCCGCTCATGCAGCGCAGCGCTCCCGCAGCTGCAAAGGGGGTGCAGTACATGCCTGCTGAGCGCCTCCCCCATCTCTCTGGCTCCACTGCGGACGCAGTCGCTGTGCCATGAATTGCACGGTGCTGAATTCACTCCCTGCCCCAGGCCTCCTTGCTGGGGTGGGGGATGGGGACACTGGCTTCTGGGCTGGATTTCACAAGAGCAAGTGGGGGGGGTCACAAGGCGGTTGGCACCAGGCACGGGGGAGGCTGTCATGTGTCTTGGGCAATCGGAAGGAAGGAAGTTTCGCTGCAGGAGGGGTCAGTCAGCACATTCCGGGCTGTGACCGTTCGCCTGCAGAGGTCAGGAAGGACATTCCCCGCCCCCAAGCAGAGTCTCTAATGAGCCCTTACTAGCCCAGCTCAGACCCAGTGCTCCATCCTCGTCCTCCTCGCCTTTCACGCCATCAGCCCTGCTCTTCTGAAGCCAAGGGAGGATGAGATTTCCAGAGACTCTGTCCCCTCCTGCCTCTCGAATTGCTCTTTCAGGGTGTCCTTCAAAGGATCCTGTGGGGTTTCCACCGAGCTCTGTCCTGGGTCCCTGTTTCTTCTCCCTTTACCCCTTATCTCTGGGCCATCTCATCTACTCACATCAGTTCAGCTACCGTCTCCTTGACCTACCTCTCACCTTCTGTCCAAACTGAAATCTCAGCCTGTCTCTGTGATGTCTCCTCGGGGAGGTCCAGCTGTCAGATCAAGCTCCGCATGGCTAAACCAGCTCTTCATCTTCCCCGCCCGAGCCCTCCCTGCTACCCCCGTTCTTCATGCTGCCTGTGCAGGGGAGCCCAGGAGAGACGCTGAGGCTGGCAAAGGCAGCCTTTGAGCGTAAGGCCATGGGAGCCCCATGCAAAGGCCTCTGGTGCCTGGGAAACGTAGATCTCCAGCCGCAGAGCCTGGCGCCCTTCCCTGGTGCCTGTTCCCGGCAGGCCTGGCGGGGACTTGGCCTGCAGAATGGCACGTTAGATCCTGCTGAACCTGTTCTTGTGCAAAACTTCCTACAGAACCACTGAGAGGGACAGCCTGGCACCTCACCGACCAGCCGTCCCTAACACGCCCTCCCAGCCCCCGGCTCCCCTCGCCGGCACCTCACTGACCCGCCGTACCAGCCGTCCCTAACATGTGCCCTCCCGGCACCTCACCGACCAGCCGTCCCTAACATGCGCCCTCCCAGCCCCCGGCTCCCCTCGCCGGCACCTCACTGACCCGCCGTACCAGCCGTCCCTAACATGCGCCCTCCCGGCACCTCACCGACCAGCCGTCCCTAGCGCGCCTTCTCAGCCCCCAGCTCCCCTCGCCGGCACCTCACCGACCCGCCGTCCCAGCCGTCCCTAACATGCGCCCTCCCAGCCCCCGGCTCCTCTCGCCAGCACCTCACTGACCCGCCGTACCAGCCGTCCCTAACGCGCCCTCCCGGCCCCCGGCTCCCCTCGCCGGCACATCACCGACCAGCCGTCCCTAACGTGCCCTCCCGGCCCCCGGCTCCCCTCGCCGGCACATCACCGACCAGCCGTCCCTAACGCACCCTCCCGGCCCCCGGCTCCTCTCGCCGGCACCTCACTGACCCGCCGTACCAGCCGTCCCTAACGCACCCTCCCAGCCCCCGGCTCCTCTCGCCGGCACCTCACTGACCCGCCGTACCAGCCGTCCCTAACGCGCCCTCCCGGCCCCCGGCTCCCCTCGCCGGCACATCACCGACCAGCCGTCCCTAACGTGCCCTCCCGGCCCCCGGCTCCCCTCGCCGGCACATCACCGACCAGCCGTCCCTAACGCACCCTCCCGGCCCCCGGCTCCCCTCGCCGGCACATCACCGACCAGCCGTCCCTAACGTGCCCTCCCGGCCCCCGGCTCCCCTCGCCGGCACATCACCGACCCGCCGTACCATTCGTCCCTAATGTGCCCTCACCGTGTGGGTCCCAGGATATTAGAGAGACAAGGTGGGGGAGGTAATAGCTTTTATTGGACCAACTTCTGGGTGGTTTGAAAGCTCGTCTCTCTCCCCAACTGAAGTTGGTCCAATCAATGATTTTACCTCACCCACCTGGTCTCTCTGGATTAGCTGAGGTGAGTTATCCAAGGTGAAGTGGCGACCAAGCCTAGATCCCAGGTATCCTGGTGGCCCCCAATCTGATTTCCTAAGCACCCTTCCCTCCAGAGCTAGGACCAGAGCCCGCGGTTCCTGGCTCCCTGGGCGCCGCTCTAGCCACGAGAGAGCCCTACCTCTCCAAACCAGCACTGAGCGAATGGCCGGTGACTTTCCCCAAGGGTCACTAGCTGGGTCATAAGAACAATTCACACTGTGAGCCAGAGCCTCAGCTGGCACAAACGGGTCGCTCCAGTGACTTCAGCGGAGCGCTGCCGAGTTACAGGCTGAGGATCTGTTTTCACTTCTCTAACTCAGGGCCTGAAGAAACACACAAGCACCAGAGCCTATTGCAAGATTTCCCTGTCCCTAAAATGCCATGTCAGGGTGAGTTCAGAGCAAGGCAAGGTGTCTGCTTTACATGCACATGCTGTACGTTCAGTGCTAACATCCCACGCACACCGGGCACTGCTGGGCCTGATTCAGCTCTCACCAGCACCTCACTGACCCGCCGTCCCGAACGCACCCTCCCGGCCCCCGGCTCCCCTCGCCGGCACCTCACTGACCCCCCGTCCCGAACGTCAAGAAGTCTCTCCATTGCCTCTGGGAGCAGGTCCCAGAACAGTCAGACAGGATTTACCACTCCAGATGGGTCAGTTTCTCGACAAAGTCTGCCACTTCCAGGATCCAGGGTCTCTTCCGTCCGGGCTGCAGAGGCCAGATGGGAAGCCCCAGTGGCTTTGCTGTACTTTCTGCTGCTCTGGTTCATTGTTTATCCAGGGCAGGGGAGCAGCGTCCAGTCCCCGCCTCGGTCGCCAGGGCAGGTGTGTGTCTGCCAGGTTAGCCGTTCCCTCGGGGTTCCCCTGTCTCCCGGTCCCACATCACAGTGATGGGGGGGGGGGGGTGGGATTCCAGCTGCGTGTTCCCTGGAGGAGCAGGAACTCCAGGGGTTCGATGCCCGAGCTGTGCCGCGGAGACGCAGCCGGAGCGGGCATCGTGCCAGGCTCCTGCTCTGGGTGGGCTGCCCCACGTCTCCCTCTGCGCCTGGCAGTGCTGGCCCCTCTTTGCACGGCAGGGCACCAGTGACTCAGGTCCTGGGGGGGTTTCCTCCTGAGCCCCCCCCGCCTTACCCACAATGCCCCTCTCTGCCCAGGTCCTGCTGCCTCGGCCCCCCAGCGGGCAGCCAGCTGGCAGGGCCCGGCCCCCCTGCTCCCCTCCCCGCCTACCTGCAGCAGCAGCAGTTCCCACGCTCCCTCCGCCTGGGTCCCCGGCCCCTGGCCCCGGCCCCGCCAGCAGCGCACCCAGCCCAGGCCGTGGGGCGGAGACAGCAGCCTTCCCCCTCCCAGGGGTGGAGCCTGGCCCCCCTCCAGCCTGCCCGCCTCTGGGCCGGGCTGCACGGCCCGGGGGGGTGGGGGGCAGACGTGCTGCTGCCAGGAGCTCTGTCCTCTGGACCCAGCAACCCCCCGAACCCCCCCGAGCCGGAGCTAATGCACCCGGGGGGGGGACCCGCTTTGCGTTCCTGCCCCATTGCATGACTGGCCTGGCGAGATGGATGCTGGGCTGCCCCGGGCCACCGGCAGCTGGTCCTGTACAGCGGGGGCCTTATGAGGAAGGCGCTGGGCGAGGACTCAGCCAGTCTGGTTCAATGCCTGCCTCTGCCCCTGACACCGCATCTCCCCGGGCCTCAGTTTCCCCATCTGTAGGAGAGGGACTCATCCTTCCTTTCTCCCACCCTTGGGCTGTCTGGGCTAGTTAGACCGTCTCCCACTCTGCGTGTGGCACAGTGCGGGCCTGAGCCCGGTCCACTGGCATTCAAGCAGTAACGATCTACATAGACCACTGCTCTCTCTGCCTTCGTTAGGTGTATTACTCGGGCCGAGGAGCCCATGGCGCCCGGTGCTGCTCGACACACCCAGGCCAAACGGACGCTCTCAGTATTAGGCGAGAGATGGCAGCGGGATCCCGGCAGGCGGCAGGGCACGAGGTGATGCTGGCCAGCGCCACAGGCAGGGCTCTCAGCCCTCCTAGCCACTGTCAAGTTTTTCTGGACAAAGGAGAGTTTTCAGGAGGGACGCGGCGGAGAGGTTTGCAGAGGTTTATGGGGAGCTCCTCCCGAGCGTGTGGGCAGCACCGGAGAAAGCACCAGGGGGCTTGTTTGAACTTCTGACAGGCGGGCGATGGAGGCTGGTGTCATGGGCCGATGGGAGGGTGCTGGATGGAGCCTTCTCTCTTACGTTGTGGCCAGGACCTGAGATAACTGCCTCTCTGGCTCGGTCGGCTGGCCCCCGACCCAAACACCAGAGCGAGCTCTTTCCTGTTATTATGAGCACGTAGGGGCCTCCGGCGGGGATCATGGCCCCAGCACGCCGGGCGTAGGCCCTGTCTCCCAGGCAGGAACACGCAGCCGGTCCCCCCTGCTCTGTGCTGTTTGACCCAACTGAAGTGCTGACTGGGCTCGCTTCATAATTTCAGCATCTGATGGTTAGTACTAGCTCAGGAAGCACCCACCCAAATCCGCTCTGGGTTTGGACTGAGCAGTGACATTAGCACCGGGGACTAAGCAACACCTGGTGAGTCAGGATTCGAACCAGCAGCTCCCGGTTACACCCGCAGCAAGCCAGGTTGTAGGAGAGAGATCTTTGCTAAGTGCACAAAGGCCAGTGCCTGTGTTTGTCTGGTAGCCACATGGCCCAGCTTGCAGTCCATCCTGGGCCCTTGGGTGTCACACCAACGTAGCCTGGTCTCCCTTGTAACTGGCCCCTCTTTTCCCAGCCCCACCATCACATGGCACTCCCAACCCCCATGTGTGCATGTCATGTGCCTTCACAAAACCCTGCCTCCCCACCAGAGCCCCCCGAGCATGGATGAGCCATGGGGGAACCCCAGCCCCTGCAAGCTTGTGGTGTCCAGGCATGACATGGGAACTGAACTGAGCCGCGCATTTACAGTCTGCATTCAAACCAGCCCCCTTGAGGTGAACAGACCCAGCCAGGGCCATCCTATCAGACAGAGGTAGGGAGGATTTCTGTATCCCCATCTTTCCTCACAGGTCAGAGGCCAGGTCCTCAGCTGGTATCAACCAATATGGTTCCATTGTGGCCAACAGAGTCCCCGGCCATGTGTGAACTGCACAGTCACAGATTTGAAGCCAGCCGGGATGGGACCATTACAGTTTCCTAATCTGCCCTTCTCCCGCGATTCCTGGGCTGCCCCACGGAGCCCTGTAGCCTGGCTTGCAGGTGTTTTCTTGTGCGGTTACTCCCTCTTATGGAGAGAGATGGGACAGGGCAAGGAGAGACCCAGGAGGTGAAGCCGTGTGAGCGTCTTGCCCTGCAGACAGGCTGCTCCGAGGGAGAGGAGGCTCCCAGAGTCCTGCCTGGCTTGGTGGGGAGCAGTTCCAGAGCATCGCCCAGGGACTCCGTGACACCCCCCCTCTCTGGAGTCCTGGCTCCCAGCCCCCCTGCTGCACTAACCAATAGAGCCCACTCCCCTCCCAGAGCCGGACACAGAACCCAGGAGTCCTGGCTCCCAGCCCCCCTGCTCTAACCACTAGATCCCACTCCCCTCCCAGAGCCAGACACAGAACCCAGGAGTCCTGGCTCCCAGCCCCCCCCTGCAGCTGAGAGAACCCAGGGACCGGGCTCAGTCCGCGCAGGCGCGGAGCGGGGCGGCGGGCGGGAGGTGCGGAGGCAGCCCCGCTCTCTATGGTTCCCCGCCGCCTAGAGGCGGCTCCGCGCGGGCCGGAGGCCACTTCCTGTTCTCGCTGGTCGGCGCTTCCGGCTGGGCCTGGCCCCGGGGAGAAGCGTAGGGGCCGGGCCGGGCCGGCGTGGGGAGCGCAGCGGTGAGTGGGCGGGGGCCGTGGGGACGGGGCTCTATGGGGAGGGGGAGTTTGGGGGGCGGGGGCCGTGGGGACGGGGCTCTATGGGGAGGGGGAGTTTGGGGGGCGGGGGCTGGGGGGACGGGGCTCTATGGGGAGGGGGAGTTTGTGGGGCGGGGGCTGTGGGGACGGGGCTCTATGGGGAGGGGGAGTTTGGGGGGCGGGGGCTGTGGGGACGGGGCTCTATGGGGAGGGGGAGTTTGGGGGGCGGGGGCTGTGGGGACGGGGCTCTATGGGGAGGGGGAGTTTGGGGGGCAGGTTATGGGGTGGGGGCCATGGTGACAGGGCTCTATGGGGAGGGGGAGTTTGGGGGGCCGGGGCGGGGGCCGTGGGGACGGGGCTCTATGGGGGAGGGGGAGTTTGGGGGGCAGGGGCCGTGGGGACGGGGCTCTATGGGGAGGGGGAGGTTGGGGGCAGGGGATGGGGCGGGGGCCATGGTGATGGGGCTCTATGGAGGAGGGGGAGTTTGGGGGCAGGGGCCATGGTGATGGGGCTCTATGGGGGAGGGGGTGTTTGGGGGGCAGGTTATGGGGCGGGGGGCATGGTGACGGGGCTCTATGGGGAGGGGGAGTTTGGGGGCGGGGGATGGGGCAGGGGCCATGGTGACGAGGGACTATGGGGAGGGGGAGTTTATGGGGCAGGGGATGGGGCGGGGGCCATGGTGACAAGGCTCTATGGGGAGGGGGAGTTTGGGGGGCAGGGGATGGGGCTGGGGCCATGGTGACGAGGCTCTATGGGGAGGGGGAGTTTATGGGGCGGGGGCCATGGTGATGGGGCTCTATGGGGAGGGGGAGTTTGGGGGGCAGGGGATGGGGCGGGGGCCATGGTGACTAGGCTCTATGGGGAGGGGGAGTTTGGGGGCAGGGGATGGGGCGGGGGCCATGGTGACGAGGCTCTTTGGGGAGGGGGAGTTTGGTGGGAGGGAGATGGGGCGGGGGCCATGGTGACGGGGCTCTATGGGGAGGGGGAGTTTGGGGGCGGGCCATGGGGCGGGGGCCATGGTGACGGGGCTCTATGGGGAGGGGGAGTTTGGGGGGCAGGGGATGGGGTGGGGGCCATGGTGATGGGGCTCTATGGGGAGGGGGAGATTGGGGGGCAGGGGCCATGGTGACGGGGCTCTATGGGGAGGGGGAGTTTGGGGGGCGGGGGATGGGGCAGGGGCCATGGTGACGGGGCTCTATGGGGAGGGGGAGTTTGGGGGCAGGGGATGGGGCGGGGGCCATGGTGACGAGGCTCTATTGGGAGGGGGAGTTTGGGGGGCAGGGGATGGGGCGGGGGCCATGGTGACGAGGCTTTATGGGGAGGGGGAGTTTGGGGGGCGGGGGATGCGGCGGGGGCCATGGTGACGAGGCTTTATGGGGGAGCTGGTGTCTGAGGGGGAGTTTGAGGAGCAGACACTGGGACTGTGGGGTGTCTGGGGGGACTGTCGGGGAGGAACTCACTCGGCGCGTGGAAGGGGAGATGGCTACTGAAGATTTTAGGGGAGAAATTCCTGGGGATTTGAGGACGGTTGTGGGGCAGAGACCGTGGGGTCCTGATCTCCTGCGTTAGACTGAGCAGTTTGTGTTCCTAGCACAGGGGGGTTGAACCCAGGCACTGGCCCCACCACACCAGCAGGTGTTGCTGGCCAAGCTGGAATCCTGGTGGGCCCCGGCAGCAGGGATTGCTGAGCTCGAGCCCTTCTGCCTTGAGCTCTGGAGGCCCCTTCCAGGCCTAGGATTCCAGCCTCAGGAAGCTCTGTGAGCGGCTTCCTGGGGCCGCAGCTCAGCCATTTTGTAACTGTCCTTCGCTGGCCCAAGCATGGCAATTGCTGTCCCCTTCTCTAATAGGGAAATAGTTCTTCAGTCCCAGCCAGGTGAGCGAACGTGCTCCCCAAGCACCTGCTCAAGTCATCGTGTGCTGGTCCAGAGCAGCAGGCACCAGTCTGAACTCCCTGGCAGCGCTGGTCCCAAGCAGACGTTCATGATAACAAGACCCTGGTGGGATAAATGACCAAGAACCATGACCTTGAGGGGGAAACAAGCTGCAGGAGAGAAGGAAATCTTAGCAACCAGATCATGATTCTAAAAATGCCCATAAGTGATGAGCCAGCGACAGGATCTGCAGAAAGCTGACTAGCATTGTCACCATTTGCGTCTGCACACTCTCCAGGTGCTGTCTCTGCCCTCTGCAGTTGCCTCTTTAAGAAGCACTGAAGTATTTGTAGCCCTGGACAAAGGACAGGAGCCTAACGTGGTCTAGTCAAAAATCCCTTTGCGTCATAAGAGCCGCCATTGTAGAACCAGACGGGGGGTGTTGTGCTTTAAACTCCTGGGCTGGGAGTGGGTAACGGGCTATTCTTGTTCCATGAATGGCAGCACTGGAATTCTGCCTGCGTCATCCATGAAGTGCAGTTGCCGTAATGATATGTTGTTTCATTGCAGGCTTTTCAGCACCGTGAGAGCCAGGCCCCACCGGGGGTCTTTCTGGATTTCCCACAATGGTGTCAGTTACAATGGGTAAGTCTGAAATGATGATATTTTGATTTTGGAAGGTATCCCCCTTCTTGTGTAAACGGAGATCTCGGTAAGACAATAGCCCCGGTGTAAAGGCGTTCAGAAGAGCAGATTTTATCGGTAACTTTTGTGGCATATTCAAATGTCAGAGGAATTCAGTGGCTGGTACATGAGCAGCCAGGCTGATGTTTGACAGCAGCTGTGAATGCTCAGTATGTGGTGCCGGGGATCTGTGCCCTAAACCACAGGAGAGATACTGAAGTGACATTAGGATCATGACTGAAACCTCCCAAGGCCAGGAAATCCAGAGATAAAGCCCGTGGGATAATGTCCTGCTGTTATTTAGAGTCCTCTGCAGTTCTGATAACCTCTAGGGTGGCTTGTGAAGAGTTCGTATTTTAATTCTTAATTAAATTTGTTGCATTCTCAATTTACTTCATGAAGCCTGATCTTAGAATATATTCCAGGCTTTCCGCTGAAATGTACCAGCTGACGATGATATGCCGCTTTAATTTAGGTGTGTCTCTCCTCTCTGTGTTTCCAAATGACTATGAATTTGATGGATAAGGAAGCTGCCATGAAGCAGTTTCAGTAACAGCTATGGGATAATTTGTGGCTGGTAAAGATTTAACCAACCACTGATTCTTTTCCTCCCCCCAGAGAAGTAACACCAACATCTTCATGAAAGAATAATGTTGAAGCTAGTCGAAACTGACTAGAGGGAGGGAAGGCAGGCACCTGCTTGCTACTGATTGACCCTGCTGCTGTGTGGGCCTCTCAGGACTCTCCAAGCAGCACTGGGGGACTCAAAGCAGTGGTGAGCTGGAGACGGTTCGCACCAGTTTGCAAGAACCAGTTGCTAAATTTAGAAGCCGGTTTAGAACCGGTTGTTAGGGTTACCATACAGCCAGCAGCCGCGGCTGCTTCTGGGAGACAAGACACCTCGGCTCTGTGCAGCTGAAGAGCCAAGAGTCCTTTGCCCGATCACTACCTTCCCCCCGTTTGCCCTGCAGCCCCCCGAACCTCGTCACCCCCAATTCCTCCCCTCCGAGTCTCGTCTTACCTTGGGCTCCGGCAGGCTGATTGAATCAAACTGCAGCTCTCCTGCCTGAGCTGATTCAATCACTCTGCGGGAGCCCAAGGTAAGACGAGTCTCGGGGGGGGAGAGGAATTGGGGGTGACGAGTCTCGGGGGGGGAGAGGAATTGGGGGTGACGAGGCTCGGGGGGCTGCGGGGCAAATCGGGGGAAGGTAGCGCTCGAGCAGAGGACTCTCGGCTCTTCAGCTGCACAGAGCTGAGGTGTCTTGTCTCCCAGCAGCAGCTGCCTCTGCTGCTGCTGCTGCGAGGGGAATCAGACTGCAGCTGGCAGCCAGCTGAGCCCAAGGTAAGAAGGGGAGGGGAGGAATCAGAGAGTGACGGGGCTGAGGGGGGAGGAATCAGGGGATGATGAGGCTCGTGGGGGGAGGAATTGTGGGGTGATGAGGCTGGGTGGGGGGAGAGGGATGGGATCCCAGGGTGGCAGTGAGTTCCCTGTCTGTATGTTCTAAATAATAGCAGCTGGTCCCCTAGCAAAATCCTCTCCTCTACGTTTCCTTTCTATTTTTGCCTCATTTTCTCCAGTCTACAGTTCTGTTTTTAAAGCCTATATTATCTATTCATGTTAATCTGTCTCTTTGTTTCAGACAGGGTTAATTAAATATGTAACTTGTTTTACATAGAAAAATAGCTAGAGATAATGGTAAGACTAGATCACCCAGCATTCTAAAGAGGATCTGTCCTTTACACTTTGTGACTAGGAAAAACAAAACTTGTCTCTGAATATTATTAACCAATGTAATTGCTTTTAACACATCAGGAAGAAAGGCAATTACTTTAAGACCTGTTTGTATAATAATGGAAATACTATAGTTTCTCATTGGCTAACTGTTAAAACATCATTTCTTTTCTTTACAGCCACTGGCAGTAGCTATATAATCCCTTACCCCACAATGGTGTTCTGTAACATTTGCCATGGCTACTGTCTTAATTCTTGCCAAGCTTTTCATCATATGCACAGAACAGAGATTAAATTAATGTAACTGCTAGCTTCAATTCATACTAGTGCTTGTAAAAACTGCTTCATCAAAGCACTTAGTTCAATTTTGCAATAAATATCAGAATCCAATAAAGGCTATTAAATCTGACTTATTGGCTACATACGTATTGAATAATAGCTGACTGCATCTCCAAATATAACAGTGAGTTTCGGGGGGCGGCTGTCAGGGGGCAGGGGTGTGGAGGGGGTCGGGGCAGTCAGGGGACAGGGAGCGGAGCGAGTCAGGTAGGGGGTGGGGGCCTGGGGGGCTAGTTAGGGTGGGGGGGTCTTGGGAGGCGGTTGGTCAGGGGACAAGGAGCAGGGGTAGGGTTGATGGATTGCAGGTTCTGAGGGGAGCAGTCGGGGGCAGGACGTAGGGGGGTGTTGGATGGGGAGGACAGCTGTTTTGGGAGGCACAGCCTTCCCTACCTGGCCCCTGATACAATTTTGCACCCCGATGTGCGGGGCCAGCTTTAGGAAGTGTGGGGCCCGATTTGAACAGTTTTGACAGGGCCCCGGCAGGGATGAACTTAAAAAAAAAAAACGTAAAAAAACACGTGGGGCTTACTCACCAGGCGGCGCTCCAAGTCTTCGGCGGCACTTTGGCGGCGGGTCATTCACTCGCTCTGAGTCTTCGGTGGCACTGAAGGACCCGCCGCCGAAGTGCTGCTGAAGACCCAGAGCGAATGAAGGACCTGCTGCCAAAGACCCGGTAGGGAACCGGTTGTTAAGATTTTGGCAGCTCATCACTGACTCAAAGGTTTGCCTGAGGGCCAGGGTAGCAACTTGCCAGGAGCCCAAGGGATGAATCGAAGTGACCGGCCATGCAGCAGATTGTGGTAGGCGCTGTGCGGCCACAACAGAGCGACGGTGCCTGCTCCAGTGAGTAAACAGTGCAAGTGTCAGATGAGAGGGCAGCCAGGTAGCGATGAGCCCATGTTGGCCAGCACGATAGGCAGCGGTTTCAGGATCGTCCCCCGGCCATCGCGTTATGGGGATTTATGATTTCTCTGGGTTTCGTCTCCCTCTCTCCATGTCTCAAGCAGTTGTCACTGGCACTGCATGTATTGGCTGGCAGGATGACGAGTCCGGGGCATGCAGCTCCTGGCGCATCTCTGCCTGGTTACAGACTGCGGGTAGTTCAATCACATTCTGTTTGTGTCTCGCGTCATTCAGCTACATCCGAGTGGATTCAGTTCTTTAAGGAAGCTGGCATTCCTCCAGGCCCTGCTGTCAACTACGCAGTTGTGTTTGTGGATAACAGGTGAGGCTGCGGTGAGACGCGGGCAGCAATTTTCCGTCACTTAAAACAAATCCTGGGCACGAATGTCTGGGACTAAAACCGCTTCTCAGTCTCAGTTACAGACTTCTGTCTTCATTAGCATACCCGAAAGGAGCGGGGTATATTCTAGACATGGGACGCCCTCGGTGCTTGTGAACAACTCACTTCCTGGCTCCCTGCCTCAGGTCGCCTCTTTCCAGAGGTGCTGCTGAGAAGACAGGCTGCCTTTAAAATACCTTTCCGCTGTCCATAGCCCTGTGTGTGTTCAGTATTCATTGTCTCAGGGACTTACTTTCTGGGTGGGAGGGACAAGTCTGCCACTAAAGAGTCTCTTGGGTAATTAATTGTTGGAGGATAATTGCCCATTGGAACATCTTACGGGACGTGGGGGATTCTCCATCACTGCCAGTTTAAATCAGGATTGGCTGTTTTTCTAAAAGCTCTGCTCTAGGAATTAATGTGGGGCAGGTCTCTGGCGTGTGCTCTATAGGTGGTCAGACTAGTGTTCAATGGTCCCATCTGGCCTCGGAACCTTGCTCCTAGCCGTTCTAGTCCCCATCGTTCTGTGCAGAGTCCCGGGCCCCAGGGAGGCTACAGCTCACATTGCACCAATAGGCTTTTGCTGGGAGGAATGGACGGAGCTCTTCACTCCAGCCTGTCAGCAGCGCTCCTTGATCACCCAGCAGGGGTGACACATGAGACTTCTGTCAGATGATCTGACCCTGAGCTTCCCAGCACTTGTGGGCATGAAGATCCCATGATCTATTTTGCAGGAGAAAGAAAAGGTATTAGCCCTGGTGTCCTGGCCAAATTCCAGTCTGCTTAATTGGTTACATTAACTATTAATCGGACACCTGATTCTCTTCCACTTCCAGCATTGTGAAGCCTAGCTGCATTCTGTTACCAGCTGCTGCCCTCCATCACAGAGCTGGGATATGAGCTTTTCGTACTTTAATTATCTTGCATGGGGTTCATGAGGGTCAGTTAACTTGTAAATGCGTTGAGATCCTCCAGTGTAGGGCATGGAAAGTCTTTACCCATTGATGAAGTCTTTGCTCCATGCTTTGTTCTCTACAGAATCCAGAAGAACATGCTGCTGGACCTGAACAAGGAGATCATGAATGAGCTAGGGATCACAGTGGTGGGGGATATTATCGCTATCCTCAAGCACGCTAAAGTTGTTTACAGACAGGTAATCTGTCTGTCAGTGTGTTGGTTTGCACTGGTCATGGCAGGGACGTGCTTCCTTGTCAGTGTGAGCTCAAGTAGGCTTTTTCTGTGTGGACAACCTGAGCTCGGTGCCAGGTCTTTGAACCACAGGGTGTAAAATATTCTAGGAATCACATTTTCTAAACTTTAGTGACTTCTACCCTTTGGGAATGCCTCTGCATTTCCCCAGGAGCAAGGCTCACATTGGAAAGTGAGGGTAATTAACCATCAGGACAGCTTTCCAAAGGGTATGGTGGATTCTCCAGGATTTGGGGACTTCAGCTCAAGGCTGGATTCTTCTTTCTTTCAGTTGTCAACTTCCGGGGTAGATCCAAGACTCACTGGGGGAAACCCTCTGGCCTGTGTTGTGCAGAAGGCCAGACTGGATGACAGTGGTCCGTTCTGGCCTTAATAGCTATGAATTTCAAAGATGTGGCAGCCCATGAAACCCTTCCTAGTGTCCTAACACGTTCCTGTCGCACCTTCTGTGTAAAGCTCTCTGCCGGCTCTGAACCCACACGGCCAGGCTGAACGACAGTCCGGCGGCGTAGGAGGGGAGCCTGTTCCCCGTTTTGTCTATGGGGTAAAGCGAGGCAGCAACATGAGGCTACCCGGCTGGAGTCGCATAGCAAGTTACTGGCAGAGTTTGGAATAGAACCCAGGAGTTCTGACTCTGGCCCCTTTCTCTGAGCGCTAGACACTTCTCACTCCCCAGTGAATGCTGAACTCATGAGAGGTGAGGGGAAGAATTGAAAGTGCCAGACATTAGTTCATTCCTATGCCAAATCTCTGGGCAGAAAGCGGCTCTTACGCTGTATTGGCTGTTTGGAGCCGTCCCGTCCGTCTGAGGTAGTCGGGTCTCCGTGCTGCTTCAGCCCTAAGAACCATCCCGAGGGGAGTCCGAGAACCATGCGGGTGTTTGCTGCGCTTGAACGGAGGCCTCATGTCGCGTTGGGGCTTTGCCGCCACGCTATCGGTGAGAGCAACGCTGACCTGAAAGCCTGTCTGACGAGAAATTGCCTTGGTCTCTCTTAGGAGATGTGCAAGGCCGCTACTGAATCGGTGTCCTCCAACCAGCCCAGTATGCAGTCAGAGCTCCGCAGGAACGCCACCAGCGGTAAGTACGGGCCCGTGGGACCGACCCTGAGCTTCGGCCCTCTCCGTAAATCAGGTCTCTTCCCCATTCCCCCTCCGGAACACCTGAGCTTAGCCTCCGTCTCCTCCGAAACGGAGCGTCACACCTAATCGACATACGCTGGAGCACCTGGCAGCTGTCTGCATCTCCAGTACTGACGTGCAGCCCATGGGGACCACAGGCCCCAGCAGTAGATGCGCTCGAGTCTGTCTGGCTGGTGATTCCCACTAGGCCTGATGTCGCCTCTGGGCTGCTCTTCTGTATTCAAAGGAGGTGCCGTTGTCTGGGCCCCTCTTTGGCCACTCCCAGGACACAGTCTCTTGTCTTTATGAATATGGTACTAGAATTGCTTGGCAAATGACCTCATTGCTGGCTGTCCTGCGTTACTGGGGTGTAGGCAGCAGTTGTAATACCCATCGTCCTCTGCTCCACTCCGTTGTTTAACGGGGCAGGGCTAGCCCCTTCTCAGCCTGAGCAAGCCCCTGGGGTTTGGGGAGCGAGGGAGCAGAACAGGAGCCCTGCTCCATCGTGTACGCTGGGAATACGTCACTGGTGCCTGATTCTGCTTCGTCACCAGCTATTCTTGCCTTCCAGCCGCCACCCGTATGATCGCTAACAGCTTAAGCCGAGATTCGCCACCTGCCACCCCTGTCCGAAGACCTGACACCAGTACGTCCAAAATCTCTGTTACCGTGTCCAACAAAATGGCTGTGAAGAACGCAAAAGCAGGTATGAGGGAAACCTGTGAAATGCAGCATTGGGAGCGCTTCTTTTTCTCATTATTCGAAAGTGTTATGTGCTGTTGCTGTGAGCTACTTACCAGCTGCTGTGCTCCACCCCAGAGCTGGTTGGGTTTCAGTGGTGCGCAAGGTGATTTCTGTCTAGTTGTGTGATTACTGATTCCATTTTGTGATATGGGGCTGTAAGGTGCTGTGTAAATGTAAACTACTGCTCTAAATGATTGGAGGGGGGTATCTCAAGATTGCCATTATATCCACAACCTCCCACTTCCAGGTCACCTGTTCAGAGCCAGCCTAGCCTAGAGGTGCTGCCATCTAGTGGCTGTTGGTGGGTGTCATGGTTTGGGGGATTTCTCTCCCCTCTTGTGGTCTCTTCCAAGTGCACCTACTCCCTCACGAGACTCCCACTCTCAGGCTGGGATACAAGGCTGCGGCACTGTGCTTATGCCCAGCAGGTGCTACTGACCTCAGTAGCCGCAGGTCTGTCCCTCGGGGGGCTTGTGACCAGCGCTGAGCATTGTTTGATCTCAGGAGAGGGAACCCGGCCTAACAGGAGAGTAGAGCTTAAAACAGCCAAAAGCTGACCTGCCTAGAGGCTCGTCTTCCCTTGGCAGAGACCCAGCTTCCTCGTCAGCCTCAGCCTCGGGAAGTCGAGGGGCAGTTTCTCCCCGTTAACTGTCTCCCCTCCAGGGAGCTTATTTCTTTAAATCCACCTCAGGCTTTTGAGCTGGGTGTCGCAGTCCTGGGAAAGCTGGGCTTGGCAGAGTAGCAGCATGTCAGGGGTGTTTGCTATGGGGCTCGTATCTGGGCTGTCGTCTGTTTTCCTGCCCCCCCGGTTACTGAATTAGTGCAGTGTGTGCATCACAGTACTCAGACAAACGTACAGAGCATATAAAATCCATAGATCGTCACAGGCAACTCCAGATCCGTCAATGGGGTCTCAGTCCAGGTCCTAGGGGACAGATATTCCCCATCACTAACAACAGCAGGTGGTTGTCAGTATTCCCGGCAGAGGAGCCAAGGACTGCATGGTCAGCACAGAGCGAGCCGGCCGGGGAGGGGGAGGGGGGCTGCCCCCAGGGCTGCCCCTCATGGTACCTGGTTGGACAGGGGATGTCAGTCCCACGGCTGGCAGGCCTGCTAATGCTAAAGTCCTACTCAAATGGCAGCTGGGTCACAGGTGAGCTGCACTGCGCGGCGACTTTGGGGGGGTTCCTGCCAGTTGTTCTGATCCGAAGTCCAGCACTGGAATGTACTTAGCGACTCTGGTTTTGTATTACTGGGTCCTGTAAGAAAGGAATATGGTGGGAAAACAGGGCCACAGAACTAAACCCAACCATGTTCTTAAATCTGCGTAAAGGCCTCTGGGCAGCCGTGGTGACCAGGGAACCTTCTGGGCCATGTAATGATCTCCCCAAAGCTCTTTGGATGGATGAGGAGCTCAGACTAGTTCTTGGGGAGACCGGCTGGAACGGGGCAAAGGGCCGAGCCCCGGTTCCTCTCCGAGAGCTGAACTGGCACAGCCCTGGGTCTGCAGATGAAGCAGCAGAGTGGGAGCTCTGGAGTGAGGTCTCCTTGTGGAGACTTCAGTTAGTTCTACCAAATCCACTCCTGAGCAGTGCAGTGTGGTCACCAGTGACACTACGGCTCAGGGAAGGACCCAAGTCCAGCGTGGGCTGCAGTATCCGGAGTGGGCTTTGCTTGGTCCCTTTCCCCAATCTGTTCATCTGCAGTGGAGCTGCCAGTCCCTGAGGCCAAGCAGCTGCCTCCTCTGCAGGCTTCCTGGCGAGCAGAGAGTGCATCACAGCAGCTCTAGGACACAAAGTGACTGTTGGGCTGCCATACCTTAATCCATCCCTAAATATTGCCACCGAGCCTCTGGAAGGAAAACGCTTTATCCAGTGGGATCCCTAGAGCGCGGGAGCTGACGGGGTAAAGCTGGAGCTAGCAGAGTCTGATCTCTTCTCCCCTTCGGCTTTTCCCCAGCGTTGTGCGATCCAGCGGACGAGAGCCCGGTGGGCCCGGTGAAACGACGGCGAGTTACAGCGGAGATGGAAGGGAAGTACATCATCAACATGCCAAAAGGTACCACGCCCAGGACTAAGAAAATCCTGGAACAGCAGGCAGCAAAAGGTACCCCTGGTATGTTCTTAGCCCCTTGGCAAAGTGTGTGTCTGTCTTCCCCAGAGCCAGCTGGCACACTGACGAACCCTGCGTCAAGAGATACCAGGTGGAGGAGGCCATATCTTTTATTGAACCAACTTCTGCTGGTGAGAGAGACCAGCTTTCGAGCCGCACAGAGCTCTCCATCCGTCTGGGAAAGGAACTCTCAGTGTCCCAGCAAAGTGCAAGGTGGAACAGTGTTTAGCACATTCAGTCTTACGATCTGTGCTAGCAACTTATGCTAAGCAAGCTGTTCCACCCTGTCGTTAGCTGTGGTGCTCTGGGTACCTTCCCAGCCCCGAAGGAGGGCTCTGTGCTTCTCTTTCTCACCCCCTGGTCTCTAGTATCACAGGAATGACATGGCTACAGCTGCACTGCCTGCACCCTGGTGTCTTGCAGCGAATGTGGCTGCTGGTGGTTAGCAGAGACCTGGTGCTTAAGACCTGCTTTTACAATGGCAGGTGAACAGTCCTTCCTTCTCCACGCCTGCTCAGCGAGCACGTGTGACTAGCAAGGGGGGCGGGCCGCACCCAACCAGCCCCGTGAGGCTGACACGCTGGGGTCACACACACAAGGTCTGATCTAGACATGGGTTTGGTGCCAGCGGGTGTGATCTCATTAACAGTGTGGTAATGCTGGTGCAACCCCTAGTGTGGTGCAGAGCTGCCTCGTACCGGTGCAGCGTATTCCTCGCCCCACCTGGCAATGGCTGTACTGGGGTAAAGCGTCCGGGCACTGCGTCCACATGACGGGGTGCGCTGGTACAGTTAAAGGGGGCACTAGACAAGGCCTTCGTTTACGTGGGACTTTCAAGGCAGCCATGAAAGCCAAGGTCCTGTTGAGAGCCCCGCAGAGAGCCCGAGAGCACCTGGCTGGTTTCTGAGAGAATCCTGGCCAAGTGCTCCTTTACCGCAGTGTCGAGCAGCATGTTGTACCCTGGCTGCTGTGCTCCACTCCAGAGGTGGCTGCATGTCCGGAGGGCTGTGCAGCTGTTTGTGAGTGGGAGAGGCGTGTCGAATATTCTCCGTCGGATGTCAGTGGGGAACCGTCTGCAGCAGGGCTTGCAGCATGTGCTGCTAATGGGCAGGGGAGGGCAAGGTGACCATTTCCTGCTGAACCGTGCTCGCAGCCCACAGGATGCCCCGTGGGGTTTTCGTAAAACCTTCCCCAGTTTCCTTCTTGTGGAAGCCTGACAGCACTTCTCTCGTCTTGGCTGCTGCCAGGTGTGCCCAGGACGTCTGTGTTTGACCGGCTGGGAGCTGAGATGAAGGCAGACACAACCACAGGGAATAAGGTGAGAGGGAAGGGTGTTTCCATGGCGGTGGAACCTGACTAGCTTGTGAGAGAGGGCCCTGCGTCCTGGCCAGAAGTCCCTTGCTGTGCTCTGTGTCCCACTGAAATCCCGGGATGGCTCACCGTGAGAGTGGGACAGTCTGGCTCCTGGTGTCATAGGCAGGCATGTGCGCTTTGCACAGGCAGGATTGAAATGTGGTTTGCGGGGGCTCCCAGAGCTCCTTCTCATCCAGCTCGGTGTTACCGCTGTGGGGCCCATCGCTGCTGTGCCTGTTCTCACAGCCGCCTTCATTGCTTTCACGTCGATTCGTTCAGGATCCGCAGCCACGGTCGAAAGGCTGAGAAGGGGTCATCGGTCACTTCTGCTACAGCCGGTGTTCTTTAAAGCCGAGAGAATGAGCCCTCTGCTCCCGGGCTGTTTGCGGCCTTGGTGAAAAGATTCCGGTCTGAGATCCGTTCCTAGTGGACAGGTGCTCGCGTCACAGAAATAACCACGATACGTTGCGTCCCTGTTGGCAGCCTGGACCAAGAGAGGGGGTTAAATCGGTCCCCTCTGGGCCATGGGGTGCATGTTGGGGGGAGGGGAGGGGAAGCACTTCCCCTGACGCTTCTCTGCCTGTTCTGGAGGTGGAGGACCTGGGTCTTGTAGCCTGATTTGGGGTGGGTTAGTAGGGTTGGTGTAATTTAGCCACTTAATTTCCTTGTATTTGATTAATTTTTAATTAGTAGTAATAATAATAATAATTGGATATTAATTAGTATGGGTTTGGCTTGCCAATATATTTGATCAGAAGATAAAGTTCGTCCTGAATCCGGCTTCACAGAGTTTATAAAAGGAACTTCGGGGTCTATGACAGGAGCTCACACTGAGACAGATATAATCATACAGACCTTTTATTAAATTCAGTGAAATCATAAGCAAATGTTAAAACAGTTCAAGATTACAAAGTTACAAAATATCACAGTTCTTTGAGAGAGAGATTTATGATAATACACTGTTATAAGCTCACTCTGTGTAGTGCAGCAGCACTTTGGGCGCTTTTCACACCTCCGATAGAGGACGCTATTGTCTGCATTCTGGTTTAACACTATATATACTAAATGCTTTAATTAAAATGAACTATGAGGGAGATTAAATCCCTTTTCACTTACTGTTTTGAAAAGAAATAATACTACGGCCTATTAATAGTTAATAGCCGTTGTAGATGGGTGGCATCGATACGTAGATGGGGGTGGAGGCGATGAAGAGTAGACAGGAACAGATAGGTGGGTGTATTGCCTGCCTAATGGTGATTTATTTCACCTTTTATAGAGCATTTATTGGAAATCCTTCCTCTTATGCCCAAATTTCATCTTTCCCCCACGGAAATGTTAGGGTACACTTGTCTCATAGGCTAAGATCTCTGGGCGTAGGAATGACAGGTATGTACGCATTTGTGGTGTACTTGTTAGATTTGTGGGCAAAAATCCCTTTTTCCACCCTTTACTGTTATTGGTTCAGTTAAAGGTCTCCAGACATCTGCGTAGGCATTTTGTCTTATTGTCACTTTTCTGAGTAAGGGTCCTAAAATATGCTGAAGTTGCCTTAGTGTCACACAGGATGTTTGACCTGTAGGTTTCTTGCATTACAGCTATTGCATTATAAATCTAGACGCCTGTTACATCAAATACTTAAATTTATCAGAAAGACATTTTATACAGAACAACAGATTAATCCTCAGGGCTACAGTCTCTCTGGTTGTCACTTAATGCCTGTCACTGTCAGCGCATTCACATCAAAACCTGAGACGCGCCTGAAACAGAAAGTGGGGCTGGGCTGGGATTGGGGAATCCTGGGATCTGTTCCCAGCTCTGCCGCCAACCTCGGAGTGACCTTGGGCTAGTCATGCCCCTCTGTTCCTCAGTTTCCCCATCTCTGCTCTGAGCTAGATACTGATCTCGTGTTCTACGTCAGAGCAAGGTGGTTGTGTGGCTGTTAACCCGCCGGAATTGTATGGCTCTCTCCAGTGAACATGAAGTGGAAGAATATTTTACCAACCGTGCTCTGTTTTAGGAGAAGAATAATCCCTTGCTCTGATCTAGCACGTCTTGTCAGTGCATCTTGGAGCACATCGCAAAAGAGGGCTATATAATGTCCCCCAGCTGGGGAAACCAAGGCACAGCGCAGGAAGGGGACTTGCCTGCCCCAGGTCACCCAGCAGGCAGGTAGCGGAGCTGGGAACACAACCTGTGTCCCAGTCCAGTGCTCGGTCCACTAGGCCACACTGCCTCCCCATTTTTATTCCTTTTGGCCATGTGTTACTAATGCCTGTGATGCATTGCAGCCGACAGGGGTCTTCAGCCGACTGGGGGACGCACTGGAGGCAGAGGAGGACAAAGCCGCGGAGAGTGACGACGACTGCTCCGTCCTGCAGTATGCTGGGGTCCTGAAGAAGCGCTCCAAGCCTTTACGCAAGGAACGTGCCGAACCAGGAGTAACCATCAAAGCAAAAGCCACGAGCTCGGAGGCAAAACCAGCTGTGACGACCATTCGGCGACTTGGCAACAAGAGCTCCAGCCTGGCGGTGAAGGAAAAGAAGCCGGAATCAGCATCCAAAGTCAGCGTCATCCAGAGACTGGGCAAGCCCTGCCTGCCCACCGAGGCCCAGGACAGCAGCGTCACCAGCACGAAGAACAAGGCTGCGCCGCAGGTCAGGGTCACTCTAAAGAGGCCTTTGGGTAGCGCGAAGGTAAGCAGCACCAGCGAAATCTATAGCGCTCAGATGGACAATACAGGGACTGTTAGTGTCTTTCAAAGACTGGGCAAGAAGGCAGACTGATCGGTGAACGGCACCTGGAAGCTTTGGTTCTGTGGCTGCGAGTGTCCGAACCACTTTGTCCTTTGTCTGCGTTGTTACCACTCTCGTTACGTGCATGAAACCCTGTGGGGGGGATCCCCAGAGACCCGTCTCTGTCTCCTTCGGCAGGATCGGGGCGCCTGGCCCAGACCCAGCGTGGCTTGAGTGGAGTGTGCGTTTGCTCTGCTCCTGGCTCGTTCCTTACCATTAAATTCAAAGGGCACAAGCCGCTGTGTGAAATGAGTTGGGATTCTTGCAGGGTGGCTGCCGACATCAAACCAGAACCATCGCAATTGGTGTGAGTTGTGCACCCCCTGCCTGGAGGCCTCAGCAGAGACGACCAGGCGAGAATGGGTCATGGCGACGACGCCCCTCCTCCCCGCAGTGGGTCTGCGGCACAGCAGCAGCCTGGGCTCTGGCTAACGCAGGGTTTTCCTCTCCCAGGCTGTCGGCCGAGCGCCTTTCACCAGCGCTAAAGTTCACTGAAAGCTTTTTTCTTTTCTTTTTTTCTATCTTTTTCCCTCTGCAGGTTCTTGCCTGTATCTAGGAAGTAGCATCTCGAGGTCTCCGTACAGAGAGAATACGGAGCGGGGACACTGTGCTGGAACTCTTGAGTCTAAGAGGGTTTCCTAGCAACCTATAAAACCAAACGTAAGGGCTCCAGGACACTGTGCAGGCGCCTGTTTGAATGTTGTCAGTCCAAGAGTATTAATCTGAGCCCACGGGAGATGTCTCTTCTCCTTCCGTCCTCACACCTGCTCTGTGCAAACATTTCTTAGTCCCTGTGCTAGCATCACTCCATCTGCCTCGGCCAGTACAGCATTGCACTTGTATTCCAGGCATGGGGTTCCCCCCGCATCTGTGCAGATCTCGCACTCTGAGTGTGGCATGGATTCAAACAGGTCCGTGGGCAGCTCCAGAGTCTGCCAGGAACATGCTAAGAGTATGCGTGGCCTGGATTGGTTTGGCCAGTTCAAGAAGAAATATTTTGTTTGTGGGGGATGGGGAGATATTTTGTTCAGACTTCAGTGGCCAGTTGCCCTCAGGTGTAAAAGTAGCACAGTTCTGCCTAGGGCCGGCTTTCTCTTGGGATTTCCCAGCTCAGAGTCAATCGGCCTCGTCCCCAGAGGCTAGATTAGATACTGGCGTTGCTTTCCAGGAGGCAGCATAACTGCCCTCTCCTGACGGGATTTCAGCCCCCTCGTGCTGCGAGGTTTGGTTTTGGGTGGCACAGAGATTCAGCAGTGAAGTAATTTTGCACATGTGCAGATACAAAGGCAGATGTCTTGGCTTGATTACTTCTCAGCTTCTCTGTCCCCAGGGCAGGCAACAGGCCTTGCTCCCCTTCCTAAAAGGCAGGACTCCTTTGTGTAGGGAGACTAGCCCATTGTCAGCCTGGGACAGGAGCCAGGGTCACTCCCATGCTGCGTGGTGGCCCCCGTGCGAAGCCCCGTTCCGAGTGGACACGTGTCTGTATCAAAGAGCCACCGGTGCAGTTGGTGCTGTCACTCCTGGGGACGCCTGTGCAGAGAGGCTGAGGGCTGAGTCCTGGACAGCAAGCTCCTCTCTCCGCTCTAGGGCAGAATCTAGCCTACAGCAGGGGCAGCTTGTCCTGTTCCGTGGGGAGTCGCGGGCTGTCAGGCTGTGGGCCGGCTGGTTCAGAGGGCTCTGTTTGAGCTCCCTTCTTCCCCTCACGAAAAGGGGTTGCTCCTCCCAAGTACGGACGGGGTTTAATGCCTGTCAGGCTAGCTGGGCAGCTGTGAGGAGTTCCCAGACAAAGCTTGGCAGTGTGCCGAGAGGGGTTCCCTGCAGGAGCCCCCGACTAAGGTGGTCACATGCAGCCCACAGACCTGGAGCGTGGCATGCAGCCGCACTCCTCCACCCTCCGCTGGTGAGTGCTGCACGATATTCGGATAAGGAGCCCTAGGTCCGTGCTAAGTGGGTTATCTTGCTAAAGAGAGTGGACTGGCCCCAGCCGTCTTGGCTGGGAGCGTCTGCGGGACGTGGCACCGGAGCAAAGATGAGTGGCTGCTGTTGGCCTCCTTACCAACTGATTAAATGCGGTGGTCGCTGTGGACCGCCTGTGCCCTAAAACCAGGGCTGTGTTAGCCTGCCACGTCGGGCGGCTTCAGGTCTCTGTGTGTTGGTGCTGAGCCGAGGCGCTGGCCTGAAGGACTGACTGTTAATCCAAACAACAATTCTTCCTTCTTTTATCTACTGTTCTTAAGCCAAACCGGAGGTTTAATGTCTCTGGTTTAGGTCTCCTCAGGAGATCCTGTCCCTTTTTTTGCTGTGGGTTTACTGCATCCCTTTAGCTTGTCTATTTTAGAATCGGTTTTTAAGTGGTTGCCTGTATTAGCCTTTCTGTTTGTTCTGAAGCGCTGACTTTTCTTGTGACACCCGCTTTGCAGGTGCCGTCGGCTTTAAAACACAAGTGTTCCGCTGGGGGACGGAGAGGAGGAGGAGACTCTTTGCTGCAGGCTGTTTCTGAGGGGAGCGGATGGGGTCATTGGATCCAAGAAAGGGAAGTTTGGGTGGGTCCTCCCCCCGCCCCCCCAAGACACAATAGGAAAGTTGGCATAACCCATTTCTGGGGGGTTTCATCGTGCTTTCGAAAGGAGGGGTCCGTGTTCTGAATGTTTTTAGACTATTCGAGGCAAAACACTTTTTTTGAGGAGAATGAAATCTGCGCACAGGCTACGTTGTGCAGTCAGCCGCGGGGAGGTGGTAGAGATTTGTGTAATGCACTCAGGGCACATGCCGGGATTCTTCAAGGATTTGACATGCTGTTGCAATAAAGCATAAAAAAAGCCATACTCCTCTCACCCCTCCTTGGGCTTTAATGGATCTCTGCTGCTCGGAAATCCCTCTGGTTGCGTTTAAAGCAAGATTCATGGTCTGGGGTCCTCTGCGGATAGGGATAGTACTGTCGACCTACTCAGCACCTCCAGAGCCTCAGTGTGAAAAGGGCTACACAGTGGTGGATGTTACCCTCCCTCTCACAGATAAACTGCTACCCAGAGTGCAGCGGTGACCTGCCCAAGGAAGGGTCCTGGCAAATCTGGGGGCGGGGGCAGGGACCGGAGTCCTAGGCCCAGGTTGAGATGTCCGGCTCTTGCTCCTAGAGACTAACCCGCCCCCTCCTGCCCAGGATGCTCAAAACGTTTTACCCCTAGCAGTTGTGCGGGGGTGGGGGGTTGTGCTTTATTGAACAGTTTTTCCATTGACTGTGCTCCCTGGGGCAAAACTACCACGCCGTTGCCCAACAGCGTGCGTGAGACTCGTCTCTCCTCCGGCGCCTGGCAAAAGAAAATCCGAGGGTTTTAATTAACACTTGTCCTCCTGCTCCTGCTCCTCGCCAGATCCCCCAGCAAGAAGGGAGCGTTCTGAGCAGCTGGTGTGACCTGTCTAACCCCCCTGCCCTCACAGCTGTTGCTCCATCCTCCCGCCCTGTGCTGCTTTCACTCAGCGAGCTCTTTACCGAGGATGTTGCTGAGTTCTGCCCCTCTCTTCCCCTGCGGGGGATGCTGCCTTCTCTGCTTCCTGTGCCAAGGGGTAGGGTAGCAGTGCTGGTAAGCAACTGCTGGGTCCCACCCTGTATGGAATAGATACTGTCCAGTGTGTAGGATGCTACCCAAGAATTGTGATGTGTTGCAACTGCACTGTAGCAAACACTCCGACGTGGGATCCCTAGGCTGATTTCAGTGCTAACTTCTCTTTCTGGGTGTCTGCACAGCGGGGGAGGCGGGGGGGAGTCCCCCTACAACCTCATGCAGTGGGGCTGATGCAGCTTAGGCTTTCGTGCCCCCATCTCACTGAGATTGACAGCCCAAGTGGCAACATCCACACGGCCGCTGTTAGCACAGCAGCATGAGTCCTGTGGGCACCAGTCTGCAGGGCTCACCCTGCTGCAGTGTGGATGTGTCTCTGAGGGAGTGGGGCGAGGGCCTGGGGGGTTCTGCTGGCAGCTGGTGGGGGTCAGGGCCTTGCTCCCCCCAGGATGCCAGGGTTCTGGCAGCTGGCCAGGGGACCAGGCCCTAGTCCCTCTAGGATTCCAGGGTTCTGCTGGTGGGAGGGGCTGGCCACTGCTCCCCCCTGACCTCCGGGGTTCTGCTGGCAGCTGGCCAGGCCCTGCTCCACCCCCGGATGCTGGGGTTCTGCTGGCAGCTGGCTGGGGGCTGGGCCCTGCTTTTCCCCCCCCCGCCCCCGGACGCCGGGGTTCTGCTGGCAGCTGGCTGGGGGGGCAGGGCCCTGCTCTCTCCCCCCCCCCGATGCTGGGGTTCTGCTGGCAGCTGGCCAGGCCCTGCTCCACCCCCGGATGCTGGGGTTCTGCTGGCAGCTGGCTGGGGGCTGGGCCCTGCTTCCCCCCCCCCCCCCGGACCCTGGGGTTCTGCTGGCTGGGGGCTGGGCCCTGCTTCCCCCCGGACGCCGGGGTTCTGCTGGCAGCTGGTGAGAGGGGCTGGGCCCTGGGGTTCTGCTGGCAGCTGGCTGGGGGCTGGGCCCTGCTTTCCCCCCCCCCCTCCCGGACCCTGGGGTTCTGCTGGCAGCTGGTGAGAGGGGCTGGGCCCTGTTCCCCCCCCCCCCGGACGCCGGGGTTCTGCTGGGGGCTGGGCCCTGCTTCCCCCCCGGACCCTGGGGTTCTGCTGGCAGCTGGCTGGGGGGGCAGGGCCCTGCTCCCCCCCCCCCCCGGGACGCCGGGGTTCTGCTGGCAGCTGGTGAGAGGGGCTGGGCCCTGCTCCCCGCCCGGACGCCGGGGTTCTGCTGGCTGCGGGGGCCGGGCCTTGCTCCCCCCCCCCCCCGGACGCCGGGGTTCCTGTTCCTACCATTAGCCCAACACCCCTGTTTGCTGCTCCCAAATCAATTATGCGCTATGGAAATTTATGCAAATCTATGGCGAGGCCCGAGGGGCGGGGCTCTCGGGGTCCCGCCCACCAGGGGTGCTGCGCTGCGCTGCCAGCGTGCGGACGTGGTAGACTGAGAGGCGCGGAGCAGGCGCACTGGGCCCCAAGTCCGCCGCATGCGCAGTGCGGCGGCGCCGGCCGATACCGCTTGGCCGCATGCGCAGCGCGCGCTGTCCCGCCGTTTCTGCGCAGTGCGGCCCCTGGGCGGGTCCCCTCGCGCCCCCCGCTTCCGGTGCACTGGAGCCCGGCGGGAGGGGTTTCCGGGAGCGCGGGTGCTGCGGGGCCTGACGCGGCGGTGGAGCTGGGCCCCGCGCGGAGGGAGGCGGCACCGGGATGAGCAGCGGCCGCCGAGGGAGCCCGGGGCGCCCGTGACAGGTGGGGAGCCGGGCCCCGGAACGAGCCCCGCGATGGTACCGCCCGCGCCCCCCCGGCCTGCCCCCCCCGCGATGGTACCGCCCGCGCCCCCCCTCCCGGCCTGCCCCTCCCCCGCGATGGTACCGCCCGGGTCCCCCCTCCCGGCCTGCCCCCCCCCCCGCGATGGTACCGCCCGGGCCCCTCCCCGGCCTGCCCCCCCCCCGCGATGGTACCGCCCGGGCCCCCCCCCGGCCGGCCCCCCCCCCCCGCGATGGTACCGCCCGGGCGCCCCCCCCCCGGCCCGCCCCCCCCCCCGCGATGGTACCGCCCTGGCGCCCCCCTCCCGGCCGGCCCCCCCCCGCGAGGGTCCCGCGTGGGCCTCCCCCCGCTTTGGTACCGCCCGGGCGCCCCCCTCCCGGCCTGCCCCCCCCCCGCGATGGTACCGCCCGGGCCTCCCCCCGCGATGGTACCGCCCGGGCCCCCCCCGGCCTGCCCCCCCCCCGCGATGGTACCGCTCGGGCCTCCCCCCGCGATGGTACCGCCCGGGCCCCCCCCCCGGCCGGCCCCCCCCCCCGCGATGGTACCGCCCGGGCGCCCCCCCCCGGCCTGCCCCCCCCCCGCGATGGTACCGCCCGGGCCCCCCCCGGCCTGCCCCCCCCCGCGATGGTACCGCCCGGGCACCCCCCTCTTCCCGGTGGTACCGGCCGGGTCCCCCTCCCCGCACATCCCTCCCTCGCGATGGTACCGCCCGGGCCCCCCTGCCCGCACTCCCCCCCCCCCGCGATGGTACCGCCCGGGCCCCCCTGCCCGCACTCCCCCCCCCCCCCCGCGATGGTACCGCCCGGCCCCCCTGCCCGCCCTCCCCCCCCCCCCGCGATGGTACCGCCGGGGCCCCCCTGCCCGCCCCCCCCCCCCCCCCCGCGATGGTACCGCCCGGGCCCCCCTGCCCGCACTCCCCCCCCCCCGCGATGGTACCGCCCGGGCCCCCCTGCCCGCACTCCCCCCCCCCCCCCCGCGATGGTACCGCCCGGGCCCCCCTGCCCGCACTCCCCCCCCCCCCCCCCCCCGCGATGGTACCGCCCGGCCCCCCTGCCCGCACTCCCACCCCCCCCCCCCGCGATGGTACCGCCCGGGCCCCCCTGCCCGCACTCCCCCCCCCCCCCGCGATGGTACCGCCCGGGCCCCCCTGCCCGCACACCCCCCCCCCCCCCCCCCGCGATGGTACCGCCCGGGCCCCCCTGCCCGCACTCCCCCCCCCCCGCGATGGTACCGCCCGGGCCCCCCTGCCCGCACTCCCCCCCCCCCCCCCCCGCGATGGTACCGCCCGGGCCCCCCTGCCCGCACTCTCCCCCCCCCCCGCGATGGTACCGCCCGGCCCCCCTGCCCGCACTCTCCCCCTCCGCGATGGATCCGCCCGGGCCCCCCTGCCCGCACTCTCCCCCCCCGCGATGGTACCGCCCGGGCCCCCCTGCCCGCACTCTCCCCCCCCGCGATGGTACCGCCCGGGCCCCCCTGCCCGCACTCCCCCCCCCCCCCCCCGCGATGGTTCCGCCCGGGCCCCCCTT
Organism: Mauremys mutica; assembly: GCF_020497125.1. NCBI lineage: Eukaryota > Metazoa > Chordata > Testudines > Geoemydidae > Mauremys > Mauremys mutica. The sequence goes on from NC_059086.1 coordinate 1,206,054, forward strand.
CCCCCCCCCCCCCCCCGCGATGGTACCGCCCGGGCCCCCCTGCCCGCACTCCCCCTCCCCCGCCATGGTACCGCCCGGGCCCCCCTGCCCGCACTCCCCCCCCCCCCGCCATGGTACCGCCCGGGCCCCCCTCCCCGCACCCCCCCCCCGCGCTGGTCCCGCCCGGGCCCCCCTGCCCGCCCCCCCCCCCGCGACGGTACCGCCCGGGCCCCCCGGTCCGCCCCCCCCCCCCCCGCGATGGTACCGCCCGGGCCCCCCTGCCCGCACCCCCCCCCCCGCGATGGTACCGCCCGGGCCCCCCTGCCCGCACCCCCCCCCCGCCATGGTACCGCCCGGGCCCCCCTGCCCGCACCCCCCCCCCCCTCCCCCGCCCCCCCCTGCCCGCACCCCCCCCCCCCCGCCATGGTACCGCCCGGGCCCCCCTGCCCGCACTCCCCCCCCCCCCGCCATGGTACCGCCCAGGCCCCCTGCCCGACCGCTCCGGCCCCCCGCCATGGTACCGCCCGGGCCCCCCTGCCCGCACTCCCCCCCCCCCCGCCATGGTACCGCCCGGGCCCCCCTGCCCGCACCCCCCCCCGCCATGGTACCGCCCGGGCCCCCTGACCGACCGCTCCGGCCCCCCCCCACCCAATAGTACTTTCCAGTTCCCCCGGCCCGGTCCCAGCCGGGATCTCCCTGTCCGCCCTGTGATGGTACCGCCGGACACACCCCACCCCCGCGCACCCCGTTCCCCTTCTCCCGATGGAACCGGCCAGACCCCTCGGGCACGGGTCCCCGGGGTGCGGGGGGGTCCCCAGGTAGTGCTGCAGGGGGGGGATGGAGGGTTTCTAGGGGGGCTAGGGGTCTTCCTTCCCCGGGACGTGCGGGGGCCGGGCTGGAGTGTGTCTCCCTGGAGTGGGGGCCGGACTGGGGCGGGTCTGTCCCCCGGGGCGTGGGAGGGGCGGACTGGGGGGGGTCTGTCCCTCGGGGCGTGGGAGGGGCGGACTGGGGGGGGTCTGTCCCTCGGGGCGTGGGAGGGGCGGACTGGGGGGGGTCTGTCCCTCGGGGCGTGGGGGGGGGCAGACTGGGGGGGTCTGTCCCCCGGGGCGTGGGGGGGGCGGACTGGGGGGGGTCTGTCCCTCGGGGCGTGGGGGGGGCGGACTGGGGGGGTCTGTCCCCCGGGGCGTGGGGGGGGTGGACTGGGGGGGGTCTGTCCCCCGGGGCGTGGGACGGGTGGACTGGGGGGGGTCTGTCCCCCGGGGCGTGGGAGGGGCGGACTGGGGGGGTCTGTCCCCCGGGGCGCGGGGGGGCGGGCTGGGGTCTCTCCCTGGGAAGTTCAGCAGGGAACTTGGCTTGGGGTTTCTCTCTCCAGGGGGAGGATTTGGGGGCGGGGGCTCCGGTATGTGCTTCCGCTCTCTAGGGCACCTCAGGGCTCTGCACTGGCCACCCACTCCCCTGCGCCGTCACCCTTCTCTAGCACATGCTTCTGCCTGTCCGGTGTCCCTCGGCAGCACCTTCCCATCCCGAAGGCGCCCGGACGCCGCTTTCTCCTGTGCTGCCGGATGCCCTGCTAGATCAGGGCTAGAGATACCTTCCTGCCCCAGTCCCAGACACGCTCAGGCACCTGCCTCCCCAGATCTCCTTTGAAAATCTCAGTGGTTGTTACAAGCGTGGGGGCCCTGGAGAAGGGCACATCCTGTTAGGAATGGGTGTTACGAGCTGTCCCTGGCGCTTTCACCCTTTGTGCTTTACGGACAATGCTGAGAATCCCCGTGTCACTTAACCCTCCGACGCGCCAAGAGAAAGTCTTTGCTATTTGTCACTAAAACTTCTTTGAAAGCATCTGCTCCTTGCCATGTTATCCACAAGACAGGATGTAGGACGTGGTAGAGATGCAAATCTTTGAAACTAGTGTTTGGCTTCTGTTTTTCATTGCCACTTGGAAACCATAAACCCTTAAAACTACCCCCAAACTGGGCAAGTTGTAAGGCTGTGTTTGTATCTCTGCGTGCCAGTGCTAGGGCTGAGAACCACTTGCTCTTCACTCTTGTGGCTTCTTTCTTGTCATCAGAATCCCTCGATAGCAAATCTGGGGAAGCGGTGTAATAAACGCGGCAATATACGAAAAATAACTCCGAATCCCAGTCAGGGCTCTGAGAACACGTCTGTCCGCCTGCTGGCAGGCAGGTTAGAATTGGAGAGTGGGCAGTTGATGTTCTCCTGGTTGTTCCCATCGTGCGTGTGCGCTTTGGGCAGCAGGTGCAGTCTTGCTCTGCACTGTACATAAGGCGGAATTAGAAATCCCAGCTTGCGTCGGCATTGAAAAATATAGAAAAGCAGATTTCCATAGGCCTTAAAATACGACGGGGGTTAAGTTAATCCTGAGCTTCCTGGAACTTGGCTGCTTGGGTTTTCCACCTTAGAACTGGTTTGACGCTGTCCCTTTTGTAGGCGCCATGATTTGGTTATAGCTGAGGTCAGAGCTCCATTGTGCTGGACAGACCCTGCCCCAAACAGCTGACACGCCAAGACAAGACAGAGCCAGGGCGCAAGTGGCGGCTGAGGCCCCGAAGGGTGAAATAACTTCTCAGCCGAGGTTGCAGCGGGTCAGTGGCAGATCTGGGAACAGGAGCGAGGTTCTCTGAATGCTGGTCCAGCATTGCCACCAATGCACTGCACTGCCTCCGATATTAACTGTGTCCATCTGTCCGCTCTGAAGGCAGTGACTGCAGTGGGCGCTTTTGAGCAAAACACTCGTGTTTCAGTGTTTGCAGCGTGGTAAAAACACCGCTCTCCGGATAATTATTCAGCCTTTGGCTTGGCAGGCTGGAGTTGAAAGGGGGGACGGAGGTGCAGTGCGATCTTGTGGAGGCGATTTGGGGCTCTCCTTTGCCAGATGCAGTGTCTGCCCCAAACTTAGTCAAGGGTCAGCTGTAAGCAATGAAGGTTGTTTGCTTTTCATTGGAGACTGGCCTCTTCCAGTGGGAGCTGAGTGTGTAACTAGAGCTGGCCTGGTGAGAAACGGGCAGGAATGTGAGAGGGGATTCTCGGCTTTCCACTGGAACAGGTAAAGCTGTTGGAATATGTACAGCTTCTTCATGGTCCTTTTAATAAGGCTCACCTCCCCGCGCTCCTCCTGAAGCATGGCAGCCATCCGGAAAATGAGTCTGGACTGCAAAATCAGGACTCCTGGGTTCTATCCTCACTCTGGGAGAGGAGTGAAGTCTAATGGTTAGAGCAGGAGGCACTGGGAGCCAGGACTCCTGGGTTCTCTCCCCGGCTCTGGGAAAGGAGTGGTGTCTAATTGTTTAAGTGGGGAGGGAGGGGCTGGGAGCTCGGACTCCTGGGTTCTATCTCCACTCTGGGAGAGGAGTGAAGTCTAATGGTTAGAGCGGGGGGGCTGGGAGCCAGGACTCCTGGGTTCTGGAGCTTGGGGAGGGGAGTGGGGTCTAGTGGTTAGAGCAGGGGGCTGGGAGCCAGGACTCCTGGGTTCTCTCCCCAGCTCTGGGAGAGGAGTGAAGTCTAATGGTTAGAGCGGGGGGGCTGGGAGCCAGGACTCCTGGGTTCTGGAGCTTGGGGAGGGGAGTGGGGTCTAGTGGTTAGAGCAGGGGGCTGGGAGCCAGGACTCCTGGGTTCTCTCCCCAGCTCTGGGAGGGGACTGAAGTCTAATGGTTAGATGGTGAAGTCTAATGGCCAGGACTCCTTGGTTCTGTTTCAGTGGCACAGCCAGATTTGATTTGCCCACGGTCACACAGCTTGTCTCATCTTAATTTTACCATTGGGGGTTATCATCTGCCTCCCAAGGAGAGGTGCATGGCTTGCTTAATGTGTGGAAAGCTGTGAGATCCTCTGACACAGGGCTGTAGAAAGGCCATGTGCTGTGATTACTTATTACCATTAAATAGCGGCTCACCGGGGAACCCGCCGAGAAGCCACGGATCTTGGGCAGAAAGAGCACTGAGCCAAAGGAAGATTTGTAATGAAAGATGTTTCTGTCTGGAGAACAGAAATGTGCTTTAATCAGACAACAGGTTCAAGGTCAGATTACGACATTTTTCAGAAATGTTCCCTGTTGCAGCGCAGAGGCACTTGTGATCAATTTGGGGCCAGAGCTGCTCAGCAGACTTGGCGATTAGGCTGGGTGAATTTTCAGGACAAGGAGTAAATGGGAAAATAGACCCTCCCTTTATAAATGATGCATTTTGTTCATAGGAACTTTGTGCAGGTCTGTGCACAGGATCTTTTCCAAATACCTGTCCTGCCCTGCAGTCTGCATCCCAGCCTGCACATGCTGGGTGCTCTGAGCCAGCTGGTTATGGAGGCTCTGTAGGAGCGTTGTCTTTCCAGAGGAATGTAAACCACGGCTTCTGCTTGTGTGGTCTGAATTGTCCCTACCGTTCTCTGTCAGCGGGATGCCCAGCCAGCGCATCTCCACGGCTCTGGATGGGATCAGGAAGGGAGGTGCAGAGCCGGGCGGAGATGCCAGCGGATCTGAGGTAATGGGTTAGTGGGGCTGGTCAGTGGCCGCTCTGTTCGAAGGGGTCCCTGTATCTGACGGGCTGGCGCAGGAGGAGCCGTCAGTTAATGGTCCTGAGAACCTGGCTTAGAAAACACACTTGTCGCCACTCAGAAGTGACACGTGGCGCTTGTCTAGACTTGACACCCGACGGCAGCACAGCAGCAACACGCCCTTGGACCCTTGCTGCGGTGGCGGGAGGGCTTCTCCCATGGTCATGGACTCCAGCTCCCCGCCAGCTGGTAGCTAGGTCAGTAGAAGAATTCGTCCGTCGGCCGCGCGCTGGCTACGCTTTCCGACATCGTCGTGGGGTGTGGGTTTTTCATCCCCCCCAAGCGACAGCCAAGCGTGGTCCCTGTCATTGCTTGGGTTCTTAGCTCGTCAGTACTAACGAGTGGGCAGGTGCAGGAGGAGGAGATGGTAACCGCGTGTTTACCTGTGTTAACGCTTGTAATGGACAAGCTGAGTAATGCTGTGGGGGTGTTTATCCTAGTGCAGCTCCGAGACGAATCAGTAACTCACCGGCACGGGGCGCGTTGCTCTTTGCAGCTAGAAGAGCCAGGCAAGGGGATGGGGAAAGGGAGGCACAGTGAGGGGAAGTGACTACCCAGGACATCGCAGAATCCACACACCTTGCCTCTTGTCGGTGGCGTGACTCGTAGCCCACACGCCCTCCCAGCCGTGAGTCGGAGAGGGGAGCCCTGCTCCCAGCCTCAGGCTTTAACTAGCCTGGAGTAGCACTTGGAGTGTTTAACATCAAAGCTGTTCGCAGATCTAGGCATGTGGGTCCAGAGGCCTCTGAATCCTGTGAAATTTGCTTGTGGCCGCTGGCCAGGGGAGGCTGCCGGCCTGTGGGATTGAGTTCCCGCGTTCTCGGCCCTTAGGGTGCAATGTGCTGACGCAGTCTGTCTGGGGCAGGAAAGCGAAGCAACCCTCTGCAGCGTGTCCAGCTGCCTTGGGCTGCGGAAAGTGACTCTTTGCAGACTTTGAGAAAGCCACGAAGCAGTGTCCTCTGCTTCCCGGGGCCAGGGCCACCAAAGTGCTCCCTTAGCACCTCTCAGTCCTGCCCCAAGCTGCTGCCTGTTGTGAGTTTCCTGTTGTGAGTTGTAGGGCATCTCTCATTCATGCCCCTGGCAGATGACTCAGCTGATGCTGCAGCCATGACCTCCAATCAGTTGCTAAGAATAATACCCCATTATTCTTAGCATCTTCCCCCGCTGTAAAGTTCATGCCAGGCTTTGCAACTGCCTGGAAGTCAGCATGGGCCGGCTGGCAGCAAACGAGGAGCAGTGATTTATCTTACCTCGTTGCAGCATGTGCCGCTCTTAAAACCCAACCAAGGAAAGGCCGACTCCCGCAGCTGGCCAAGTAGCCGCTGTGTAGCATCCGGGGACAAGCTTCTGTATCCAAAAGAAAGCAGCCGTGTTCCTTGAGGTTCCACTTTGGCCACTGTCGGTAGACAGATACTGGGCTAGATGGACCTTTGGTCTGACCCGGTACGGCCGTTCTTATGTGCTTATGTTGAAGTCTGTTCCGTACTGAGCGTCCTTTCTTACTCGTAGCCAGAAACCCTCACGGGCTCCGACGGAAGGCTTGACGTGGATTCCGTCGGGCCCACATGTCTGCACGCATCCCTGCAAGCTGTTGAAAGGCAGATTGATATATTTTCCTTAATTAGCTGCATGATGTGGTGAAGCAAACCCAGAACCAAGAGCTGTGAACTCCCTAAGTTCAAAGACTGGTTTTGACTCTGCAGCCTTGTCTGGTATCAGTGTTGCCCCACTTTGACTTTGAACTGGGGTGCAGACCCCTCTGTGCACACTCTTAAATTCTGCTTGTATCGATTTTAGGAATAGAGTTAAGCAAAATCTATATAAACCAGGTTGAAATCTAATTAAGAATGTCCACACTGGAATTCACACCAATTTAACGGGGCCAGTTTAAAATCATGCTTTTAAACTGAAGCAACTTTGAACATACAAGGCCTAACTCTCCCTATGAATTTGTCAGGTCTCTTGATCTCTGCCTCAGTTATCCCATCCGTAGAAATGGGGTGATTAATACTTATGTCTAAAGTGCTTCTTAAATCTGCCCTTTGTCTGTAGCTCTGATTTCTGCTGGCAAAGAAGTGTGTGTACTTGCTGGAGGTGTGCTGCAGGGATTGCTTTGTCTCCTAGGCGTGATGCTGATGCTCTGATTCGTGACAGAGGAGGGGGAAGCGTGCACGTGCTGGGATCACGCTCAGTGTCACTGCTTTGGTGACACCCAGACAAGCCATCAGTCACTGTGCGTTAAGGTGTCAGTGTGGCTTTCGGTTCTGCAAGGTGTTAATTGGCACCGCAGGTGAACCTGGAGTGTGGCTTGTTGCCTTTTCTTCTCTTGGGTTAGTCTGTGGTTTTTCAGGGGGTGACAAAATGAAAGCAGGAAAGGTTTTTGTTTCAGGCTTCCAGGAAGTGATGTTGGCTGGAGCTCAGTGAGGGAACGGAAGGCTCAGATTCTCCTTGTCCTGGGCCATATGCTGTCGTTTACTTCGATTTCCTGTTGACTGTATCACCATGGACAGCAGGCAGTGCCCATAACTCAGCGCCGGGGAGTAGTGAACGCTCCATAAGATGTGGGTTTCTCATACAGCGCTGCCAACTCTTGTGAGGTTTGCCATGTTCCATCAATCCCCAGCTCCTGGAGTCAAGCTCTGGTGATATCTTGGCCTTCATTTAAACTAAAATAAGTTCCTAGCCCCTTTGGCTGTGGAGAAGCACTTGAAAACCTGACCCAGAAAGCAAATCAAAAGAACCCAGTGTCTATTATTTTGTATCCTCGTGTGTTTTAAACCAATTCCATGATTTTTGGCGGGCCTTTCCCAGGGTTTCTGAATGCTTTGTGCTGCCAGGGCTGCTTATCCTTTCTCTTACTGTGGTTAAAAAAAATCCACTGAGCTCATGAGTTTGGTACAGTTCAAGTATTAAGTCAGGCAACCCAACAGTTAATCTTTCCTTTGCACCTTTCATGTCAGGAGCTTGGTGCTTTTGAGATATTGAAGGCCACGATCCTGCACTTTGTTCCAGGCCGGCGTAAGACTTTGTAATCCCTCGGAGGTAGGTACATTCCTATCCCCATTGTACAGCTGGAGAAAGAGAGGCATGGAGGGCAGTGACTTGCCAAGGCCAGTAGCAGGTTTAGAAATAGAACGCAGGAGCCCTGACTCACATCGGACGTGGTCCCTAGATAAAACATGATTTGATTGTTTTTTAAACGTGGCTACAGAATTGCATGCGGCGGAGCAGTCTTGTGGTGAAGGCACTGCTAGAGTGAACTCATGAGGTCTGGGTTCATCCATCACTCTGCCACGCTCTTCCCATGTCACTTAAACCTCTGGGCCTCAGTCCTCCCTCTGGCAACTTGGGGGGATCGGGATCTTGCCTCTGTTCTGTGTGCTTGGATTGTAGGTGCTCTGGGGCAGGGACCGTTCCTTTCTCCGTGCGTGCAGCGCCTCTCTGTGACTTGGCTGCGCGGTCGCAGTGCGGGTCAGACGCCCCGACTGAACTGTGCAAAGTCCAAGTGCCAAAGTCATGCTAATAAGCTACATTCTCCAGGAAATCACAGCCCGACTGCCCGGGGGGGGCTCCGAGTTCAGTGGAGACGCTATAGACGTGTGTTATTTTCTAGCTTGTTTTCCAGAAATGAGTCACTGGGAACCCCCTCATCCCCCCCACCAGGCATCTTTTGACACAGGTGAGCGCAGCCTGTTTCAGGGTATCTCAGGTCGGGCTGGAGCTCTGTCACCTGGCACATGTGGTTTTCTCTTACTTCGGGGTCCTCCTTTTCTCTTGTTGACGTTTGACCAGACTCGGCAGAAATACAGGATGTGGTGACGTGTGGCGAACGGCGCCGTCTCGCGCGCAGACACGGTAAAGCTCATCCCTTGCCGTGTGGATGGCTGAGGTCTTTGGGGGGGTTGCACCCCAGTGTACGTGGCTAGCGCAGCCCTCGTGACTCTTCCAGACGATCCCCCTGCTCCCCGGGATGTCGGTGTGGCCCCGCAGGCCTGAGCCTGGCGTTTTGGGCTGGTCGCAGACGAGCTCCCTGCTCCCCGGGATGTCGGTGTGGCCCCGCAGGCCTGAGCCTGGCGTTTTGGGCTGGTCGCAGCCCTTCCAGACGATCCCCCTGCTCCCCGGGATGTCGGTGTGGCCCCGCAGGCCAGAGCCTGGCGTTTTCCAGACGATCCCCCTGCTCCCCGGGATGTCGGTGTGGCCCCACAGGCCAGAGCCTGGCGTTTTGGGCTGGTCGCAGACAAGCTCCCTGCTCCCCGGGATGTCGGTGTGGCCCCGCAGGCCAGAGCCTGGCGTTTTGGGCTGGTCGCAGACGAGCTCCCTGCTCCCCGGGATGTCGGTGTGGCCCCGCAGGCCTGAGCCTGGCGTTTTGGGCTGGTCGCAGACGAGCTCCCTGCTCCCCGGGATGTCGGTGTGGCCCCACAGGCCAGAGCCTGGCGTTTTGGGCTGGTCGCAGACGATCCCCCTGCTCCCCGGGATGTCGGTGTGGCCCCGCAGGCCAGAGCCTGGCGTTTTCCAGACGATCCCCCTGCTCCCCGGGATGTCGGTGTGGCCCCACAGGCCAGAGCCTGGCGTTTTCCAGACGATCCCCCTGCTCCCCGGGATGTCGGTGTGGCCCCACAGGCCAGAGCCTGGCGTTTTGGGCTGGTCGCAGACGAGCTCCCTGCTCCCCGGGATGTCGGTGTGGCCCCACAGGCCAGAGCCTGGCGTTTTGGGCTGGTCGCAGACGAGCTCCCTGCTCCCCGGGATGTCGGTGTGGCCCCACAGGCCAGAGCCTGGTGTTTTGGGCTGGTCGCAGACGATCCCCCTGCTCCCCGGGATGTCGGTGTGGCCCCGCAGGCCAGAGCCTGGCGTTTTGGGCTGGTCGCAGACGATCCCCCTGCTCCCCGGGATGTCGGTGTGGCCCCGCAGGCCAGAGCCTGGCGTTTTGGGCTGGTCGCAGACGAGCTCCCTGCTCCCCGGGATGTCGGTGTGGCCCCACAGGCCTGAGCCTGGCGTTTTGGGCTGGTCGCAGACGAGCTCCCTGCTGCCCGGGATGTTGGTGTGGCCCAGCAGGCCTGAGCCTGGCGTTTTGGGCTGGTCGCAGACGCGCTCCCTGCTCCCCGGGATGTCGGTGTGGCCCCGCAGGCCAGAGCCTGGCGTTTTGGGCTGGTTTGTGATTTGATCGCTTGCCGTTTGCAGTGCGGGAGCCTCTGGAGAGGGTTGCCAAAGGGTGTCAGATGTCAGACAACCCAGTGGAAGAACTAATGTTTATTGAGCCCTTTGTTCCAGTGACTGTCACACCCCAAGAAGGGGAGGGGCTGTGCCCCTCGGCAGACAGGCTGGCTGGGTGCCCGAGAAGAGGAGGGGCGTTGTTCCCAGGCTCCCCCCAGGTTCTGCAGGGAGCCTGGGGCCGACGGGTTAGGACTCTTTGCCCAGGAGCTTTGCTTTACACACTTCCAGCCTAGCAGCGCACAAGCCACTCCTCTGCCTCTTCCCGTTCTGCACATCCTGAAGGGGGTAAACAGCCTAGTGTGTACTTAGCTGAGTCACACAGCCAGCTAGTCAGCAGGCTGGGGGGGGTGGGGAGAGCCGGGCCAGCGGGCCTGAGCAGGCACTCGCTGGGGGGTGCCCCCTGGCATGAGGGCCAGCGGGTGTAGCAGATCTGTCTGCATCCGAGCCGCTCAGCTGCCCCCCTCCGTAGAGCTCTGCATTTCACTCTCTCTTTGAGATCTCTCCTTGCAGCCTTTGCTGCTGGGAGCTGATTCCCGCCCCACACCTCTGCCATTAAAGCCACCAATCAGGCCAGGGCCAGATGCTTCGGAGGGAAGGAACAGAACAGGGCAGTTATCGAGTGATCAGTTCCAGCTTCTGGCCATCAAGAGCATGGGGTTGTGTCACCCTCTTGGCTTGTAGCCATCGAGGGACTTGTCCTCCATGAATATGGAAAATATTCCACTTCTAGTTGAGGATCTCAGAGCACTTTGCAAGTATTTAACCCTTCCAGCGCTGCCCAGGGAGGTTAGGTCCCTAACGTCAGTCCCATTTGACAGAAACTGAGGCCCCCAGTGAAGAGCCAGTCTCCCCGAGGGGATGATGCTCTGGTCTCCTGGGCCTTAGCTAGGAAAATGCACAGAGGCACTATCGAAAATCCTCCTCATTCAGATCTGCTCCCGCTCAGCCAGCTGGAAGCAGGAATGCCTGGCCTGTGCTGTGCGGGAGGTCAGACTCGTCAGTGTAACGGTCCCGCCAGCCTCAGAGTCGCTGAACCAATGACCCCAGCTTTCTGTGGGAGTGCCTGCGAGGCCTGGTGCCCCAGCCCCCACCGCATGCTGTTTGCGTTCCAGTCCTGTGCAGAATCCCTGCTGGAGACAGGCGCTGTCCATGCACGCTGCCCTGGGCACCTGTGACCTGCCGGACTGAGCGTTCAGAACAAGGGTCTAAAGTACTGCCGGCTCGGTCAGAAAATCGATCGGCCAGTCCCTGCAGCATCTGTCTGGCTGCTGTCCCTTGCCTCTCTGGCGTTCTCACATGGCCCCGGGGCCGCAGGACGGCTGCACGTCCCCATCTTTAACGTACGTTTTTCTCCCACTGTGCCTGGGAAGCCGCTGAGGGAGGAGACCCTGGTGTGCTGAGGTCAGACGGGAAGACAGCATCAGAGCAGGGACTCGAACCTGGCTCTCCCAAGGCCCTGACTGCATGCTAACCACTGGGCACTCCTTCCTTCACGGAGCCGTAGGGAAACTTCTCAGAAGAGCCGTCGTTTCACCCCAGCACGTTCATGTCTCCAGGCCAGCAGCGACCCTTACAATCACCCAGAACACAGGCCCCGAACGTCCCGCGCTGGTTGTGGCGAGCACCAGCCTGGCTTTCTCAGGGATCAGTTGGGATCGGTTTCTGGAGGTCGCAGGGTCAGTCTCGCTGGCGTGCATGAGTGGGGAGGCTGCCTGCCGGGACGTCACTTTGCTTTCTCCCTGCACGCAGCTGCCCAGTGAAGTCACAGAATCCCAGGGTGAGTTTCAAACGCCCCGCGCATCACTTGTGCGAAGGGGCGTAAACTGCTCAGCTCAGCTCTCAGGACGCTGCTGAACGTGAACAGTTTCCACTGGCTTGTTCTGTACCTGAGGAGCATGTGTGGAAGCCCAGGCTTGCGGAGCTGGTGAGGGCGGGTCGATCCGAACTGCTCTTAGATTGCAAACTCCTCAGGGCAGAGACTTTGGGGGAGACGTTTCAGAAGCATCTAAATGAGTGAGGAGCCAGCAGGAAGGTGGTCAGTGGGGCTTTGGCTCATAAGTGATTTAGATTTGTCTGAAAACGTTGTTCTGTGTCATCTGGTGGAGGCCAAGTGCGTGGCCGGCATTCCCAGAGCCCGTGGCCGGCATTCCCAGAGCCCGTGGCCGGCATTCCCAGAGCCCGCGGCCGGCATTCCCAGAGCCCGCGGCCGGCATTCCCAGAGCCCGCGGCCGGCATTCCCAGAGCCCGCGGCCGGCATTCCCAGAGCCCGCGGCCGGCATTCCCAGAGCGCGCGGCCGCACGCCGAAGACAGGCGCTTCGCTTTCTCCCTGTGGGTCAGAGCCAGCCAGGGTTCTGCTGCCAAGCTCCGGTCTGGCTCTGCTGTTCTCGGCTCCAGCTCGGGGTGAGCGTGCGGCAGTCAGAAATGCAGGTGAGGCATGTGGTGATCGCCGGAAGGTGGCTCCTCGCCGTTGCTCTGTGTCCCACAGTGCTGGCTCAGAATAGCGCCCAACTCCGCAGAATTGTTGGCATTTCCCAGTGGCTTCTCTTCGCGGGCGTACCCGCACCAGCCGGCACTTGGCAGGCTTCGTGGCCGGGCCGAGGACCTGCGGGACCCTAAGGCGGTGTTGGAAATTCCAGCCCTTGATAATCTCCTTGTTAATCTCCTAAGATTAGCACTAATGCTGGGGCTGCGTCTTGTCTCCAGCTAGAGCCACGGCGTTTGCTCAGTCCCGGGTTCCAGTCTCTTCTCGGCGGTGCGTGGCCTTGGCCTTGGCCTGCGGCTCTGTAGGACGGGGGTAATGTTACCTCCTGCGCTTGGAGGTAGCCAGGCGACGAGCGTGTCACTGGTGGGTGAGGGTCCACGTTCGCTGTTCGTCTGACCGGTGCTGCTAGTGGCATTTAAGAGGAGGACTGCGGGGAGCACTGGGCTGGGACTCAGCAGACCTGGGTTCTGTTCCTCGCTCTGCCACTGGCCCGCTGGGTCGCTGTGGATGAGCCACTTCCTGTCCCCGGGCCTCAGTTTCCCCTCTGTGGACAGGGATGACGCTACTTTCCTCCTTTGTAAAGTGCTTTGAGCTCCGGATGAAAAGCTAGAGGTGAGTGAGCCCAGCCGGGCCGTGGGCTGGACGCCGCCCCTCTGCCTCGCCGCCTGGTGGGGACGACGAGTCCCGAATGGGCAGTTCCCCTGCCGAGTCTCAGGGGTCTGCACCGGGCTGTTGGTCTGGCCTGTTTCACCCACACGTTGTTTGGGGCGTTTCGCGGCCGGCAGCCGCCTCTGACGAGGTCGCTCATGGGACAGGGTTACGTTCTGGGGCCAACAGGACCCTTTGGAGCCCGGCCGGATGGTTCCTTCTGGAAATCGAGCAGCTCCACGTGCCGCCAGTTTCAGTGGGTCTTACCCCTTGGTTTGCTCCCCGCCAATCGCATGGCTCTGTCTCTGCAGCCGCCGTCCAGCATTCTAGCCTATTGCAAATACCGTTTGCCGTGGGGGGGGGGGTGTTCGCAGCCTGGGACTCGCGCCGTGCGGGAGCGTCTGGGGCAGCACTGCCGTGGCTTCTCCAGCCTCTCGCTGGGGCAGTTCCCAAGACGGGAGGATGGCACTGTTGCTGGCGTTTTGTTGAACCTTTAGAACTGTCTGTAAATGAGTGAAATCCAGTGGCAGCCCCGGCTTTGTTTGGTAGCCAGGATTGCGATAGTGGGTCTGTATAAATTCGTCTGCCGGGATCAGAGTAACGACGTCTTTCTCCCCCTCTTGCTTCTGGTCAGTTTTGCCAATGAAAATATGTGTGGATTAAATCGCCTTGTTTGTGCGGGGTTCATTTAGCTCCGCCGTGGAGCTGGCGGGGAGAAGTTTGGCAGTTCTGGGGCTGCATGCGGCCTGCGCCTGGCCCGCTCGCTCGCTGTCTGCTGGTGTGTGGGTCGTCATTCTCTGATGTTTCGTTTGGGAAAACTGGGGGCACAATCTGGGCATCGAACTAGAAGCTCAGAGCGCTGGAGTCCTCCGGCCCTTTCGCCACCACCCACTCAGTCCCTTCCCAAACGCGCCGGCCGGCACGTCTCCTGCTCTCTTTGCCGTCGGTTTCCCTCACTCGGGAGTTGGGCAGATCTCTTGGAAAAGCACCTGTGATTGCCAGAGCACCTGTGAGGTATTTCCAGCTCGCCACAGCCCCCCGCTCTGCGTACGCCCACAGGCTGGGTGGCAACATTACACGTCGCCTCTTCGGCATTTGCCATTTTGCTCTTATGGGGTGAGCTTTGGTCCCCCGGTCTCCAAGCTCAGTTACCCCAGTGGCCAACCAGCTTTTCCCTTGGAGCTCCTGGACTAGGCTGGATGTTTGGGCAAAGTTCTCCGAGCCCTCCGGGAGGACAGGCTGCAGAGATGTGAGCGGAGAGGAGCCCTGGGCTGGTCAGCCGATCTCCGAGCCCTCCGGGAGGACAGGCTGCAGAGATGTGAGCGGAGAGGAGCCCTGGGCTGGTCAGATGATCTCCGAGCCCTCCGGGAGGACAGGCTGCAGAGATGTGAGCGGAGAGGAGCCCTGGGCTGGTCAGACGATCTCCGAGCCCTCCGGGAGGACAGGCTGCAGAGATGTGAGCGGAGAGGAGCCCTGGGCTGGTCAGCCGATCTCCGAGCCCTCCGGGAGGACAGGCTGCAGAGATGTGAGCGGAGAGGAGCCCTGGGCTGGTCAGACGATCTCCGAGCCCTCCGGGAGGACAGGCTGCAGAGATGTGAGCGGAGAGGAGCCCTGGGCTGGTCAGCCGATCTCCGAGCCCTCCGGGAGGACAGGCTGCAGAGATGTGAGCGGAGAGGAGCCCTGGGCTGGTCAGATGATCTCCGAGCCCTCCGGGAGGACAGGCTGCAGAGATGTGAGCGGAGAGGAGCCCTGGGCTGGTCAGACGATCTCCGAGCCCTCCGGGAGGACAGGCTGCAGAGATGTGAGCGGAGAGGAGCCCTGGGCTAGTCAGACGATCTCCGAGCCCTCCAGGAGGACAGGCTGCAGAGATGTGAGCGGAGAGGAGCCCTGGGCTGGTCAGCTGATCTCCGAGCCCTCCGGGAGGACAGGCTGCAGAGATGTGAGCGGAGAGGAGCCCTGGGCTGGTCAGATGATCTCCGAGCCCTCCGGGAGGACAGGCTGCAGAGATGTGAGCGGAGAGGAGCCCTGGGCTGGTCAGATGATCTCCGAGCCCTCCGGGAGGACAGGCTGCAGAGATGTGAGCGGAGAGGAGCCCTGGGCTGGTCAGCCGATCTCCGAGCCCTCCGGGAGGACAGGCTGCAGAGATGTGAGCGGAGAGGAGCCCTGGGCTGGTCAGATGATCTCCGAGCCCTCTGGGAGGTCAGGCTGCAGAGATGTGAGCGGAGAGGAGCTCTGGGCTGGTCAGCCGATCTCCGAGCCCTCCGGGAGGACAGGCTGCAGAGATGTGAGCGGAGAGGAGCCCTGGGCTGGTCAGCCGATCTCCGAGCCCTCCGGGAGGACAGGCTGCAGAGATGTGAGCGGAGAGGAGCCCTGGGCTGGTCAGATGATCTCCGAGCCCTCCGGGAGGACAGGCTGCAGAGATGTGAGCGGAGAGGAGCCCTGGGCTGGTCAGCCGATCTCCGAGCCCTCCGGGAGGATAGGCTGCAGAGATGTGAGCGGAGAGGAGCCCTGGGCTGGTCAGCCGATCTCCGAGCCCTCCGGGAGGACAGGCTGCAGAGATGTGAGCGGAGAGGAGCCCTGGGCTGGTCAGACGATCTCCGAGGAAAACAGGACACGAAAGCGAAGTCTCCCGTCCTCACAGCGGCCAGCCCAGAGTGGGCGAAGCGTGTCTGTGACCGAGCACCGGTGAGGAGAGCCCAGGTCCCCAAAGGGGTGCGCCCGGGAGGGCAGCGAGTTGACCAGGAGAGCTGGCGAGGGGGCAGGGTGGTCGAGCTCCACTAGGCCTCGGACGCCAAGGAATTCTTGACAGGCGATCGGACCTCTTCCGCTGGGGAACTGTCCCAGCACCACTTCCTCCTGTTCAGGCAGCCCTGGAGCCAGAGCAGCCAGCCGGCGGCGGGACATTTCGCCCCTTGCTTCTCCCCGGGAACTTCCCTCCCTCTGCAGCAGGCACCTGGGCGAAGTAGAGCGAAGAGCTGCTGGGTGGGTGGTAAGGAGAGGGAATGTCCCAGGGAAAGGGAGCAGCACAGCAGGTGCTGCAGATCAGCAGGGGGTTCTCTGATTTGCCGCTCCTGAGTTGGTTACGCTAAGGTGTCCGAGGTGGATCTTCAGCCAGAGCCCGGGCTAGATGGGGGATCTTTACACCCTGCAAAGCTGGGACCAGCTGCCTTTCTAGTGACATGAGGTTTTATTTCTGCCCTTGTCTCTGTCAGTCCGATTACCGTCTTGCTTAGTTTTCCTGCTGTTTGTCGTGGCTGCCGGCTTGGCTGTAGTTAGGACTCTGAAGCACCGGCTCCGGTGGCTCGCACAGTGCGGTCGCTGACCCGAAGTAGCTAGTCCGGGACAAGTGTTCCTGTCACGCTTCAGTCACTGATGTGGGGGGAGAGGATCCCTCTGCTCCACCAGCCCCATGTCGTGGGCCAGCATGAGGCAGGTCCGAGGCCTGGCATGGGGAGGAGGGACCAGGCTGGAGAGCCGGGAGCCGGTGGGGCTGTGGCTGGGCTGTGGAATCCCGGCGTTGGGCCTGGATGTTTTTACCTTCCTGCGCGTCTCGTGGCTCTGTGCCGCGCCGGCTCCAGCCTGGCCTAGGACAGCTCCCTTCCCCGGCTTCGAGGGGAGCCGCCGGCTTTCCCTGCCGCGCCGTGCCGCGCCGTGCCGTCCTGGAATGGCTGAGCAGCTCCCCATAGCTGAGCTCCTGCAGTGCGAGGAGCCAGGTTCAGGCAGGCCGGGGTCTGGCTTTCGGGCAGGCGCTGCCGGGCTCCTGGGCTTGCTGGAATGAAAATAGATCCAGCGGAAGTGCTGAGTGGCCTGGCAGCTCTCGGTACCCGTGCGCCATCACTAGTGGTCCGTTCCTCGAGCCGGAGAGGGCTCAGCACAGGGGCCCCGCAGGCAAACGTCTCCAGCTCTGTGCTGGGGTGAGCC
Source organism: Mauremys mutica (assembly GCF_020497125.1). Lineage (NCBI taxonomy): Eukaryota > Metazoa > Chordata > Testudines > Geoemydidae > Mauremys > Mauremys mutica. The sequence goes on from NC_059086.1 coordinate 1,222,865, forward strand.
CCGAACTCCCTCCCTTGGGGCGGCAGCGCAGCCGCCTGGACCTGGAGCCAGAACTGGGGTGGTTCAGCCCGGTGGCTAGCAGGAGTTTTCCCTTCTCATAGCAGCCCAACGTAGGCGATGGCAAGCGCTGGCGGGCAGCGATCCTGGCTCCCTAAGGCAATCCCAGGCCATCAGGTGGCTCGGATTAATTTTTCTCCAGCTGTTTGTTTTGTAAGGGCTCTGCCTGTGTTTTCCCCGCCAGTGTCTCTGATCTGAGCATGTGCCATTAGTGCCTCTTATCTCCAAGGCTTTTTATCATCAGTGATGGTAGCACATGGTGCTGCGGGAGATAAGGGCTGGTAAACACCTCGCTGGGTGCCTGAGCAGGTAGCTGGGCTCGCCCTGCAGCTCGGGGGTGTTTGCAAGCAGGGCTCTGATTCCCTGGGCCTGTGTTTATGGAGGCTGCATCGATGTAGCGGGGGAGTTTTTAATGATACCCTGTGTGGGGGCGGTTTCCTACTGATGCTGCCTTTCTGTCTTCAGCGGGAGAGCTGCGTCTCGGAGGCGTCCCTGTGTGCTTCTCCGCGTGCAGCGCGTGCAGAGGGCACTGGGCACGGGGGGCAGAGGCTGATCACCTCTCTGTGTGCCCCCGCTCTGTCTGCCTTGCTTTGGTTTGTAAGCTCAGGGGCAGGTGCTGGTGCGTGCTCAGGCCTCCGGGCGGAGGGGGCGGATTCGGACCCCGTGGCGAGCAACGCTGGATCTTTGGTGGCGGCATTTGTGGGAGCTCCGTCCGCGGCTTTGTCTGGACGTCCAGTGAATTCTGCGATGGCCAACGGCTTCTTTTCTCTCACAGACGCTCCCTGCGCCCGCAGCGCGTCCTGCAGCTGGCAGCGTTACCCTGGTTCCTTGTCCTGCCCTGCAGAGGTAGCCGGGAGCTGGGGCACCAACATGAACGAGGTGTCAGTCGTCAAAGAGGGCTGGCTGCACAAGAGAGGTAAGGAACTCCCCCAGAGGTGGGGCGTGTGGGGGGGCACAATCACAGCAGCCTAGCTAAAGGTGGGATTTTAAACCGGTGCAGCTGTGTGTGTGGACACGCTGATGAGGTTTAGACTGGCCTGTGCTGCTTTAGTTTGCACTGCGCGTTTCTAGGCGTGAGTTAAACCCATGGAGCCTGTTTTAACCCGATGTAAGTGTGTCCACACAGGTGTTTGCACTTGCTAAACTAACCTGGGTTTTGAACTGCTGCAGCTTGTGTGTGACCCTAGGCCCGAGCTTTTCCCATGGCTGCGGCAGCAGGTCTTTGCTGAGCCCTGCGGCTGAGGAGGGGAGCTGGAGGAGGAGAGTGCTGAGACTGCTGGCCCAGGGTGGCAGGGCCCATGTAGCCCCACTCTGACCCGCTGACTCCACCCCCTTGCTCTCCGTGCGCAGCCCTACGGGGCTGCCAGCGCTCTGAAAGCCAGCTGTGCGTTTCCGGGGCAGCGTCTGCCGTGGGCAGATCCAGGGCGATGCCCTGCCGTGCTGTGCCGAGCCGAGTGGAAGGTGCAGCCTCCTGCTGCAGGCAGAGGCTCTGAGTTCCCTGGCGGCGAAGGGGAGGCTGTTTGAGGGCTGTGCCTGGCTTAGGGGTGCCACGGGGAATTGCCCCTTGCCGCTGCCGAGGAAAAGGAAGGCTCTGGTTTTCAGTTTCCCAGCTGAGCCTGCAGTGCGGGGTGGAAGGGAGCCCTGCCCCGAGCTGGGCATAGGCTGTGCTGCATTTTCTGCAGCTAGGGCCTGAGCCGAAGTGAACAGGAGTCTTTCCATTGGCTTGGGAGCCGGCCCTCGGCTCGATCGGACTGCAGCCCGCGCGGGAGAGCTCTGCCCGGGCCCTGCTCGCAGCACGGTTAGATCGGCGCTGCCGGGGCTCAGGCTGGGCTGTTCGCCTGTTGCCCTGGCCAGCGCGGACAAGAGATGATTTCTGAGACCCACGTTAAGCAGCTCAGCGTGTGGCCGGAGCAGGGCTTCACCCCCCCTTGCCGCAGTAAACGGCCCGGGAACGGGGGCTGGGAAGCGGTGCCAGAAACCCGGGTGTGGCCGGCCTGGCCTCGTCCTGCAGCTGCCAGGCTGCCCGCAGGGGCACAGGGCATGTCCCCCCGGGCGCCACCGCGCGTTTATTGTCAGCGGTGATGGGCTCTTGGAGGGGGGGGCTTTGCAGCAGCTGCGCAGGGGGTTATTTATAGCGATGCTGGAGGTGGCCCTGTTCTTTCCTCGCTTGCCGAGCACTTTCGGGAGCAGGCGCTGGCAGCCCTGCAGCGCGGACAGATCCTGCTTGGCTCCCTTTACTCCAGGGCTCTGGGTCCAGTGCGATTTCTGCCCTCGGCATGGTGTGCCGGGACCTGGGGCTGAGGCTGCGGCCAGCGTACGCGTCAGCGCGGGGAGAGGTGCTATCTGAGTGACACCGCAGAGCCGGCGCTTCAGCTAACGTCAGGGCAGGGACCTGGGAGCCAGGACTCCTGGGTCGGGTCCCAGCTTTGCCCCTCTCCCTCTGTGTGCCTTGGGCAAGTACTTCACCTGCCTGGGCTTCGGTGGCTATTTCCCTGCCTTACTGGGCTTCCCCGGGGCTCCCAAAGGAACCGCCAAACTCCTGCTTTTTCCCCAGAGGTTGCCCCGAAATACCTTTGAGGACCCCTCATTTCATCACTGAGGATCTGTCTCACGCGTTGGGCGGGGTGGAACCACTCCCACTCTTGGGTGTCCGTGGCTCTGGCTCACCCCCACGTGGCTGTGGGCCTTGGAGTCGGTCAGCGGGAATCCCGGGGCTCTGGCGCGTCGCCGCTGAGATTCGGTTGTTCGCCCCTTCGCTGGCTCCTTGGCGAGAGCAGGGCAGCGGCTCTGCGGTGCCGGCGGGGTGGGCCCGGTAGCGAAGTAACGCCAGGCGCAATACGGTTTTGTTCCAGGGGAGTACATTAAAACCTGGCGCCCCAGGTACTTCCTTCTGAAAAGCGACGGCTCTTTCATCGGCTACAAGGAGCGGCCCGAGACGTCTGATCACAGCTTGCCACCTCTGAACAACTTCTCGGTCGCAGGTACGTCTGCCGGTTACACCCGGAGGTGCAGGGACACCCAAGGGACACAGCTGTATCTCTCCCCAGCAGATGCACGGCCCCCTTCTCCCAGAGCCCACGGCCCCTCTGAAGCTGAGAGGAGAAGTCAGGCTCCAGGCTCCTTGTGCCATGGTGCTGTTTGGGGCCGGATGTGGTGGCGCTGAGGACTCGTCCAGCAGCTGCGTTCCCCTCTCACGCTGCGATGCGCTGACGTAACGCCCCCCCAGCGCTGTCGCAGGGCGGGAGAGCAGCAGCCAGCTCTGCAGCGTTTGCAAGCGGGACTGGTACAGTGCTGGCCCCACTGAGAGCCCTGGTGTGGACGGGCTGCCGGCTCCCATCTTGGAAAGGAAGCTGGCAGGCCGCAGGGGCGGTATCGGGAGGGTACCCAGGTGAGGCCGGCGGGAGGCATTCAAAGACGCAGGGTCGTTATTTTAATGGGATCCTGCAATGAGCAGGGAGCCAGTGCAGGAGGTTGGGGACCTGGTCTCAGAAATCACTGGTGGCCTGCGCTCCCCCCCGCCCCCAGAATGCCAGCTGATGAAGACCGAGCGGCCCCGGCCGAACACCTTTGTCATTCGGTGCTTGCAGTGGACGACTGTCATCGAAAGAACCTTTCACGTGGACTCTCCTGACGAACGGTAGGTGCAGCTCCGCACGCCCTGGCTGCATCCTCCAGACCCATCACGCAGGGTGGGGCCAGGCTGTCCGGGAGCTTAGCTCTTGGGCTGCAGCTTCCTTGGCAGCCCCTGGCCAGCCAGCACTCCCAGCCCTGCGGAGAGGCAGATGTTCTCCCCACATCAAGCGGGAGATGGGGGCAGAGGGAGATGGGTGTGTCCATCCCCCTAGACCAAGATCGGGGGCCCCCCAGTGTTCCAGGTGCTACATCTCCCCCCCGCCCCCCGGCCGAGCTCAGGGCTTCCCCGCATGCCAGGCTGACCAGAGGCTGGGAGTATTTCTGTGGCAGGGCAGGAGTGTTCGCGTGACCCACCATTGGAAGGCCAAGCTAGGGACCCGCAACTCCAGCCGGGCTGTGCCTGGCTGTTAGCAGGGAGGCAGACGGAACCTCCCTGGCCCCCAGGCTGGAATTCCCGCCAGTCCCAGCTCCGTGCTGCGGAACCGGCCACGCTGGTGCCGTGCCGCACGCTACCTACCAGAGCTCCTTGTCCCGCAGCCTCTGCTGCCCTGGGGAGGTCAGGCACCGCTTGCTGCTGGCAGAGTGGGCACCTGCGCGGCTTCCCAGCTCCCTGCTGAGCCGCGCGAGCGAAGCCGGGCTCTGGCGGGGGCTGCTGCCCGGAGGCGCATTGCGTTCACCTCAGCTAGCTGCCAGGGGCTCCCTGGCCTTCCCCTCGGGCGGGGGTCTCTGGGCAGCAGTGCGATGAGCTGCTTGCTCTGAGCCCAGCACGTCCTCACGTGGGGGCCTCCTGCAGCCAGAACAGGTGGGGAGTTCTGTGTTTGCGCTAAGTGCAAAGCAAAGGGGATGATGGGTTGCGCTGGCAGAGTGTGAGCCCAGGGGTGGGGAGGCCTGGGCTGGAATCGGTCAGGGCAGTGCTGGGACCCGGGGTCGCTGCTGTGGGAGAAGGAAGCGCAGAAGCCTCCTCAGCGGTGCTGACGCACCGGTCCACCCCTGCCGCGGTCTCCTCGCTCTGAATCCGGCAGCCCTGCTGCGGCCCGTGCTGACCCCGTGTTCACCGCAGGGAGGAGTGGATGCACGCCATCCAGACCGTCGCCAACAGCCTAAAGAACCAGGAGCCCGAAGAAGACCCGATGGATTACAAGTGCGGCTCCCCCAGCGACACCACCGGGGCTGAGGAGATGGAAGTGGCCGTGAGCAAGACCCGGGCGAAAGCAGTAAGACGCCTGCCGTGCTGCGGGTTCTCAAAGCTCGTTCTGGCTGGCCTGTGGGGTCAGGGTCAGGGGAAGGTCAGACCCCCCTGCGGGGGCGCAGGCGTGGCGCTGGGTCCGTTCCTCGCTCCAAGCTGCTAACGTCCCCCGGCCAGGTTCTCCTGCGCGCTCGCTGGGCTGGGGAGTCACTCCACCGATGTCCAGGAACCCCGACTCCTGCTGCAGAAACGCACTGGGCGTTCTTTGCCCCCTTCCGCCAGTCATCTTCTGTCGGCTCCGGAGGGGCCCCGTGATTTCTGCCAGCCCCGCCCCTAGCGGCTACAGGAACTAGTTATCTGGAGCAAGAGGCTGCTCCGCGGGGCCCTGGGAGTCGTGTGGCTTGAGGTTGGCCGGTTGGCACGGAAGCACACGAGACCTTGGTTTAACCGGCAAGGGTGGAGCTGCCCCCTGTGCGCCCCGGGGGGCTGGAGTGGGGCATAGCTGGGTGTCCTGACCGCGTGCTGCTCTGCCCTGGCGGGGGAACCCCTCGGCTTTCGATTGGCTCGTTGGTCAGCGTTTCCCCATGTTGCCGCGCGTTAACCCTCCCCCCCGTCTGCCTTTCTTCCTAGACCATGAACGATTTCGACTACCTGAAACTCTTGGGGAAAGGCACCTTTGGCAAAGTGATCCTGGTGCGGGAAAAGGCCACTGGGCGCTATTACGCCATGAAGATCCTGCGGAAAGAAGTCATCATCGCAAAGGTACGATCTGGGCAGGGGAGGGCCAGCGCGGGGGGGTCGGGGCAGCTCGCTGAAGGCAGATGCCAAGTGAGCCGAAACCAGGCGTATTCCACACCCACAGGCGCGCGCGTGTGTGTGTGCGCGCGTGTGTGTGTGCGTGCGTGTGTGTGCGCGTGCGCGCGCCTCTAAAAGCAAGGGCAGTAATTCTCACCTGGGCTTCAAAGACTTAGAAATGAACGTGTTGGCCCATCGCCAGCCGCCTTCGGCTGGAAGCTGCTTGGGGCAGGGCTGTGTCTGTGTGGTGCTTGTACAGCACCTGGCGCCATGGGGGCTGCTACATGGCTGGGATTCCTTGGGGCTAGAGCAATAAATGGGGGGGGGGCTGTGGGCGCTGAGTCAGCAACACACCTAAGCACCCGCTTCCCTTCAAGTTCAGTGGACTCGAGCGTGTTCTCCGGTGCTCTGCTGGCCAGCGAGGAGCGTTGTTCCCCTCGGGTGCGAACGCCGCCCCCCCGGGCTGGATTCCGGTCCGCACCTGCCAGCTCAAAGGCCTGCAGCTCTGGGGCTGGGTGGCACGCCTGGCTGAGAGCGCACGACTGATCTCCTGCCGTGTCTGTCTCTCCCCGCAGGACGAGGTGGCGCACACGGTTACAGAGAGCAGAGTGCTGCAGAACAGTAGGCATCCCTTCCTGACGGTAAATCCCGCCGCGGGGTCTCCGGGCGGGCGGGGCGGCCGTGCCAGCCGGGGAAGTTCCTGTGGGGTCTCCGGGCGGGCGGGGCGGCCGTGCCGGCGGGGGAAGTTCCTGTGGGGTCTCCGGGCGGGGGGGGGCGGCCGTGCCGGCCGGGGAAGTTCCTGTGGGGTCTCCGGGCGGGCGGGGGGGTTGTGCCGGCCGGGGAAGTTCCTGTGGGGTCTCCGGGCGGGCGGGGAGGGTGTGCCGGCTGGGGAAGTTCCTGTGGGGTCTCCGGGCGGGCGGGGTGGGTGTGCCGGCCGGGGAAGTTCCTGTGGGGTCTCAGGGCGGGCGGGGCGGCCGTGCCGGCCGGGGAAGTTCCTGTGGGGTCTCCGGGCGGGCGGGGCGGCCGTGCCGGCGGGGGAAGTTCCTGTGGGGTCTCCGGGCGGGGGGGGCGGCCGAGCCGGCCGGGGAAGTTCCTGTGGGGTCTCCGGGCGGGCGGGGCGGGCGTGCCGGCCGGGGAAGTTCCTGTGGGGTCTCCGGGCGGGCGGGGCGGGCGTGCTGGCGGGGGAAGTTCCTGTGGGGTCTCCGGGCGGGCGGGGCGGGCGTGCCGGCCGGCCGGAGAAGTTCCTGTGGGGTCTCTGGGCGGGGAGGCGGCCGTGCCGGCCGGGGAAGTTCCGGTGGGGTCTCCGGGCGGGCGGGGCGGGCGTGCTGGCGGGGGAAGTTCCTGTGGGGTCTCCGGGCGGGCGGGGTGGGTGTGCCGGCGGGGGAAGTTCCTGTGGGGTCTCCGGGCTGGCGGGGTGGCCGTGCCGGCCGGGGAAGTTCCTGTGGGGTCTCCGGGCGGGCGGGGCGGCCGTGCCGGCCGGGGAAGTTCCTGTGGGGTCTCCGGGCGGGCGGGGCGGCCGTGCCGGCGGGGGAAGTTCCTGTGGGGTCTCCGGGCTGGCGGGGCGGCCGTGCCGGCGGGGGAAGTTCCTGTGGGGTCTCCGGGCTGGCGGGGCGGCCGTGCCGGCCGGGGAAGTTCCTGTGGGGTCTCCGGGCGGGCGGGGTGGGTGTGCCAGCGGGGGAAGTGGGCTGCTTACCTGCTAGTCTAAACCTGAAAAATCCTTCAGCCTCCCAGTGTCACCTCCTTCAGCAGCGCAGCAAGTGTCCCCTGTCTTTGAACGCTGCCCCGGGCGGGGTGTCTGGGTGCAGAGCGCTCGTCTCTCGCTTGCCGGCTCCTGGGCAGCCGAGCTGGGAGGGAGCACGAGCCAGGGCTGCGTAGGGCCACTGGGAAATGAATGTGCCGGTGCCCAGCTCCTGCCGCTGGCCCCAGGCTGGCGCTGGCGGCTGAGAGGCCCTGCGCTGGGCCTGGCGCCGGAGTGGGAGCCGGGATCTGGGAAATGAATGTGCCGGTGCCCAGCTCCTGCGGGCCTGGGGAACGCCGAGCCATGCAGCTGGCAGCTGCCTCTTCTCAACCGCTCCCTCTGTTGCAGGCGCTGAAATACGCCTTTCAGACCAACGACCGGCTGTGCTTCGTGATGGAGTACGCCAACGGCGGAGAGGTGGGTCCGCTGCCTGCACGCGGCACGGGCTGGGGAGGGGAAATGCGAAGGGGAGAGATTCGGGAGCCGTTCTGCCCCCTTCACTGGTGAGGGGCCCTGTGGGCCTGGCCAAGACCGTGGCGGGGTGCAGAGGAGTCAGCGGGAGGGTGGCCCATGTCTGTGACTGACCCCCCAGCCCCCTCTGCGGCAGGGCAGAATTTCAACTCGTCCATCGTCTCGCTCGGGGGCTCTCAGGTCTTACAGCAGCTCGTGCTGGCCCCAGCCCCTGGCAGGGGTGTGTTGGCCCTGCCGTAAGGAGCTGGGACACAGGAAAATCTGCCCCCGCAGGCAGGGTCCTTCCGTGTCAGGACTCCTGGGTTCCCTGCCCAGCCGTCGCTGATTGGCCGTCTGGCCGCAGGGACGTCATTCTCCCAGCTATGGGGGGATTGTTACCCACCTCCCGCAGGGCGAGGCAGCAGGTGTGGCTAATGCCATGTCCTGCTGGCACCACTGACCAGCCTCTCCTAGCCAGCGTTCCCGCTCTGCACCGTGCCACTTCCTCCAGCATTGCGTGTGCTGGGCTTGGCAAGGGAGACACACGTGTGAGGGAAGCTGTGAATCGCATGGCTCAGGGTACTCCTGCCTTGGGAGTGCTCAGGGCAGTGCGGGTCGGACACACCCGCCGGCGTTATCGCCGGCCCAGGGCTGCCAGAGCCATCGGCCCTCGGTTGGCTGCTTTCGCACTAACGGCCCCCGCTCGGATTTCCTTCCCTCCAGCTGTTTTTCCACCTTTCGAGAGAGCGCGTGTTCACAGAGGACCGGGCCCGTTTCTATGGTGCTGAGATCGTGTCGGCGCTGGAGTACCTGCACTCCAGGGACGTGGTCTACAGGGACATCAAGGTAACGTCGGGGCAAACGGCCGTCTCGGGGGTGCTGAGCGCCTGTGGCTGCGGCTGGAGTCGGTGCTCAGAGCCGCTGGAAACCAGGCTCCTGGATTTTAAAAAATGAACCGGGATTCTATGCCCTTGGGTCCCTTTTCCCCACGTTGCTCGGCTCAGCGGCGCCGCACCCTGGCGGGATTTCGTCGCTGCAGCAGGGCGTCTGGAGAACAGGTGGCGAGGGCCCTTCGCTCCCATTCCTGCTTGTGAGGGCCCCGTCCCACCCCCAGGACGGCCTGGCGAGCGCGGGTCGTTCAAAGCCCCCTGCCCTGGGCTCGCCTGCCTGCCTGCCCGGACGCTGGGCTGGGCTTCCAGGCCGCTCCTGAAGGCAGCAGGTGCCCGTGTCCGGCGCAGTGACCTCGCTGGGCTTGACCAGCACTGACTTGCCGTGATCGTTACCCAGGCCTAACGACGGTGGCGGCGTCTGTGCGGACTAGCCACCGCGCCCCGTCGAGCTCAGTCCCGGCTCCGTGTGGACGAGCGCTGAGTCCGTCGCTTCCTCTCTGCCTTTCAGCTGGAGAACCTGATGCTGGACAAGGACGGACACATCAAGATCACGGACTTCGGGCTCTGCAAGGAAGGGGTAACGGACGGTGCCACCATGAAAACCTTCTGCGGGACGCCGGAGTACCTCGCCCCAGAGGTATTGATCCCTCACTATTAGGTGTATTACGGTAACACCGCCCTGGCCTAGGACTCCTGGGTTCTATCCCAGCTCTGGGGGAGGAGTGGGGTCTAGTGGTTAGAGCAGGGGGGCTGGGAGCCAGGACTCCTGGGTTCTCTCCCCAGCTCTGGGAGGGGAGGGGGGCTGGTGGTTAAAGCAATGGAGGTTGAGAGCCAGGACTCCTGGGTTTTGTCCCGGCTCTGGGAGGGGAGTGGGGTCCAGTGGTTAGAGCGGGGGAGGTTGGGAGCCAGGGCTCCTGGGTTCTCTCCCCAGCTCTGGGAGGGGAGGGGGGCTGGTGGTTAAAGCAGGGGAGGTTGAGAGCCAGGACTCCTGGGTTTTGTCCCGGCTCTGGGAGGGGAGTGGGGTCCAGTGGTTAGAGCGTGGGAGGTTGGGAGCCAGGACTCCTGGGTTCTCTCCCCAGCTCTGGGAGGGGAGGGGAGGGGGGCTGGTGGTTAAAGCAGGGAAGGCTGGGAGCCAGGACTCCTGGGTTCTGTCCCAGCTCTGGGAGGGGAGTGGCGTCCAGTGGTTAGAGCGGGGGAGGTTGGGAGCCAGGACTCCTGGGTTCTGTCCCGGCTCTGGGAGGGGAGTGGGGTCCAGTGGTTAGAGCGGGGGAGGTTGGGAGCCAGGACTCCTGGGTTCTGTCCTGGCTCTGGGAGGGGAGTGGGGTCCAGTGGTTAGAGCGGGGGAGGTTGGGAGCCAGGACTCCTGGGTTCTGTCCTGGCTCTGAGAGGGGAGTGGGGTCCAGTGGTTAGAGCGGGGGAGGTTGGGAGCCAGGGCTCCTGGGTTCTGTCCCGGCTCTGGGAGGGGAGTGGGGTCCAGTGGTTAGAGCGGGGGAGGTTGGGAGCCAGGACTCCTGGGTTCTGTCCCGGCTCGGGGAGGGGAGTGGGGTCCAGTGGTTAGAGCGGGGGAGGTTGGGAGCCAGGGCTCCTGGGTTCTGTCCCGGCTCGGGGAGGGGAGGGGGGCTAGTGGACGGACTCCTCTCCGCAGCTCCTGAGCCCCCTGCTTTCCCTGCACAGGTGCTGGAGGACAACGACTATGGGCGAGCTGTGGACTGGTGGGGGCTGGGCGTCGTCATGTACGAGATGATGTGTGGCCGCCTCCCCTTCTACAACCAGGACCATGAGCGGCTCTTCGAGCTGATCCTCATGGAGGAGATCCGCTTCCCCCGGACCCTCAGCCCCGAGGCCAAGGCCCTGCTGGCCGGGCTGCTCAAGAAGGACCCCAAGCAGAGGTGGGTGGCTGCTGGGCGCACTCACGGGGTCCCCGGGCGCTGCTCTGGAGCTGCTCCCACCAAGCCAGGCAGGACTCTGGGGAGCCTCCTCTCCCTCGGAGCAGCCTGTCTGCAGGGCAAGCAGCTCCCACGGCTTCACCTCCTGGGTCTCTCCTTGGAGCATTCAGCCTCCTCTGCCCCTCCGGGCGCTTCCCCCAGCGAGTCCCCCCAGCGGGGTCCTGGGGGGGGCCACAGGGTCCTGCCCCCCCCCGCGCAGTCAGACGTGACTCTCAGCCAGCCGGGGACACAGAGGTTTATTCGATGACAGGAACAGGGTCTAACACAGAGCTTGTAGGTACCGCGAGCCGGACCCCTCGGCCGGGTCCATTCTGGGGGGCAGTGAGCCAGACCCCCACGGCTGCCCTCACTCCTCGTCCCCAGCCAGCTCCAGACTGACCCCCCCCAGCCCCTCCTCTCTGGGCTGTGTCTCTTTCCCGGGCCAGGAGCTCACCTGATCCCTTTGTTCCCCTTTAGCATCCCCTGGCAGGGGGAAGGGCCTGGCCATTAGTTGCCAGGAGACAGAGAGTCGGCCAGATCTGAGCCCCCCCCAGGATTCAGAGGGAACATTAAGAACAGCCCCACTTCCTCACAGGCACATGGCGCCGGCTCTCGCTGGCTTCCGCCCGGGGCTGGCGGCTGCACCTTGGCTGGCAGGTGCATCGGTCGCCGTGGAGACGGTCAGGGCTGGGCTAGCGCCGGGAGATCCCCCGTGGCAGGTGTCCTCGGCTCGTGCCCAGGAGAACCTGGCGTAAAGCTCCCAGGCTCTGGCCTGGCTTGGGCAGAGCTCAGAGCAGCTGGCACCGGACTCCAGGAGTCCAGCGGGGCCAGGCCGAGAGCCTAGCAGCCGCGCTGGTTTCCGCGTTGCTGATGGCCACAGGCCGGGGTCCTGCTGCTTCACAAGGGGCTCCCCGACCTTTGGCACCATCTGCCTCAGTGGATTTCAAAGCGCCCCTGGCAAGCAGTGCAGGGGCCCGGAGCGCGGGCAGGGAGTAAGGCTGCTCTGTGTCCCCAGGCTAGGCGGAGGGCCCACCGACGCCAAGGAGGTGATGGAGCACCGCTTCTTCACGGCCATCAACTGGCAAGACGTGGTTCAGAAGAAGGTAAGGGGGGAACCCTCTTTGCTGTGGGGAGGTTGGGGGTTCTCTCATCCCCTGAACCACTTACCTGAAGAGTTCTCGGAACAGCCGCTGCCACCGAGTGTGTGTGAGGCTGGGCAGAACCCGCCCGCCCGCGCGGAGCAGAGCTCGCTGGGACGGACAGGACGGGAAATCCCGGCGCTCGCTTCCCTACGTCGAACACCTCCACGAGGAAGCTCTGGCTGCTCACAGCGCAGCACCTTTGGTTGGAATTGCGAGACCCCAGAGCTGTAAAGCGACACTGTCCCGTCAGAATCATCCTTCCGAAAAAGTGATCCCAGGCAGGGTCGGGAGAGGCTACGGAACTGCTGGCCGTCGTCGGGGGCTGATTTCCGCCTCGCGTGCGCAGTACAATAGAGCCATTCACACAGGAATAGCGCGGTCCTGGGGACCTAAACACAGACCTGGCCAGCAGCTTATAGTACACCCTGCGTCGGTGCCAGGTGAGGGGCCGGTCACGTCGCAGACGCGCCCCTGCGTCGGTGCCAGGTGAGGGGCCGGTCACGTCACAGACGCGCCCCTGCGTCGGTGCGAGGTGAGGGGCCGGTCACGTCGCAGACGCGCCCCTGCGTCGGTGCGAGGTGAGGGGCCGGTCACGTCGCAGACGCGCCCCGCGTCAGTGCGAGGTGAGGGGCCGGTCACGTCGCAGACGCGTCGGTGCGAGGTGAGGGGCCGGTCACGTCGCAGACGCGCCCCTGCGTCGGTGCGAGGTGAGGGGCCGGTCACGTCGCAGACGCGCCCCTGCGTCGGTGCGAGGTGAGGGGCCGGTCACGTCGCAGATGCGCCCCCGCGTCGGTGCGAGGTGAGGGGCCGGTCACGTCGCAGACGCGCCCCCGCGTCGGTGCGAGGTGAGGGGCCGGTCACGTCGCAGACGCGCCCCCGCGTCGGTGCGAGGTGAGGGGCCGGTCACGTCGCAGACGCGCCCCCGCGTCGGTGCGAGGTGAGGGGCCGGTCACGTCGCAGACGCGCCCCCGCGTCGGTGCGAGGTGAGGGGCCGGTCACGTCGCAGACGCGCCCCTGCGTCGGTGCGAGGTGAGGGGCCGGTCACGTCGCAGACGCGCCCCTGCGTCGGTGCCAGGTGAGGGGCCGGTCACGTCGCAGACGCGCCCCTGCGTCGGTGCCAGGTGAGGGGCCGGTCACGTCGCAGACGCGCCCCTGCGTCGGTGCGAGGTGAGGGGCCGGTCACGTCGCAGACGCGCCCCTGCGTCGGTGCGAGGTGAGGGGCCGGTCACGTCGCAGACGCGCCCCTGCGTCGGTGCGAGGTGACGGGCCGGTCACGTCGCAGACGCGCCCCTGCGTCGGTGCGAGGTGACGGGCCGGTCACGTCGCAGACGCGCCCCTGCGTCGGTGCCAGGTGAGGGCCGGTCACGTCGCAGACGCGCCCCTGCGTCGGTGCCAGGTGAGGGGCCGGTCACGTCGCAGACGCGCCCCTGCGTCGGTGCCAGGTGAGGGCCGGTCACGTCGCAGACGCGCCCCTGCGTCGGTGCGAGGTGAGGGGCCGGTCACGTCGCAGACGCGCCCCTGCGTCTGTGCGAGGTGAGGGGCCGGTCACGTCGCAGACGCGCCCCTGCGTCGGTGCGAGGTGACGGGCCGGTCACGTCGCAGACGCGCCCCTGCGTCGGTGCGAGGTGACGGGCCGGTCACGTCGCAGACGCGCCCCTGCGTCGGTGCCAGGTGAGGGGCCGGTCACGTCGCAGACGCGCCCCTGCGTCGGTGCGAGGTGAGGGGCCGGTCACGTCGCAGACGCGCCCCTGCGTCGGTGCGAGGTGAGGGGCCGGTCACGTCGCAGACGCGCCCCTGCGTCGGTGCGAGGTGAGGGCCTGGGCCGGTCGCAGACGTGCCCCTGCGTCGGTGCCAGGTGAGGGCCTGGGCCGGTCGCAGACGCGCCCCTGCGTCGGTGCGAGGTGAGGGGCCGGTCACGTCGCAGACGCGCCCCTGCGTCGGTGCGAGGTGAGGGGCCGGTCACGTCGCAGACGCGCCCCTGCGTCGGTGCGAGGTGAGGGGCCGGTCACGTCGCAGACGCGCCCCTGCGTCGGTGCGAGGTGACGGGCCGGTCACGTCGCAGACGCGCCCCTGCGTCGGTGCGAGGTGACGGGCCGGTCACGTCGCAGACGCGCCCCTGCGTCGGTGCCAGGTGAGGGCCGGTCACGTCGCAGACGCGCCCCTGCGTCGGTGCCAGGTGAGGGGCCGGTCACGTCGCAGACGCGCCCCTGCGTCGGTGCCAGGTGAGGGCCGGTCACGTCGCAGACGCGCCCCTGCGTCGGTGCGAGGTGAGGGGCCGGTCACGTCGCAGACGCGCCCCTGCGTCGGTGCGAGGTGAGGGGCCGGTCACGTCGCAGACGCGCCCCTGCGTCGGTGCGAGGTGACGGGCCGGTCACGTCGCAGACGCGCCCCTGCGTCGGTGCCAGGTGAGGGGCCGGTCACGTCGCAGACGCGCCCCTGCGTCGGTGCCAGGTGAGGGGCCGGTCACGTCGCAGACGCGCCTCTGCGTCGGTGCGAGGTGAGGGCCTGGGCCGGCCGCAGACGCGCCCCTGCGTCGGTGCCAGGTGAGGGCCTGGGCCGGTCGCAGACGCGCCCCTGCGTCGGTGCGAGGTGAGGGCCGGTCACGTCGCAGACACGCCCCTGCGTCGGTGCGAGGTGAGGGGCCGGTCACGTTGCAGACGCGCCCCTGCGTCGGTGCGAGGTGAGGGCCGGTCACGTCGCAGACACGCCCCTGCGTCGGTGCCAGGTGAGGGGCCGGTCACGTTGCAGACGCGCCCCTGCGTCGGTGCGAGGTGACGGGCCGGTCACGTCGCAGACGCGCCCCTGCGTCGGTGCGAGGTGAGGGGCCGGTCACGTCGCAGACGCGCCCCTGCGTCGGTGCGAGGTGAGGGGCCGGTCACGTCGCAGACACGCCCCTGCGTCGGTGCCAGGTGAGGGGCCGGTCACGTCGCAGACGCGCCCCTGCGTCGGTGCGAGGTGAGGGCCGGTTGCAGACGCGCCCCTGCGTCGGTGCCAGGTGAGGGCCGGTTGCAGACGCGCCCCTGCGTCGGTGCCAGGTGAGGGGCCGGTCACGTCGCAGACGCGCCCCTGCGTCGGTGCCAGGTGAGGGCCTGGGCTGGTCGCAGACGCGCCCCTGCGTCGGTGCGAGGTGAGGGCCGGTCACGTCGCAGACGCGCCCCTGCGTCGGTGCCAGGTGAGGGGCCGGTCACGTCGCAGACGCGCCCCTGCGTCGGTGCGAGGTGAGGGGCCGGTCACGTCGCAGACGCGCCCCTGCGTCGGTGTCAGGCGAGGGCCGGTCACGTCGCAGACGCGCCCCTGCGTCGGTGCCAGGCGGGGGTCCGGGGGGCCCGTCGCGGACGCGCCCCTGCGTCGGTGTGAGGTGAGGGGCCGGTCACGTCACAGACGCGCCCCCGCGTCGGTGCGAGGTGAGGGGCCGGTCACGTCGCAGACGCGCCCCTGCGTCGGTGCGAGGTGAGGGGCCGGTCACGTCGCAGACGCGCCCCTGCGTCGGTGCGAGGTGAGGGGCCGGTCACGTCGCAGACGCGCCCCTGCGTCGGTGCGAGGTGAGGGGCCGGTCACGTCGCAGACGCGCCCCTGCGTCGGTGCGAGGTGAGGGGCCGGTCACGTCGCAGACGCGCCCCTGCGTCGGTGCGAGGTGAGGTGAGGGGCCGGTCACGTCGCAGACGCGCCCCTGCGTCGGTGCCAGGTGAGGGGCCGGTCACGTCGCAGACGCGCCCCTGCGTCGGTGCGAGGTGAGGGGCCGGTCACGTCGCAGACGCGCCCCTGCGTCGGTGCGAGGTGACGGGCCGGTCACGTCGCAGACGCGCCCCTGCGTCGGTGCGAGGTGAGGGGCCGGTCACGTCGCAGACGCGCCCCTGCGTCGGTGCGAGGTGAGGGGCCGGTCACGTCGCAGACGCGCCCCTGCGTCGGTGCGAGGTGAGGGCCGGTCACGTCGCAGACGCGCCCCTGCGTCGGTGCCAGGTGAGGGCCGGTCACGTCGCAGACGCGCCCCTGCGTCGGTGCGAGGTGAGGGGCCGGTCACGTCGCAGACGCGCCCCTGCGTCGGTGCGAGGTGAGGGGCCGGTCACGTCGCAGACGCGCCCCTGCGTCGGTGCCAGGTGAGGGGCCGGTCACGTCGCAGACGCGCCCCTGCGTCGGTGCGAGGTGAGGGGCTGGTCATGTCGCAGACGCGCCCCTGCGTCGGTGCCAGGTGAGGGGCCGGTCACGTCGCAGACGCGCCCCTGCGTCGGTGCGAGGTGAGGGCCTGGGCCGGTCGCAGACGCGCCCCTGCGTCCGTGCGAGGTGAAGGGCCGGTCACGTCGCAGACGCGCCCCTGCGTCGGTGCCAGGTGAGGGGCCGGTCACGTTGCAGACGCGCCCCTGCGTCGGTGCGAGGTGAGGGGCCGGTCACGTCGCAGACGCGCCCCTGCGTCGGTGCCAGGTGAGGGGCCGGTCACGTCGCAGACGCGCCCCTGCGTCGGTGCGAGGTGAGGGCCGGTCATGTCGCAGACGCGCCTCTGCGTCGGTGCCAGGTGAGGGCCGGTTGCAGACGCGCCCCTGCGTCGGTGCCAGGTGAGGGCCGGTTGCAGACGCGCCCCTGCGTCGGTGCCAGGTGAGGGCCGGTTGCAGACGCGCCCCTGCGTCGGTGCCAGGTGAGGGCCGGTTGCAGACACGCCCCTGCGTCGGTGCCAGGTGAGGGGCCGGTCTCGTCACAGACGCGCCTCTGCGTCGGTGCGAGGTGAGGGCCAGTTGCAGACGCGCCCCTGCGTCGGTGCGAGGTGAGGGGCCGGTCACGTCGCAGACGCGCCCCTGCGTCGGTGCCAGGTGAGGGCCTGGGCTGGTCGCAGACGCGCCCCTGCGTCGGTGCGAGGCGAGGGCCGGTCATGTCGCAGACGCGCCCCTGCGTCGGTGCGAGGTGAGGGGCCGGTCACGTCGCAGACGCGCCCCTGCGTCGGTGCGAGGTGAGGGGCCGGTCACGTCGCAGACGCGCCCCTGCGTCGGTGCCAGGCGAGGGCCGGTCACGTCGCAGACGCGCCCCTGCGTCGGTGCCAGGCGGGGGCCCGGGGGCCCGTCGCAGACGCGCCCCTGAGTCGGTGCCAGTCGAGGGCCCGGGGGGCCCGTCGCGGACGAGCCCCTGCGTCGGTGCGAGGCGAGGGGCCGGTCACGTCGCAGACGCGCCCCTGCGTCGGTGCCAGGCGAGGGCCGGTCACGTCGCAGACGCGCCCCTGCGTCGGTGCCAGGCGAGGGCCGGTCACGTCGCGGACGCGCCCCTGCGTCGGTGCCAGGCGGGGGTCCGGGGGGCCCGTCGCGGACGCGCCCCTGCGTCGGTGCCAGGCGGGGGCCCGGGGGGCCCGTCGCGGACGCGCCCCTGAGTCGGTGCCAGGCGGGGGCCCGGGGGGCCGGTCACGGACGCGCCCCTGAGTCGGTGCCAGGTGGGGGCCCGGGGGGCCCGTCGCGGACGCGCCCCTGCGTCGGTGCCAGGCGGGGGCCCGGGGGGCCCGTCGCGGACGCGCCCCTGTGTCGGTGCCAAGCGGGGGTCCGGGGGGCCGGTCACGTCGCAGACGCGCCCCTGCGTCGGTGCCAGGCGGGGGCCCGGGGGGCCGGTCACGTCGCAGATGCGCCCCTGCGTCGGTGCCAGGCGGGGGCCCGGGGGGCTGGTCACGGACGCGCCCCTGCGTCAGTGCCAGGCAGGGGGCCGGTCACTTGCACGGCTTCTCATGCTTGGCTCAGAGCTGCGGTGGCTGGTTTGCAGACCCGGGGGGGAGGGGTTGGAGCTGTTTTTGCGGGAACCTCCCTTCACGTGGCAGCAGGCGTCACTGCTCGGCGAGCGTCTGGGTGGGGCGCTGCGGATTAGCTCCCGGGGTGAGTGGAAATGGGCGCAGGCCCCGGGCTGGTTTCAGATGGCGAGCGGCGTCGCTTGGTGTAACGGGGGCTGACGCTGCTCTCAGCAGCCGTGGGAGCTGCGGTGGAGCCGGGCCCTGGGCTGGTCCGGTGGCAGGCGCAGACCCAGCCGCGCTGTCGTGCTGGGGCCGGTGGGAGCCAGTGGACGTTCCCTGTTACCGATCGCAGCCTCTCTTGCTCTGCAGCTCGTCCCCCCGTTTAAGCCCCAAGTGACGTCAGAGATCGACACGCGATACTTTGACGACGAGTTCACGGCGCAGTCGATCACCATCACGCCCCCTGACCGATGTGAGTATGGCCGGGTCGGGCCGGGCTCTGGGGAGGGGCTGAAATGGAGGGAGCCCCGCCCAGCACAGAAACAGGGCGAGCCTGGCTGCTGTAGCGGCGTCAGCACCGGACCGGGAGCTCTAAGCACTGTCATGGCACCGCAGTGTGTAGTGAGGACGTGCGCGGGGCTGTACGCCGAGTGGCCGATACCCTGACGCAGGGTTTGAGCCCGTCCCCTGGGAGCAGCACAAGGACCGGCGCAGGTCTGGGGCCTTGTGTTGCCGGGTGCTGCTCAGACGCAGCGAGAGGGGAACGGTGGGACCCGAGCTGGGAGCAGGCCTCCACGGTTCCAGCCCACCGGGCCCCCGGCTTTCTCTTGGTGGGAAGGAGGCAGAGAGAACACCACGTAGCCCGACTCCTGGGCATCTCGGCTTGCACAGGCGCTCTGGAGGCGATTTGCGGAAGCACCTGAGGGGTTTAGGAGCATGAGTCCTGTTGAAGGCCACCTGGGTGCTGTGCTCCCAACTCCCTGTGGTGCTTGGAGATCCCCCCATAAGCCGCTTCTCTCTCTGGCTGCAGATGACAGCATGGACTCCCTGGAGGCCGATCAGCGGACGCACTTCCCCCAGTTCTCCTACTCTGCCAGCATCCGAGAATAGGCGGCGGCAGGCAGAGACTTGGGCTCCGAGCACGGGAGAACTTGTTGGTTTTGTTCCTGGGATTTCTCTCCAGCAATCTGGTCACACAC
The DNA here is from genome assembly GCF_020497125.1 of Mauremys mutica. Classification (NCBI taxonomy): domain Eukaryota; kingdom Metazoa; phylum Chordata; order Testudines; family Geoemydidae; genus Mauremys; species Mauremys mutica. The sequence goes on from NC_059086.1 coordinate 1,241,575, forward strand.
TAGCCCGGCCCCCAGAGGTGCAGGGGCAGCCCAGCTGTTTGAAACGCCGCCAGCCTGGCATTGCACCGCCGGGCGGAGCCGCGTTAAAAGGAAGGAAGTGCTCCTGCTCCGTGGCTCTGAGCAGCTCCGAGCCCTGGCTGGTTCAGTACCATGGGGTTGCTTTGATTTTTAAACTCCTAGAAGTGCTTACAGCTTTTAAAGACAGCCCACCCCACGAGAGAGCCTTCCTCCAGCATCCGAGGGCCCCTCGCGCCAGGATGTCAGCTAGCCATAACCTAACCCAGAGCCGGAGAGAGGTTCGTGGAGAGGAATCCTGTGGAATCGAAACTGACTCGCCAGGAATGCTGAGTTTCTGGTGGTTACGGAGAGCGCCGCCGAGTGGACGGGGCGGGACGGGACTCTCCGCTAGGACGCACAGTAAACCCTCCGAGCAGGCCGAGCCGGCGGCTTGGCCCTCAGCCCAGAGGGCTGTTTACTTCATTGCTCCGTTAGCTCGGCTCCGGTGCGGCGAGGGACGCTGGCTCCCAGCCCCAGGGTTGGGTTCGTGGGTCCTGTTTTCTCTTCTGCCTGTTACATCTTTACAGCCCTTCCTGCACCTGACGGGAAAGGGGCACAACCGAGCCGGTGGAAGCCAGAGCCGCATGGATCTTGGCGGGAGGGACGGGGGCACCTGGAGACCCAGCAGGGCTCCCGCGGCACAATAGCACTAAGGAACAAGCCGGCTCTTTGCACGGGAAGTGACGTGTCTGGAAGGCCGGGGGTTCTCGTCGGGGGCAAGCCGACCCCAGCCCACGGCGGTACCTGTGTACGACGCACACGGTTGTAAAAGCAATAACGTTTTTCTTCAAAGCTGCCTTAAAGCCAGAAGTCGGCGCTGCGGTTAGTTCACACCCAGCGTGCGGCAGGATTTTCTACAGAACAACCGGGCGGCTAATGAACTCTGCAGCGCTCGGCTGGAGACGCTCCTTCCGCCGCAGCTCCTGTGAGCGTCTCGCTCGCCAGCTCAGCCCCCCGACTGGGCTAAGCTTTTCCCACAGCGCACGCCAAAGGCCCCCTTTGCCCATCAGGACGCCCCCTGCGCTGTCACTGACGCTGCCGAGGGGTGGGGCGCGCCGCCCCGTCCCACCCAGCGCCAGGGGCTGGGCAGAGTGCATCGGGCGCCGGAGCGCTCTTCCCATTGGCACTAGGCTGCCGCTCCTGGACCACGCGTGTCCGACTCAAACGCTCGGAGCCATCTGCAGCTTTGAGAGGCGCAGGGGAGCAGCTGCCTTCTGCTCCTCCCGGCGTCGCGGAGCCACAGCGTGTCTCCCTGCCCAGCGGCTCTGAGCTACGCCTGGGCCGTCAATCGCGTGGCCCTGGGCGGCTGCCATTGTGCCTGGGGTGCCGGTTACACCCACGGTGTAGGGCATGTGAGGGGGGACCCTTGCTGCAGCTGCTCGGACAGAGAACCTGGCCCCCGCGGTGTTTGTCAGACACGTTTTGATGGGACATTCTCCCCTGCTCTGGTGCCTGGGCCAAGCTGCGTCCTGGCGTGCGGGGTCTGTTTCCCCAAGAGTTTCACTGAAGTCAGCCCGTTGGCCATGAATTCCAGGGGTGGGTTCCCCGCGGGGCGGTTCCCTTGCAGGCAAGGGACGCACCGGTGAGCGACTGATGCCCAGGACACCGCGTGGCCTCGTGGTTTGGGAAATAGACGATGAGGTCTGGTCTGAGGGCTCTCGGTACAGACGCCCCAAGTGCTCGGCTCCTGCTCTGCAGTCAGGCCCCGGGGTTGCTGCACTGGGGCTTGGCAAACTTGCCAGCTCTTCATTGTTAAGCTCTTGAGTATTTCTGCTGCTTTCACCAGTGTCAGAGCCGGCGCTGCTCTGGGTCCCGGCTGCTCCTCGCCGAAGCCTCTGAATTTCTCAGGGAGGGCGAGAGCCTCGTCCCAAGTGCAGGAGGCAGCCGTGCAGCCTGGCTGCGATGTGGGGGAGATGTACCACTGCTTGGCTGCCCCCCGGAAAGGCGCCCGCGTTTCTGAGCTGCGGGCTGGGCCCCGTTTGCTGCAGGATCTGGGGCTACTCAGCGAGGGGTCCCCGTGACCCTTCCATCCCTAGATACGGCTCCAGCGTCGCTCGCACATGGTGACTTGGGCTGAATTTGAGGCTCAGGCACTTGGCACTCGGAGGGGGGATGGTTCTTGGGACGTGCCCCTGGCAGCACTGGCACAGGGGGCTGGGGCGGTTTCCCCTGCTCGTTCAGAGCACGCCGGAGAGTCCCGGCAGTGCCAGTCTGTCTCCTCCCGCAGCCCAGGGCTCTGGCATGGGACCCGCAGAACGGCAGATGCCCCCGAGCTGCCAGAGCCCCTGGCTGGAGTCCATCTGGGAACGGCCCCAGGCTGAACTGAGGAGCCGGATTTGTGCCCTGCCTCCACTGGAGAGAAGCTAGTCTCCCCCCTGCGATGGGATCTGCTCCTGGCCGCAGCTGGGCCTGGGGAGGGGGGCCCCCGCCAGGCTCGGTGCTGCCCCAAGGGTCCCAGCATTGCTCCCCCAGGGAACGCCCCCAGGGTTACACAGCTGGGGAGGAAACCCCCGTCTCCCAGTCCGGTGCCTTCAACCTCCCTGTGCTTTCCCAAGCTCTGCGGCAGGCCTGTGCGCCAGCGGCCGAGGCCAGTTCGAAATGTGCAGAACTCAGCTGGCGGCTTCAGCGTCCGGGGAGCAGCGCGTCCCCCCTGTGCCTGGGCTGTAGCGCCGGGCCGAGGGCGCGCGGGGCCGCCGGGCAGCGCCGGGCCGAGGGCGCGCGGGGCCGCCGGGCAGCGCCGGGCCGAGGGCGCGCGGGGCTGCCGTTGGGCCGAGGGTGTGCAGAGCTGCCGGCTGCTGCCAGGGTGGAGAAGCATTTGCAGATGCTGTCAAAGCGCTTCATTACTCGGCCTGTGTATTTCATGCTGCGTGTCAGGGAGCCAGGTGGGACCTTGGCAAAGCTTTAATTTAAAACCCACGTGGCCACCTGGGTTGCCTGTCTGTGACCAGGTCACCCCCCCCCGCCGGGCGCGGTGCTCTGGGCGATTCCCCCCCCCCCCCTCCGGACATGGTGCTTTGGGCAGGTGCCGCCCCCCCCCCCCCCCGGGGCATGGTGCTTTGGCTGTTTCTCGCTGAGCCTTAATGCCCGTTTGGCCTTTCGCTTGCTGCGTGTCGCTGGAATTTCCTGGTGATTCACCTGGCTCCGGTGCTGGGCTGCCGAGACCTCCCCTCCCACCAGCACTACGGGCTTTGCTGCCCACCCAGTGCCCTTCTGTGCCTCACCAAGGGGTGAGGGCTCCCCCCAGCTGGCAGGGGCTGTGCCAGGGCACAGTTCCCATGGGGAGCGTCTACTCTGCCCTGGTCTGCGGCCCGGCCCGGCCCGGCTGCCACCCAGCTTTGAGGGTGGACAAGCAGCCAGCGGGGCAGGAGCTTTCTCCCCTGGGGGGGTGGGAGGCTTTACTTCCGTGGCGTGTGTGTGAGTTCTGCCGTGGGGCTGGGGCGTGCCAGGAGCCGTCAGCGGCCCCCTCGGGGCGGGGCAGAGCAGGGTGGCGTCCGGACACCCCCGCGGCGGAGTTGCACCCGCTGAGGTGCGTTACGTAGACTGACACGTCCCCGTGGGTCTCCCCGACAGCGATGGGGGATGAACGTCTCCAGAGCTGGATTTGGCCCACGCGCGGCCCGGCTGCCGGCGGTGACACTCGAGTCGCTCTGTAAGATAAGGTCTGTGAGTTCGGGATATTCTGCTTTGCCTAGGACCGGGCAGGTGATGTTCCTGGAGTGTTTTGGTTCTGTAAATCTGTCCACGCTGCGCTCACTGCGCCCTTGGATTTGTACGGTACAAGCAATAAAATGTGTTTTGGAGCTTTGGGTCCCACATGTTGTATCCCTCCCCTCGCCCCCCCCCAATCCCGGCGCTGGGGTTCGCCCCCAGGAACTGCCCCGGATCCTGTCGGGCACGTCTGGCCTGCTGCGGCGGAGAGAGCCCCCAGAGACCCGCAAGGCTGGGGTGAGAACCTGGCCCCTGCCCAGCGTCTGCCCACCCGCACCCTGCAGGGCCGGGCAGTGGCCTCCTTTCCCAAGCCGGCACCTGCTCGCAGTGTTTCACTAGGAAATCCAGGCTCCAGGGCCCAGTTCTGAGGGGTGCTGAGCCCCAGCTAACCGGGCCTGGCTCCCCCTGTTCCCTCGGGGAGCCCCCCAGGTCTGCAGGGACCTGGCCTGGGGGCAGCCAGGACCACGTGCACCCCCACAGGCCTGTGCCCGCTCAGCCACTCGCCAGCTCCGAAGGGAGCCCAGTAGCTGGGGCGCGTGGGGTGGGGCTGGCTCTGGGTGGGGGGGCAGGAGCTGCTCCCCAAGCAACACACGTTCCTGTGAGCCTCTCCTGGCCCTGGGGGGCCAGCGCTGCCCAGCCCCGGCCCAGAGCGGGGCCCCCTCGCGCCGGGCCCTGCTCGGACACAGTGAGAGACGCTCTGGGTCCCTCGGAGGATCCTTCCCCCCATATTACCGAGGGGGAGCTGAGGCCGAGAGAGGCAGGGACCTGCCTCGCATTGTCTGGGGAGATTGTGTCTGTTCCCAGCCCCTTCGCCCAGCGGGACCCGATCCCCTTCACAAGCCAAATACGCGCGACACAAGGTCGCTGCCTCGAGGAATGCGGCTGGGTCTGGCGTGAGCCCTGGGGCAGGGACCTGTTGTGCTGCGCTGAGATGCAGCCCCCTCTGGGGTGAAACACTGCAACCGTTCAACAGCAGCATCGAACGGCTGCAAGGAAGGATCCTGCATCCAGCTGAAGCTGCAGGGGAGATTTAGGGAGGCCGAAGGGGATTATTACCCAGGTTGGATTTTCACTTGGATATCGGGTTTAAACGCTTTCCCCCCCCCCCCCCACACACACACCTTTTGCAAAACAGGCCATGGGATTGGGGGGAGAAGCAGAGGGAGTTTTGCAGCCCCCACTCCTCACCCCCCCTTGCCCTCAGTTCTCCCCTGAGGCCCCATACGCCCGGCAGGCGCGTCCCCGTGTCCCCCGAGGTCGCCCAGCCACGCTGCACCGGGGCACCAGCCTGCTGCAATCGCATCACACTCGACAGGGGCCTCAGCCCGGCTCCCCCGGCGCAGGCGCCTGCGTTCTGCGTTTTAGCCTGGAATAATCCTGCCTGAGGAGGGGTCCGAGCCCCCGGCCGTGTGAGTGCACAGGCACCGCCAAGCAGGGAGCTGCACGAGGCAGTTCACTACGTGCACTAGAGCCAGGGGGCCAGGCAGCAAGTGTGAAACATTGGGACGGGGTGGGGGCAATAGGAGCCTAGATAAGAAAAAGTTTCAGAGCAGCAGCCGCCGCGTTAGTCGGTATCCGCAGAAAGAGCAGGAGCCTGGCGGCACCTCGGAGACCAGCACATGGCTCTGAGCATGAGCTTTCGGGGGCTCCAGCCCACTTCACGGGCCGCGCGGGATGGACCAGCTCGTGAGGAGATGGACACACAGAGAGCATGAAAAGGGGGAGTTGTGTTACCAACTCTGAGCGCTAAGACAACTCCAGCTCCCCCCTTTTCATGCTCCCTGTGTGTCTTTATCTCCTCACGAGCTGGTCCATCCCGCGCCGCCCGTGAAGTGGGCTGGAGCCCACGAAAGCTCATGCTCAGAGCCATGTGTTGGTCTCCGAGGTGCCACAAGGCTCCTGCTCTTTTTATAAGAAAAAGCTACAACTAGTGGGACTGTCCCGAGAAAATCAGGACATCTGGTCACCCTAGCTGGAGCAGCTGCTAGAAACCCCGACCGAGATCAGGGCCCCGTCACACCGGGCGCTGCCCAGACCCCGGCCGAGATCAGGGCCCCGTCGCGCCGGGCGCTGCCCAGACCCCGGCCGAGATCAGGGCCCCGTCGCGCCGGGCGCTGCCCAGACCCCGGCCGAGATCAGGGCCCCGTCGGGCCGGGCGCTGCCCAGACCCCGGCCGAGATCAGGGCCCCGTCGCGCCGGGCGTTGCCCAGACCCCGGCCGAGATCAGGGCCCCGTCGCGCCGGGCGCTGCCCAGACCCCGGCCGAGATCAGGGCCCCGTCGCGCCGGGCGCTGCCCAGACCCCGGCCGAGATCAGGGCCCCGTCGGGCCGGGCGCTGCCCAGACCCCGGCCGAGATCAGGGCCCCGTCGCGCCGGACGCTGCCCAGACCCCGAGCATGAGACAGGCCCTGGCCCTGCAATGTCAGTCTAAAGAGACAAATGGAGGATCATTATCCCCATTTTACAGCTAGGGAAACTGAGGCCCAGGGGTGGTGGAGAGGGACCCAAGGCCACCCAGGGAGTTTGTGGCAGGGGTGGGAACAGAGTCCAACTCCCCTGAGTCTCAGCACAGGCCCTGCTGCCCTCCTTGCTCTGGCTGCAGACGTCTGGCACCTGCTGCCCGGGGGCTGCTTCCCCGTCACAGACTCCCAGTCGTGCCCACGCTTGGCCCCATGTGGTCCCTGGGGGAACCTGTCATGGCGCGTGGGGGAGTCAGGCCCCGCCCCCCTTCCTGCGCGTGACGGCGCGTGGGGGAGTCAGGGCCCGCCCCCCCTTCCTGAGCGTGACGGCGCGTGGGGGAGTCAGGCCCCGCCCCCCCTTCCTGAGCGTGACGGCGCGTGGGGGAGTCAGGGCCCCGCCCCCCCTTCCTGCGCGTGACGGCGCGTGGAGGAGTCAGGCCCCGCCCCCCTTCCTGCGCGTGACGGCGCGTGGGGGAGTCAGGCCCCGCCCCCCTTCCTGCGCGTGACGGCGCGTGGGGGAGTCAGGCCCCGCCCCCCCTTCCTGCGCGTGACGGCGCGTGGGGGAGTCAGGCCCCGCCCCCCCTTCCTGCGCGTGACGGCGCGTGGGGGAGTCAGGGCCCCGCCCCCCCCCCCCCCCCCTCGCCTGGGATTCCCCGGGACTCTCCACCGCCAGTGACACAGGCCCAGTCCCAAGCCGGGCTCGTGGGTACAACCAGGCCCCTCAGTCGAGTCCTTCCGGGGGGGCAGGGAGCTTAGACCCCGGCCTGGGGCTCCCTGCGCTGCCCCCCCCCCCGGCCTGGGGCTCCCTGCGCTGCCCCCCCCCCCGGCCTGGGGCTCCCTGCGCTGCCCCCCCCCCTCCCTGCGCTGCCCCCCCCCCCGGCCTGGGGCTCCCTGCGCTGCCCCCCCCCCTGGCCTGGGGCTCCGCGCGCGGCCCCCCCCCGGCCTGGGGCCCCCTGCGCGGCCCCCCCCCCCCCCTGCGCGGCCCCCCCCCGGCCTGGGGCTCCCTGCGCTGCCCCCCCCCCCGGCCTGGGGCTCCCTGCGCTGCCCCCCCCCGGCCTGGGGCTCCCTGCGCTGCCCCCCCCCCGGCCGGGGGCTCCCTGCGCGGCCCCCCCCCGGCCTGGGGCCCCCGGCGCGGCCCCCCCCGGCCTGGGGTTCCCTGCGCTGCCCCCCCCGGCCTGGGGTTCCCTGCGCTGCCCCCCCCCGGCCTGGGGCTCCCTGCGCTGCCCCCCCAGCCCCAGCCTGAAACCAACCCCCCCCCCAGCGCCTCCTGCGGGTCCCCGGCAGCAGGTGTCACTTCTCCCCTCCCCCGGTCGGGTTACAGCTCAGGGATGTTCCCTCCAGGGAAGTGCCCCCCCCCAGTGTAACCCCCCTGCGTCATTCCCAGGGCAAATCCGCCTGCTCCCTGCTCCGTCACAGAGCCCCCGTCAGTGCCACAGCCCTGTTCCCGGGGGGCCGCTCGCTCCCGGGGTCCGGCCCCTCCACCTCCCGGAGCCTCAGCGCGTCTGTCTCTGCCATGGGCCCCTCAGGGAGTCCCCTCGCTCTGGGCCCCCGGGGCCTCCTCACCCCCGAAGGGGACGATCCCCCCCCGCGCCCTGCTCTCTAGCCCGGAGCGACTCTCCCCCAGCGTAACACAGGAGGTTTATTGAGGGTTGAACCCAGCACAGGAAACTCTCAGGCCTCAGGCCTGGCTCCCTCAGCCCAGCACGTCCCAGTCCCCCTGCAGCCAGGGGGGCTCTGCCTGCTCCCCCCCTCCAGCCCCGAGCCCCCCTGCTTCCCAGCTGGGCCTCCGATACCCCCGGCCCCAGGCCCCTTCGTCCATTGGCTTCTCTCCAGGGACACAGGGTCGCCTGGGCCCCCTCTCCCCTCTTCTGTCCTCTGGCTGGAGCCGGCTGGTCAGGTCGTGGGGTCCTCTCCCCGCAGCCCATTGTCCTCCCACTGGCCAGAACCGGCTGCGACTCCTGAGCTGGGCCACCCGGTCACCAGTCACTGGGGTCTCCGTTCTCCAGGCCATTGGCTGGGGTCCCGAGTTCCCTCTCCAGTCCTGTGTCCCAACAAACTCCCCCTCCCCTCCCCTCGTTAAACCAGTAACACCCGGGGACACTGAGTCCCCCCCCCTGTGCCTGCAACCCCCTGGGAAAACAAGGAAACCCCCCACTTCATCTCACCCACAAATACTGTTTTCAAGAATTTCTGCCCCTCACTCCCGACCCGCAGCCCCTGCTAGCCCGGCCCTGCTCTGCCAGTGCCCCTCACTCCCGACCCGCAGCCCCTGCTAGCCCGGCCCTGCTCTGCCAGTGCCCCTCACTCCCGACCCGCAGCCCCTGCTAGCCCGGCCCTGCTCTGCCAGTGCCCCTCACTCCCGACCCGCAGCCCCTGCTAGCCCGGCCCTGCTCTGCCAGTGCCCCTCACTCCCGACCCGCAGCCCCTGCTAGCCCGGCCCTGCTCTGCCAGTGCCCCTCACTCCCGACCCGCAGCCCCTGCTAGCCCGGCCCTGCTCTGCCAGTGCCCCTCACTCCCGACCCGCAGCCCCTGCTAGCCCAGTCCTGCCGGTGCCCCTCACTCCCGACCCGCAGCCCCTGCCAGCCCGGCCCTGCTCTGCCAGTGCCCCTCGCTCCCGACCCGCAGCCCCTGCTAGCCCGGCCCTGCTCTGCCAGTGCCCCTCGCTCCCGACCCGCAGCCCCTGCTAGCCCGGCCCTGCTCTGCCGGTGCCCCTCACTCCCGACCCGCAGCCCTTGCTAGCCCGGCCCTGCTCTGCCAGTGCCCCTCGCTCCCGACCCGCAGCCCCTGCCAGCCCGGCCCTGCTCTGCCAGTGCCCCTCGCTCCCGACCCGCAGCCCTTGCTAGCCCGACCCTGCTCTGCCGGTGCCCCTCACTCCCGACCCGCAGCCCCTGCTAGCCCGGCCCTGCTCTGCCGGTGCCCCTCACTCCCGACCCGCAGCCCCTGCTAGCCCGGCCCTGCTCTGCCGGTGCCCCTCACTCCCGACCCGCAGCCCCTGCTAGCCCGGCCCTGCTCTGCCAGTGCCCCTCACTCCCGACCCGCAGCCCCTGCTAGCCCGGCCCTGCTCTGCCAGTGCCCCTCGCTCCCGACCCGCAGCCCCTGCTAGCCCGGCCCTGCTCTGCCGGTGCCCCTCACTCCCGACCCGCAGCCCCTCATTTTATTCATGGCTCTGCCCTTGTTCAGGCTGGAACCGCCGGGTGCTTTGATGACTCCGCAAAGGGGAGAAACGTGCCCCACTCCCCCGGCTCGACTGTGCTGGGCCAGGCCCGGGGCTTTTCCCGGGACCTCGCGCGCCCCAGGGCTCGATGAACATTCTCAGCCCCTGGGAACGGATCCTCCCCCCCGCCGCCCCTCCGCCTCCCTTCATCCGCCTGGGGGGGGGGGAGCTCGGAGGGGCCCAGCCTGGCTCAATCCGGCCTGAGCCAATGGCTGGGCGCTGAGCTGGGCGGAGCTGCACCAATAGCGCACGGGGCCCCCAGCTGGCCCCTAACGAAGCGTTAATTAGCAGCCGCAGCTGGTGCCTGTCCCGGTCCCGGGGCCTCTCGCCGGCAGGATGATGTGCGCTGCGCTGGGCCCGGCCCCCCAGTACCACGAGCTGAGAGCCTGGGCCCCCCAGCAGAGACCGGTACCAGCCTGGGCCTGGGGGCTGCTAAAGGCCCCTGGGAGATTCCCCCCCCTGTGGGGCCAGGTGGGGGAGGGGGGCTCCCTGCCCACCCCCACCCCCAGTGAACCAGGCTGGGCTCTGGCCCCAGCCCCACAGGAAGCAAGTCCCCCCCCCCCCCTTGCCCAGGCCAGGTTCTCTGGGTCCTGAGCCCTTGCTGGGGTGGGGGCATCCTGTGCCCATAACAAGCTCCCCCCCCCCAAGGCTGGGGCTGGAACCCAGGAGTCCTGGGGCTGCCCTGTGGGGGGCTGATGCCTGTGGGGGGCTCCCTTCTGGGGGACAGGGCCCAGGTTGGGGTTCCCCAGCCCCAGGAGGCAGCTCAGGCTGGGGCCAGCGACCTCCAGGCCAAACTCGGTCTCGCGGGCCCCATGGTGCTCCTCTGGGGAGTGTTGTGGGGTCCAGGAATCCCCCCTGCCCCCATGATGGGGTCACGCCCCTGACCCCCAGGTCTCTCAGCAGCTGCAGGCAGAAGAGAAACGGGAGCTGCTGAAAAGCAAGAACAAGGGCCCTGGCGGGGACAAGGGGGCCAGGACGGTGAGTTTGGAGCCCTGGGGTGGGGTGGGGCGGGGCGGGGCGGGGGGGCACATTCGCTGTCTGTGCAGCACCCGCCACCCACCGCCCCGGGGGCTGCAGCCTCGAGAGCAGCCGGATGGGCCCTGAGGCGACCGAGCGCGGCTCCCAGCTCTGCTACTGCTGCCCCGGACCTGCCCCACATCTGTGCCTCGGTTTCCCCACCTGTCCATGGGGAGAAGGAGCCTTCCTCTGCCTGTGCAGCCTGGGAGCTCTGGGGCAGGGCCCTGATCTCGGTCGGGGTCTGGGCAGCGCCTGGCACGATGGGAGGGGTGGGCGCTACCGTAACGCACCTAATAGACAGGCATTCTCCAAGCTCGGACCGTGCAGGGACGGGTCACAGTGGCTTGGAGGGGTCCCCCATGGGGGGCACAGCCCAGCCTTGGGGGCAGCAGGGGCTGGGGGCAGGTGTCTCTGGCCACTTGCTGCACTCCCGGGGGGCAGATGTCGAGGCCTGGGCCGCTCTTGGGCGGCGAATCCCGGCAGTGTCTCGGGGTGTCGGCCAGGACGCCGGGGTCCTTCTCCCAAATGCCCCCGGGGCTGAGGGGCCTGGCTTTGTGTGGGGCTGCCAGGCTCCGGGGGGCTCAGGGTCCCAGACCCGTCATCCTAGGGTGGCTGGTTTCCCCCCATGGCAGCCGGGCACTGATGGTCACAGGGGTGTTCTCAGCTGCCCGCCCAGGCCTGGGGGGCCCCTGCGGCACTGCCCCGGTGGGCTGTTTGGGGGTGCGGGGCTGGTGGCGGCTCCCGCCCACCCCCCTCTCTCTTGCAGAAGAAGCCGCAGGGCAGCCGGGTCCGAGAGGCGGCGCCAGAGAAAGCAGCAGCTGTTTGCCCCGGGATCCCGGCGACCCCCGTCCTGCAGAGAGGTAGGGGCCTGGCCGGAGGGGTTGGGCCGTGGGGTGGGAGGCTGGGGGCCCAGGGTGCAACCATCCCAGCACCCCTCGCCCCCAGCCGCAGGAGCTGCACACCAGGCAGCCCACAATGCGCCTGCCTCTGGGGTGGGGCGGCCGTTGGGGAGCCCCCAGCACTGGGATCAAGGGGCCAGGACCCCTGAGGGAAGGTGCCTAGGGGCTGAGGAGCCACGAGTGAAAAGTTCGTTAGCCCCCTGCCCGGTTCTGGCCGTGGCTGGTGACCCGTCTCTCCCCGCGGGGGGGCTGGGGGGAGCGTGGCTGGTGACCCGTCTCTCCCCGCGGGGGGGCTGGGGGGAGCGTGGCTGGTGACCCGTCTCTCCCCGCGGGGGGGGGGGCAGGGGGGAGCGTGGCTGGTGACCCGTCTCTCCCCGCGGGGGGCCTGGGGGGAGCGTGGCTGGTGACCCGTCTCTCCCCGCGGGGGGGGGGCAGGGGCTGGGGGGAGCGTGGCTGGTGACCCGTCTCTCCCTGTGGGGGGGCTGGGGGGAGCGTGGCTGGTGACCCGTCTCTCCCCCCGGGGGGGCTGGGGGGAGCGTGGCTGGTGACCCGTCTCTCCCCGGGGGGGCGCTGGGGGGAGCGTGGCTGGTGACCCGTCTCTCCCCGCGGGGGGGCGCTGGGGGGAGCGTGGCTGGTGACCCGTCTCTCCCTGTGGGGGGGCTGGGGGGAGCGTGGCTGGTGACCCGTCTCTCCCCGCGGGGGGGCGCTGGGGGGAGCGTGGCTGGTGACCCGTCTCTCCCCGCGGGGGGGCGCTGGGGGGAGCGTGGCTGGTGACCCGTCTCTCCCCGCAGGGGGGCCGCCCGGGGGGCCCCAGGCGCTGCTCTGCCTGCCCGAGGCGCTGGCCGAGGAGCTGAGCCAGGCGCTGGTCGCTCTGGGGATGGCCCTGGAGCAGGACTACGCCTGGGACATCTTCACCAGCATGATGGTGCGTGCGGGGGGGCTTTGCGGGGCCAGTGGGGTGGGGTTAAAGGTCACATGATGGTGGCTCCCCGGCTGCCCCATGGCTGATGTCCCGGGGGGGGGGGAGCAGCTTTCTGGGGGGTTGGACGGGTCAGCACCAGCCCCCCCCACGACTACCCCCATGATGAAAAATGGGGATCCCCCCAGGAGCAACCCCAAGGCCCGAGCTGACTCCTGGGTTCTGTCCCGGCTCTGGGAGGGGAGTGGGGCCTAGTGGTTAGAGCAGGGGGGCTGGGAGCCAGGACGCCTGGGTTCTCTCCCAGCTCTGGGAGGGGAGTGGGGCCTAGTGGTTAGAGCAGGGGGGCTGGGAGCCAGGACGCCTGGGTTCTCTCCCTGGCTCTGGGAGGGGAGTGGGGGGCTAGTGGTTAGAGCAGGGGGGCTGGGAGTCAGGACGCCTGGGTTCTCTCCCAGCTCTGGGAGGGGAGTGGGGTCTAGTGGTTAGAGGGGGGGGGGACTGGGAGTCAGGACGCCTGGGTTCTCTCCCAGCTCTGGGAGAGGAGTGGGGCCTAGTGGTTAGAGCAGGGGGGGCTGGGAGCCAGGACGCCTGGGTTCTCCCCCAGCTCTGGGAGGGGAGTGGGGTCTAGTGGTTAGAGCAGGGGGGACCGGGAGTCAGGACGCCTGGGTTCTCTCCCCGGTCTGGCCCAGCTCCGTGGCGTGTCCCTTCTGGGCCGGGGCTCGGCCGCTGCCCCGTCCCCACGTGTGGCTCCCGTCCCCAGAGGAAACAATCCAGCTACGTCTTCCGGAGCTGGGAGGTGCCGCGCGCCCTGACGGCCGAGATGCGGGCGCTGATCGTCGACTGGCTCGTGCAGGTGCACGTAGGTATCGGTGAGACCCCTCCCCCGCGCCTGGCACCGTGGCGTGCCTCAGTTTCCCCCAGTTGCCCTGGTGACGGTTGCCCCGCTGCCCTGGTCCCCCAGGAGTACCTGGGCCTGGCGGACGAGACGCTCTACCTGGCTGTGTACCTGATGAACGCCTACATGAAGGTGGCGCGAGTGCGGGTTCCGGCCCTGCAGCTGCTGGGCGTCACCTGCCTCTTCCTGGCCTGCAAAGTGGAGGAGTGCACCGTCCCCGAGGTGAGGCAGGGCGCCCGGACGCCTGGGTTCCTCCCCGGCTTGCGGGGGGGAGTGGGGGCTAGTGGTTAGAGCAGGGGGGGCGGGAGGGGAGAGTTGGGGGGCCGGGGGGTGACAGTCGGGGGGGCGTCGTCGGGGGGACGGGAGGGGAGAGTCGGGGGTGGCGTTGGGGGGGGTTGGGGGTGACAGTCGGGGGCGGCGGCGGGGGGGTGGTGTCGGGGGGCCGGGGCTGACGCGCAGCCCCTCCCCCCAGCCGGCCGCGCTGTGTTTCATGGCCGAGGACTCGTTCGGCCGCCGGGAGCTGCTGCGCATGGAGCGCAAGGTGCTGTCCCGCCTCAACTTCCAGCTGGGCTACACCAACCCCCTGCACCTGCTGCGGCTGCTGGGCGCCCTGGGCCGCTGGGCCCCGCAGGTGAGTGCGGGGCCGGGCCCTCGCCGCAGGCCCAGGCTCCTGGGTTCTGCCCCCGGCCCTGGGGGGAGAGTGGGGCCTAGTGGTTAGAGCGGGGGGGGCCGGGAGCCAGGACTCCTGGGTTCTCCCCCAGCCCTGGGAGGGGAGTGGGGTCTAGTGGTTACAGTGGGGGGGGGTGGGAGCCAGGACTCCTGGGTTCTCCTCCAGCCCGGGGAGGGGAGTGGGGTCTAGTGGTTAGAGCGGGGGGGGGGCTGGGAGCCAGGACTCCTGGGTTCTCCTCCAGCCCTGGGAGGGGAGTGGGGGGCTAGTGGTTAGAGCGGGGGGGGGTGGGAGCCAGGACTCCTGGCTTCTGTCCCCGGCTCTGAGGGGAGGATGGGGTCTAGTGGTTAGAGCGGGGGGGGACCGGGAGCCAGGACTCCTGGGTTCTCCCCCAGCTCTGGGGGGGGGAGTGGGGTCTAGTGGTTAGAGTGGGGGATCCAGGAGCCAGGGCTCCTGGGTTCACTCCCCAGCGCTGGGAGGGGGAGTGGGGTCTAGGGGTGGGTGATGGGTGCTGGGTTTCCTGGCAGTGGGAGGGGGGGTCTGTGAATCGGTCTGACCCGTGGCCCCCCCCCAGGTCCATCACCTGGCCATGTACTTCCTGGAGCTGTGTCTGATGGAGGCGGACTGTGCGGCGTTCGAGCCGGCCCAGCTGGCCGCGGCTGCCCTGGGCCTGGCGCAGCGGGTGCAGCAGGAGGCGGGTGCTGGGGGCTCGGGCGCTGGGCCGGAGGGCTCCACGCAGCTCTGCCTGTACAGGTGGGTGAGACGGGTGCAGGCGGCACTGCTGTCCAGGGGTCTCGCTCTGGCGGGCTGGGGCCCGGGTGAGCCACAGAGCCACAGCCCCCACACCGGGCAGTGGGGTGGGGGGGTCCCCGTGCCAGGCAGTGGGGAGTACAGGGGTCACCGAGTGGTGGTGCGGGGTGCCCGTGCCAGGCAGTGGGGAGTACGGGGGTCACCGAGTGGTGGTGGGGGGTGCCCGTGCCAGGCATTGGGGAGTATGGGGGTCACCCGGTAGTGGGGGGAGGGGGTCCCCGTGCCGGTGACGCCCTGCCCCCGCTCTCGTTGCAGTGAAGAGGCGCTAGGCGCTGTACATCGCCCCATGGCCAGGGCCGCGCTCCGGGCCGGCGGCTCCACCCTCCAGGCTGTTTTCCTAAAATACTCGCGGCCCCAGAAGCTGGGGGCCAGCACCAGTCCGGCCATCGCCGGCTCCGACTACCTCGCCCGCTGCCGGAGCCCAGCGCCCTGAGCCCGGCGGGGACCGGCCTGGGCATCTCCACGGCAGCCCTGCTGGGGGGGAGCTGTGTCCCCCCCCGGCTAGGGAAGGGGGCCGGGCAGCTGGGGGGCAGATGGACAGGGATGGGGAGAGGGGCGCAGGGGGATGAGGGTTTTCTCTAAGCCTGTTGCTGCCCCCTCGGCTCTGGGTGCAGAGGTCTGGGCCATGGGCCTGCAGCGGCCCTGAAGGGCTGGGATTGGGGGGGGCGCCCGGCCCCCCCGCACGGGCCTAAAAAGAAAAGCTGGTGTGATCAGAACCAGGCCGTGCACGTGTGTCCAATAAAGTGTTTTAATCACCCTGGAGCCGGCTGCTCGCGGGGTGACTGGGGGGGGGATGCCCTGGAGGGGCCCCCCAGCTCTAGCTGCTCAGCCCTTGGCCCAGGCCGCCAGCAGGGGGCAGGTTTCTGGTGGTTTCCCCAGGTGGGGGGACTCTGCCCCCCAGGGAATGGTTGGGTCATCGCTGGCGGGGCTCAGACCATGGTGGGGTCCGGCCTCAGGTCCTGGGGTGCCAGGTGCTGCAGGTCAGGAGTGAGGGGCACCGGCAGAGCTGGGGGGGAGCAGGGGGCTGCGGGTCAGGAGTGAGGGGCACCGGCAGAGCTGGGGGGGAGCAGGGGGCTGCGGGTCAGGAGGGAGGGGCACCGGCAGAGCTGGGGGGGAGCAGGGGGCTGCGGGTCAGGAGTGAGGGGCACCGGCAGAGCTGGGGGGGGAGCAGGGGGCTGCGGGTCAGGAGTGAGGGGCACCGGCAGAGCTGGGGGGGGGAGACCTCAGGGGGCTGCGGGTCAGGGGTGAGGGGCACTGGCAGAGCTGGGGGGGGGGAGTAGGGGGCTGTGGGTCAGGAGTGAGGGGCACCGGCAGAGCTGGGGGGGAGCAGGGGGCTGCGGGTCGGGAGTGAGGGGCACCGGCAGAGCTGGGGGGGAGCAGGGGGCTGCGGGTCGGGAGTGAGGGGCACCGGCAGAGCTGGGGGGAAGCAGGGTGGGGGCTGCGGGTCGGGAGTGAGGGGCACTGGCAGGGCTGGGGGGAGCCCAGGGCTGGGCTGGTGGTGAAGTGGGGGGGTGGATGCACATGCACACAGGGCCCCATTGTGCAAGGTGTCCTCCCCCCCCACACACGCTCTCTCTGCTGTCTGCCTCCCCCCCCCCCCCCAGCCCTGGTGGTGCTTTGGGGGAGCCCAGAGAGGCTGCAGCCTGTGACTCAGGTGTCCTGGGAACAATTCCTGGTGGGGGAGGGTTTGCAAAGGGGGGGTCCCCAGATTAATTCCCTGATCACTCCCCCCCCCCCCAAAAGGGACTCCTGGCTTTTTAACACGGAGCCATCTCAGGTCAGTGCTGCTGTGATGCGGCGGGATATTCCCACAATGCACCGGGGGAAGCTTTCCCGGCGCTGCTGCTGCAGAGCCAGGCAGCGCGTCCTCCTCGCTGCTGCCCCACCCCCGCCCGAGTGGCGGCCGGCCAGGGCCCCCCAGCGCCCCCCTGGCTCGCTGCCCCTGAGCAGGGCCATGGCGGAGCAGGAGCGGGGCCAGGGCTGCCCGGGGGCTGGCGGGGGGCACCAGGCCCGCGCCCAGGGGGGCGCCACCGAGAGCGAGATCCAGAAGGCCGTGGAGTTCAAGGTGGACGGGAACCGCTGCTACAAGGAGAAGAAGTTCCGGGAGGCCATCGGGAAATACCACCGGGCCCTGCTGCAGCTCAAGGGGCTGCAGGGCCGGGCCGGGGCGGCCAGCCCGGAGCAGAGCCCGCTGGACCCGCCGCGCTGCCCACTCACCGAGGAGCAGCTGCGGCTGGTGGAGAGCACCGAGGTGGAGTGTTACGACAGCTTGACGGGTAGGTGCCGGCCAAGGGGCTGGGGGGGGACACAGTGGAGACACCATCCGGGGGGGGGACACCCCCCCCACTGCCAGGCAGACATGGGGCCGGATTCGGATCCCAGCTCTGTCCCCCCGCTGAGGTCACTCCGGAGTCACTCCTGCCTGCGATGGGTCAGGGCTGGTTCTGATCCTGCTCCCTCCCCCCCCCGCCAGCTGAGGTCACTCCGGAGTCACTCCTGCCTGTGATGGGGCTGGGGTGTTACTGGGGGCTGGCGGGGGCCTGCTATCCCACTGGGGTCAGTCCGGAGGTGGCCCTGGAGCTGGGCTGAGGATTGGACCCATGTGACACAGGGGCTTGCCCCATGCACAGCTGTTTACACTGTTGCTCTGTGCAGTCTGGCACTTCGCACGAGGGTTTCACTCGTGCTTTGCACCAGAAAACACTGGTGGGAGCAGCCAGGCTTCTAGCGTCTCTCCACTGGCGTGTGGGGCGCCCCCTGCGGTGCCTTGCCAGCTGCCGGGGGGTCCAGGCCACAGGTTCTGCTGCCCCCCACAACGTGTGCAGCCCCGTGGGACAGGCCAAGGGCAGCCCAGGGCCCAGCAGGGGGATGGGAGACCCGGGGTCCCACAGTTTGCAGCTCCTGAGGCCCCGGCCACGTGCACCCGCCTATCCCGGAGCTGGGCCACAGGGGGGAGCCCCCGGTTCGGCCCAGGGACCCGTCTCCTTCCATGGCCGGGGGAGCTGCCTCCTCCAGCCCCCATGCAGGGGGCTGAGGTGCCACGAGCTCCAGAGAGCAGGGCCCTGTGCCCCTGCTGGGACCCATGGGCTGGGGGGGCGGGCAGCTGCCTGGGAAACTTTGTTTTGTTTTCAAACTCCTTTAAATAGAGATATTTTAATTGACACATCCTGTGGGCGAGCCCCTCACCTGGGACACTAGGGGCTGCGGGTTGGGAGTGAGGGGCACCAGCAGAGCTGGGGGGGGCAGGGCTGGGCTAGCAGGGGCTGCGGGTCAGGAGTGAGGGGCTCCGGCAGGCCTGTGGGGGCAGGGTTGGGCTAGCAGGGGCTGTGGGTTGGGAGTGAGGGGCACCGGCAGGCCTGTGGGGGCAGGGCTGGGCTAGCAGGGGCTGCGGGTCGGGAGTGAGGGGCACCGGCGGAGCTGGGCTAGCAGGGGCTGCGGGTCGGGAGTGAGGGGCTCTGGCAGGCCTGTGGGGGCAGGGCTGGGCTAGCAGGGGCTGCGGGTCGGGAGTGAGGGGCACCGGCGGAGCTGGGCTAGCAGGGGCTGCGGGTCGGGAGTGAGGGGCTCCGGCAGGCCTGTGGGGGCAGGGCTGGGCTAGCAGGGGCTGCGGGTCAGGAGTGAGGGGCACCGGCGGAGCTGGGCTGGCAGGGGCTGCGGGTCGGGAGTGAGGGGCACCGGCAGAGCTGGGGGGAGCAGGGCTGGGCTGGCAGGGGCTGCGGGTCGGGAGTGAGGGGCACCGGCAGAGCTGGGGGGAGCAGGGGCTGCGGGTCGGGAGTGAGGGGCACCGGCAGGCCTGTGGGGGCAGGGCTGGGCTAGCAGGGGCTGCGGGTCGGGAGTGAGGGGCACCGGCAGAGCTGGGGGGAGCAGGGGCTGCGGGTCGGGAGTGAGGGGCTCCGGCGGAGCTGTGGGGGGAGCCCAGGGCGGGGGAAGAAGGGGGCTGCAGGTTGGGGGTTAAGGGCTGGTCTTGGCCTAGGTCTGGGCAGCGCCTGGCACGTGCTGCGGGGATGGACGCTGAAGGCTGAAGGCAGCACATCTTTCTGCCCACATGGGGGGCCGAGCTGTGGGGCCAAGGGGGGGATCTCAAGGCGCAGCGCCGGCCCCTTTAACTCTCTGCCCTCCTGGGTGTGGGGGGGGGAGTGAGCCCAGGGCCGGCGGAGTCGGCGAACGGAGCCCGGCTCTCCTGGGTCCCGGCCGCGCGGCGGGCGAGTGGGGGGCCGCGCGCCCCAGCCCCACTGACGGCCTCTGCCCCCAGCCTGCCTGCTGCAGTCGGAGCTGGTGAATTACGAGCGGGTGCGCGAATACTGCCTGAAAGTGCTGGAGAAACAGCGCAGCAACTTCAAAGCCACGTACCGGGCGGGCATCGCCTGCTACCACCTCGGGGACTACGCCCGCGCCCTCCTCTACCTGCAGGAGGCCAAGAGCCGGGAGCCCGCAGGTGAGAGCGTGAGGGGCCAGGGCAAGGGCCGTGCATGGCCTATGTCCTGCTTCGGCACTAGGGGGTGCTGTGGGGCAGGGGCGGGGGCATCATAGGGCGTTGTGGGGCGGCAGGAGTTCAGCAGGGGGCGCTGTGGGGCAGGGCGGGGGCGGCAGGGGGTGCTGTGGGGTGAGGGCTCGGCAGGGGGCGCTGTGGGGCAGGGGGCGGGGCAGCAGGGGGTGCTGTGGGGCAGGGGCTCGGCAGGGGGCGCTGGGGGGTAGGGGGGCAGGGGGCTCGGGGCCAGTTTCACCCTCTCCCCTCTCCGCAGACACCAACGTGCTGCGCTACATCCAGCTGACGGAGCTGAAGATGCTGCGGGGGGCCCAGCGGGCCGGCTACCAGGAGCTGATGGCGTAGGGCCCGGGCTCCCCCACACCGGGCCCCGCCCCCCCCCCCCCCCCGGGCAGACGCTCTGTCCCCTGCTCTCTCCTTTCAGCCTGTTTCCTTCCCCCTCCGCGGTGGCGGCTGGGGGGACCCTGGGGGGGTGAGTCCTCCATGCCCCGGCCCCCACGGACCTGCCCAGTTCTAGCCCCCACAATGGGGGGCAGGGGGGCTTCCTGACCCCGCTGCTGGAGTGACCCCCCCAGGCCCATGGCAGCAGCCTGCGGGCTGCTCCAGCCAGCGGCGGGGGGGGGCAGGTTCTCTCACCCCCCCAAGTCTGGTGCAGGGATAAATTGACCCCATAGCATCAGGCAAACTGTCCCCCGGGGTGTGGGGGTGTCTGTGGGATGGGGGGACACCCCCCAGAACACACAGGCAGCCTGCCTGGCCCCCAGCCCCACGGTGGAGTTCGGTGGGGTGGGACCCCCCTTCCCCCAGGGTTACCATGGCATCAGGAGGAGTGAGGGGAGGGGGGGCGTCTGCAGGTCCAGGGCCCCCACAGGGCCCAACTCCCCCTGCCCCGGTTAACCCCAAGGGGCCTGGGGCTCGGCATCCCCCCCAGACCTCCGGGTACCCATGGGGGTGGGGCTGGCACGGAGCCCCTCCTGTCACCCCCACATGCCCCCCAATGCAGGGGGCAGAACCCACAGAGCGGCTGTGTGCCCCCTGCCAGCTGCTGCCCCCCTCCATGGGGCTGAGGGCACCCCCCATTTCACAGCATGTCGTGGGGGCCCTGGGCTCGCTGCCCTCCATGCCAGGGCTGCAGCCTGCTCCCAACACGGGCTGCGGGGGATCCCAGGGCCCAGCCCGAGGGGGGGGCTACACCCCCACCCCCAGCTGGGCCCTGCAGGGGGGAGGCACTGAGGTGGGGCCTGTGGCTGGGGGAGCCTGGGCTCTGGCACCAGGGAGGCTGCTCTGATTTCTTGTGGACGGTTTCTTTACCTGTCCCCCAAGGTAGATGCTATAAAAACCATGTTGATTTTCTCCTGTCCATTTATTTCTGGCGCGGGGGGGGGGAAGCCTCCTGCAGCCAAAGGGCTGGGGCGGGGGCCACTGGGTTGGGGGCTGCCCGGCTGGTGCTGCGGGGGGGGGGGGGGATGAAGATGCCCCTGCCCAGGCCCACAGTGTCTCGGCTTTTCCTTAAAGTGTCGTGGGCCTTGGCCCCGGGGGCTGGTGGAGCCGGAAACCGGCCTGGGGTTTGCCTGAGTCTGCTGAGAGCCTGCTGGGCCAGGCAGGGGGGCTGCTCCCAGGGGGCAGGCGGAGCCGGAAACCAGCCTGGGGTTTGCCTGAGTCTGCTGAGAGCCTGCTCGGCCAGGCGGGGGGGGGCTGCTCCCAGGGGGCAGGCGGAGCCGCAAACCACCCTGGGGTTTGCCTGAGTCTGCTGAGAGCCTGCTGGGCCAGGCAGGGGGGGCTGTTCCCAGGGGGCAGGCGGAGCCGCAAACCGGCCTGGGGTTTGCCTGAGCCGGCCGGGCCGGGCGGGGTGGGGTGGGGGCGGCTCCCGGGGGCAGGGCGCGTGTGGGTCACACCTCCAGCCCGTGATTCCTTCGCCCAGCCCCGCGTGGGGGGGCGGCAGCCCTGGGGTGCTCCAGCCCAGCTGGGGGTGACCCCACCCCGGGGACGGGGGATTCGGCTCCCAGTCGTACCTGCGGGCAGCGAAAAGGCCGCAGGGCCCAGGGGCAGCAGGGCCAAGCCGGGCGTTGGACCCAGGAGTCCTGGCTCCTGGCCCCTCCCACCCCCCGGCTGCCCCACAGAAGGGAGGGGTCGGGCCCTGGGTATGGAGGGGGAGACGCTGCATTTCCCAGCAGGGCCCAGCCTGGGGCGAGACCTGGGGGGAGGGGAGCTATTCTGCCTCCGGCCAATCAGCAGCGATCTATGGTAACCATGGCAACACAGCTGTGATGGAATCTAAAGTGCCCCCCAGGTACAAGCCTCTGGGTGGGGAGTGGGGGCTACTGGTTAGAGCGGGGGGGGGCGGAGCCAGGTCTCCTGGGTTCTCTCCCTGGCGCTGGGAGGGGGGTGGGGACCAGTGGTTAAAGCGCGGGGGGCCGGGGGCTGGGCGCCCGGATGCCTGGGTTCTCTCCCTGGCTCTGGGAGGGGAGTGGGGTCTATTGGTTAGAGCGGGGGGGTCTGGGAACCCGGACACCTGGGTTCTCTGGGAGGTGAGTGGGAGCCAGGACTCACGGGCAGGGGGGCTGGCGAGGGCCCTGCCTGCCCCCTGGAGGCCCTGGGCAGTACTGCAGCAGGCGCAGAGGCTGGCAATTGTTGGGGTCGGGGGGCAGGACTTGGGGTGATCCCTCAGGAATCAGGATGCTGCAGCAAGCGCCCGGGGAGGGGGCTGCTCTCCTGGCCGATCCCACGGGGCCATGTGGCACGGGGGCTTTGGGGGCACGGCTGGGCTGGCCTGGCCTAGCGCCGGTGGCGTCAGGGTTTAGCCAGGCCCTGCGCTGTGCAGGATCAGGGCTGTGGCACGGGGGCTGGCGCAGGATGTGAGGGGCAGCGCTGGGCACTGAACCCAGGTGTCCTGCATCCCAGCCTGACCCCTGTGGGGGAAGGTCGTCAAACCCGGCCCAGGGTGCGGGACCGGCTTCGCCCTGGGCAGCAGCAGAAACCTGTGTGCGAACCAGCCTCTGAACACCACGGGCCATAACCCCTCCCCCCCCACGTCCCCGGACTCCTGGGTTCCAGTCCCAGCGCTGGGAGGAGCTGGGGGCCAGCAGGTACAGAAGGGGAGAATGGGACAGCTGGGTCCCTGTCTGAACAGTCCCCATGCCCCACCCCAGAGGTGGCTGCAGCTCAGTGCCCAGTGAGGGAGGGGCCTGTAAGCAGTTGGCGGGGGGCTCAGCTGCATGCACAGCTGGCGTGGAAATGCCACCTTAGTAACTGTGTTCATGGGGGACAAGCACCCCCTGCTGGCACAGAACGGTTCTTTGTTTTTTTTAACCTTTCTTTTTTTTTTTTACAAACACCACATGGAATTTAAATGGGGGGGGGGTCCTTAACCCCCATCAATAAATACACATGCTCCCCTCCCCCACAATTCCCTTCCCAACCCCGCTCCTCGGAGGCAGCAGCTTCTCCCACAGCAAAGCCTTTGGAGCCGTTGGTGGGTGCGGTGGGATCTCAGCCCGCTGAGGGTGGGACATGGGGTCAGCAGCAGGATGGGGGATGGTGGCGCAGGCGCACAGTAAAGAGGTTGGTCCATCCAAGAGGGCCTCCCCACAGGTAGGTCTGGTGCCCCACGCCGGCTGTGGGGGGGGTGTACATTCATGGGAGGTGCCCCATACTCTGGGGGGTCAATGGGACATGTCGGCATCCAGGCTGGCAGAGTGCGGTGCCCCCCCGCAGAGCGGCACCGTGCTGTCCTTGCTCTGCCCCTCCATGTCTATGTCCAGCAGCGTCTGGCGGGCGCTGGGGGGGTCCGGCCGCTCCCCCTGCGTCTCGCACCCGCTGCCCGGGGACGAGCGGTGAGTCCTTCCGAAGGAGACGAGTTTCCAGGGGTCAATGCGGGAGCGGGCGGGCGAGGGGCGGGGCCGGGGCGCGAACTCCAGGGTCTTGGGGCGCTCGACGGCCGGTTCCGTCTCGGGGGGCCTGCGCCGCGATGGGGGCGGGAAGAGCGCGGGGGGGTCCAGGGGCTCCTGGGAGCCTGTGGGGAGAGGGGAGGAAACCAGCTTAGATGGCCTGGGTGGCTGCAGCCCATAACTCCCCCAGGGCCCCCCACAAAGCTCCCCTGAACTATGGGCCCCCCCTCCAGCTCACAGCCCCAACTTCTCACACAGCTGCCACACACCCCCCCGCACCACCCCCCAGACACCCCCAGGCCCTCTCTGGGGAGCGGGGAGCCCCGACTCCTGGGGTCGAGCCCTGGCTCCGGCAGGGGGAGTGGAGCCTAGGGGGGTTCGGGGGGAGCATGAGAAATGAGGGTCCAGGGACCCCACAACAGCCCCAGCACCTGGGAGGTGGCAGGTGGGGTCTCCGACAGGCTGGTGAGGTGGGTGGGCTGTGCTGGGGGGACTGAGTGTGATAGATGCAGGAATGGGGGGCAGGGAGGGGCTGAGGGGTGAGGAGGGGTCAGGGAGGGGCTGGGGGGCCATGGGGGAGGAGGGGGGTCGGGTGGGCGCAGGGAGGGGCTGAGGGGTGAGGAGGGGTCAGGGAGGGGCTGGGGGGCCGTGGGGGAGGAGGGGGGTCGGGTGGGCGCAGGGAGGGGCTGAGGGGTGAGGAGGGGTCAGGGAGGGGCTGGGGGGCCGTGGGGGAGGAGGGGGGTCGGGTGGGCCCAGGCAGGGGTTGGGGGGTGAGGAGGGGGCCGGGGGGCAGGACCACCCCGGTGTTATCCTGCGCCGGGGGGGGGGGGGCGGCGCGGTTCCCCCACTCACCTGCCCCGGGCGCCCCCTGCTGGCCGGGCGCGGGCGGGCGCAGGGCCCCGTCCGAGGGCGTTCGCCGGTGCCCGCGGGTCAGCGCCCGGGCGGCCGGCACGTGGGTGGGCGTCAGCGACTGGTGCGGGTCCCTCTTGAAGCTCTCGGCCCGGAGGTCCAGCAGGGGGTTGTGGGCGGGGGGGGCGCCGAGGGCCGG
Source organism: Mauremys mutica (assembly GCF_020497125.1). NCBI lineage: Eukaryota > Metazoa > Chordata > Testudines > Geoemydidae > Mauremys > Mauremys mutica. The sequence continues at coordinate 1,265,634 of NC_059086.1, forward strand.
GGGCCCGGGGGGCGGCTCCTCGTCCGGGGGCAGCAGGGACTTGGTGGAGTTGCAGTCGGAGAGGGAGGAGAGCGACAGCAGCGTGACGGAGCTGGGGGGCCCCTGGTGCCCCCGGGCGCGGCCCCCCCGCGGGCCTCGCCCCCCCGCCGGCCCCAGGCCCAGCTCCAGCAGGTCGCTGCCCAGCGCCACCGCAGCCAGGACGGAGGCGCAGCCCAGGAGAGCCACGGCGCTGCGCTTGTGGGGCCCGGCCCCCCGCGGGCCCTCGGTGCTGGGGGGCAGCTCGGCCGGGGACTGGGGGGCGCTGCCCCCCGCCTCCGCGTGCTCCTCTGGGGAGAGACAGAGGGACGGGTCAGGGTGGGGGGCACAGCGACCCCCAGCTCCCTGCTTCGGGGCCCCCCCGCCAGGCCTGCCCCCCCCAGCTCCCTGCTTCGGGGCCCCTCCCGCCTGGCCTGCCCCCCCCAGCTCCCTGCTTCTGGGCCCCTCCCGCCTGGCCTGGCCCCCCCAGCTCCCTGCTTCGGGGCCCCCCCTGCCTGGCCTCGCCCCCCCAGCTCCCTGCTTCGGGGCCCCCCCTGCCTGGCCTCGCCCCCCCAGCTCCCTGCTTTGGGGCCCCCCCTGCCTGGCCTCGCCCCCCCCAGCTCCCTGCTTCGGGGCCCCCCCGCCAGGCCTGGCCCCCCCAGCTCCCTGCTTCCGGGGTGCTGGGCTGGGGGGTGGCTAACACAGACCCTCACCCCACTGCCGGAGACACCAAGCCCCCCCGCCGCCCCTCCAGGACCTGCCCCCCCACCCCGGGGCCTGGCCCCCCCATAGGCATGAGCAGCACGTACCCATCTCCGTCAGGCTGGCGAAACCCCCTGTCATGGGGGCGCGTTTCGGGGACTTGCCGAGGTTGGGGGCGCTGGACGACCACTGCTTGCTGCCCTCGCCCAGAGCCTTCAGCCTGCGCCGGGGAGACGGTGAGACCCCCCCGCCAGTGCCCCTCACTCCCGACCCGCAGCCCCCTGCTCCCCCCGCCAGCGCTGCCGGTGCTCCTCACTCCCGACCCGCAGCCCCTGCCAACCCAGCTCCGCCGGTGCCCCTCACTCCCGACCTGCAGCCCCCTGCTCCTCCTGCCAGCGCTGCCGGTGCCCCTCACTCCCGACCCGCAGCCCCCTGCTCCCCCCGCCAGCGCTGCCGGTGCTCCTCACTCCCGACCCGCAGCCCCCACCCTGACCTCCCCCCAGCTCTGCCGGTGCCCCTCACTCCCGACCTGCAGCCCCCTGCTCCCCCCCCCAGCGCTGCCAGTGCTCCTCACTCCCGACCCGCAGCCCCCACCCTGACCTCCCCCCAGCTCTGCCGGTGCCCCTCACTCCCGACCTGCAGCCCCCTGCTCCCCCCGCCAGCGCTGCCAGTGCTCCTCACTCCCGACCCGCAGCTCCCTGCTCCCCCCACCAGTGCTGCCGGTGCCCCTCACTCCCGACCTGCAGCCCCCTGCTCCCCCCGCCAGCGCTGCCGGTGTCCTCACTCCCGACCTGCAGCCCCCTGCTCCCGCCGCCAGCTCTGCCGGTGCCCCTCACTCCCGACCTGCAGCCCCCTGCTCCCCCCGCCAGCTCTGCCGGTGCCCCTCACTCCCGACCTACAGCCCCCTGCTTCCCCCTGCCAACACTGCCGGTGCCCCTCACTCCCGACCCGCAGCCCCCACCCTAACCTCCCCCCAGCTCTGCCGGTGCCCCTCACTCCCGACCCGCAGCCCCCACTCTACCCTCCCCCCCAGCTCTGCCGGTGCCCCTCACTCCCGACCCGCAGCCCCCACCCTGCTTCCCCCTGCCAGTGCTGCTGGTGCCCCTCACTCCCGACCCGCAGCCCCCTGCTCCCCCTGCCAGCACTGCCGGTGCCCCTCACTCCTGACCCGCAGCCCCTGCTAGCCCAGCCCAGTGCCTGTGGACATGCAGTTACCCGAATTGGGCCCAGAACCCCTCCCCCCGGTTCCCCAGCCGGGCGCCCCGACCCCGTACCGCTCCTCCCCGCCGAGCCGCTCCTTCTGCAGCGTGGAGCTGGGCCCCCACGTGCGCCCCTTCTTCTTGTTCCCCGCCAGCGCCTCCCTCTTCAGCCCCGCGCTGCGGCCCCACGTCTGGCTGCCGTCCACAGGCGTCACTGCAACGAGGGGGGTCAGCGGGACCCCCTGCGTCCTGGCCCAGCCGCCCACATTGCAGGCCAGCGGGGCGGGACAATTCTGGGCTCAGTGCCCCCCCGGTAGGGGCTATGGGCGGGGGGGGGAGATGGGCGGGGGGGGGCATCTCCCCAGCCAGGCGACACTGGCTCATAATGTGCCAGTTCTGGTCCTGGATCCGGGACAGGAGCCACAACCATTCCCCGGCCCAGCAGGGCTCAGCCCCCGTCTGGGGCAGCCCCACAGGGGGCCTGGCCTGGCCTGAAACTGGGCAACAGAGACCCAGCAAGGGAAGGAGGAATCATGGCAGAGCTGGGGGGCAAATTCACACAGGCGGCCTAGGGGGGTGAGGGGGGCTATGGGGGTGAGGGGGGCCGATGGGGGCTGGGTGGCTATAGGGTACTCACGGCGGATGCCCCGCAGGCAGGAGCTGGGCGGGGGATGGGGGGCTATGGGGGTGATGGGGGGGCTCCGAGGGCCGTGGGGGGGGCTATAGGGTACTCATGGCGGATGGCCCCGCAGGCAGGAGCTGGGGGGCTATGGGGGTGATGGGGGGCTCTGGGGGGCTCCGAGGGCCGTGGGGGGCTATAGGGTACTCACGGCGGATGGCCCCGCAGGCCGGAGCTGGGCGGGGGATGGGGGGCTCTGGGGGGCTCCAAGGGCCGTGGGGGGCTATAGGGTACTCACAGCGGATGGCCCCGCAGGCCGGAGCTGGGCAGGGGATGGGGGGCTCTGGGGGGCTCCGAGGGCCGTGGGGGGCTATAGGGTACTCACGGCGGATGCCCCGCAGGCAGGAGCTGGGGGGCTATGGGGGGCTATGGGGGTGATGGGGGGGCTCCGAGGGCTGTGGGGGGCTATAGGGTACTCACGGCGGATGCCCCGCAGGCAGGAGCTGGGCGGGGGATGGGGGGCTCTAGGGGTGATGGGGGGCTCTGAGGGCCATGGGGGGCTATAGGGTACTCACGGCGGATGCCCCGCAGGCAGGAGCTGGGGGGCTATGGGGGGCTATGGGGGTGATGGGGGGGCTCTGAGGGCCGTGGGGGGCTATAGGGTACTCACGGCGGATGCCCCGCAGGCGGGAGCTGGGCGGGTGATGGGGGGCTATGGAAGGCTATGGGGGTGATGGGGGGGCTCCGAGGGCCGTGGGGGGCTATAGGGTACTCACGGCGGATGCCCCGCAGGCAGGAGCTGGGGGGCTATGGGGGTGATGGGGGGGCTCCGAGGGCCGTGGGGGGCTATAGGGTACTCACGGCGGATGCCCCGCAGGCCGGAGCTGGGGGGCTATGGGGGTGATGGGGGGGTCTCCGAGGGCCGTGGAGTGCTCTGGGGTACTCACGGCGGATGGCCCGCAGGCAGGACCTGGGCGGGTGATGGGGGGCTATGGGGGTGATGGGGGGCTCCGAGGGCCGTGGGGGGCTCTGGGGTACTCACGGCGGATGGCCCGCAGGCAGGACCTGGGCGGGTGATGGGGGGCTATGGGGGTGATGGGGGGCTCCGAGGGCCGTGGGGGGCTCTGGGGTACTCACGGCGGATGCCCCGCAGGCCGGAGCTGGGGGGCTATGGGGGTGATGGGGGGCTCCGAGGGCCGTGGGGGGCTCTGGGGTACTCACGGCGGATGGCCCTCAGGCGGGGAATGATGATGGGGCTCACGGGGGGGCTGGTGCCGTTGGCTCCTGGGCCTTTCCGCTTGTCCAGGGTGGGCGACGCCTGCACCGTGATCTTGTGTTGGAAGCCTGGGAGGAGAGAGGCCGGATCAGCCCCAGAGCCCAGCCCCCTGGCGCTCAGCCCCCCGGAGCCCCCTCAAGGCAGCTGCGGGCGCCCTGCACTGCCGCAGATCTCCCCGACCTGGCAGCCTGACGCAGCTGCTATGATGCAGTGGGGGCAGGGTGGGCATTACGGGGCGTATGGGGGGATATGGGGCATAAGGGGGAGATATGGGGCGTACGGGGGGATATGGGGCATACGGGGGAGTTATGGGGTGTACGGGGGAGTTATGAGGCGTACGGGGGGATATGGGGTGTACGGGGGAGTTATGGGGCGTACGGGGAGATACGGGGGATATGGGGCATACGGGGGATATGGGGTGTATGGGGGAGTTGTGGGGCATATGAGGGAGTTATGGGGCATACGGGGGATATGGGGCGTACGGGGGAGTTATGGGGCGTATGGGAGGATATGGGGTGTACGGAGGAGTTATGGGGCATACGGAGGAGTTATGGGGCATCTGGGAGGATATGGGGCGTACGGGGGAGTTATGGGGTGTACGGGGGGATATGGGGCATAAGGGGGAGTTATGGGGCGTACGGGGGGATATGGGGCGTACGGGGGAGTTACGGGGTGTATGGGGGGATATGGGGCGTACGGGGGGCTATGGGGTGTACGGGGGAGTTATGGGGTGTATGGGGGGATATGGGGCATACGGGGGGATATGGAGCGTACGGGGGAGTTATGAGGCGTACGGGGGGATATGGGGCATACGGGGGAGTTATGGGGTGTATGGGGGATAAGGGGCGTACGGGGGGATATGGGGCGTACGGGAGAGTTATGAGGCGTACGGGGGGATATGGGGCGTACGGGGGAGTTATGGGGCATACGGGGGAGTTATGGGGTGTATGGGGGGATATGGGGCGTACGGGGGGATATGGGGAGTACGGGAGAGGTATGGGGCGTACGGGGGGATATGGGGCGTACGGGGGAGTTATGGGGCATACGGGGGAGTTATGGGGCGTACGGGGGGATATGGGGCGTACGGGGGAGTTATGGGGCGTACGGGGGGATATGGGGCGTACGGGGGGCTATGGGGCGTACGGGGGAGTTATGGGGTGTATGGGGGGATATGGGGCATACGGGGGGATATGGAGCGTACGGGGGAGTTATTAGGCGTACGGGGGGATATGGGGCGTACGGGGGAGTTATGGGGCATACGGGAGAGTTATGGGGCGTACGGGGGGATATGGGGCGTACGGGAGAGTTATGGGGCGTACGGGGGGATATGGGGCGTACGGGAGAGTAATGGGGCGTACGGGGGGATATGGGGCGTAAGGGGGAGAAATGGGGGGTAGGGGGGGATATGGGGCGTACGGGGGGATATGGGGCGTACGGGGGAGTTATGGGGCGTACGGGGGGATATGGGGCGTACGGGAGAGTTATGGGGCGTACGGGGGGATATGGGGCGTACGGGAGAGTTATGGGGCGTACGGGGGGATATGGGGCGTACGGGGGAGTTATGGGGTGTATGGGGGGATATGGGGCGTACGGGGGGATATGGGGCGTACGGGGGAGTTATGGGGCGTACGGGGGGATATGGGGCGTACGGGGGAGTTATGGGGCGTACGGGGGGATATGGGGCGTACGGGAGAGTTATGGGGCGTACGGGGGGATATGGGGCGTACGGGGGGGTCGGTGGCGGTACAGGGAGTTGCTGAGATAACCAGGCCTACGAATGTACCCAACCGAAGCGCCGCTGGAGGAGAGCCGGCGGAGGTTGGCGAAGGCTCCCGCTGCTCCGTTCTGTGAAACGGTCGAAGGAAGCGGCGAGGAGGCGCCGGCCCGGGAGCGACGGACTCCGCCCGAGGCCGGGCGGAGCTTGTGCCGGGCACCCGCGGCGCAGAAAACAAGGGACCAAACGGGTGTGTCAGGAATTGGGTCTAACCGGTGGACAGACGGAGGAGGCTGGATTGTTCCACCCGTCGCTGGGCTGGGGCTGGGGCAGAACACGGGAGCTTCTGCTCTCGGGGCGGCCGTGGTGGGAGCGTTTCGGCTGCGACACCAGCCCCCCGCTCCTCCCACCGAGCCCCCCTGGGGTTCAGGGGAGATCCCAAAGAGAGTGGGGAGACGAGGGCCTGGCCCGAGCAGGACCTGTGCAGGAGGGGACCTGACCGTGCCAGCCAGGCGGCGTCCTGGGACTGTTCTTAATGTTTCCTCTGAATACCGTGCGGGTGCCTCAGTTTCCCCTGTGCATTTCTTAAGCCTCCAGGGCGCATAAATGGCCGACACTCTGTCTCCTGGCAACTAATGGCCGGGGCCCTTCCCCCCTGCAAGGGGATGCTGAAGGTGTTGGAGACAGAGAGATCAGGTGAGCTCCTGGCCCGGGAAAGAGACACAGCCCAGAGAGGAGGGGCTGGGGGGGGTCAGTCTGGAGCTGGCTGGGGACGAGGAGTGAGGGCAGCCGTGGGGGTCTGGCTCACTGCCCCCCAGAATGGACCCGGCCGAGGGGTCCGGTTCGCGGTACCTACAAGCTCTGTGTTAGACCCTGTTCCTGTCATCAAATAAACCTCTGTGTCACTGGCTGGCTGAGAGTCACGTCTGCCTGCGCAGTGGGGGGGCAGGACCCTGTGGCCCCCCAGGACCCCGCCTGGGCGGACTCGCTGTGGGAAGCGCACGGAGGGGCAGAGGATGCTGAACGCTCCAAGGAGAGACCCAGGAGGTGAAGCCGTGGGAGCTTCTTGCCCTGCAGACAGGCTGCTCCGAGGGAGAGGAGGCTCCCAGAGTCCTGCCTGGCTTGTGGGGAGCAGCTCCAGAGCAGCGCCCGGGGACCTCGTGACATGGGTCCAGAGCAACACTGGCATGGCCAACCCGCCCGCCCAGAGCATCCCCAGTGGCTGAGCTGCCCCGGATCCTGAGCCCCATCTTCCTCCCGCCCCGCGTCAGGATGGCGACCGTCAGTGCCAGGGGCGTAGCTGGGCTGGTCCCCGGATGTTAGAGACGAGGCGGGAGGAGACGTCAGGAGCAGAGCTCTGCCAAGCTCGCCAGCTTGTGTCTCTCACCAACAGGAGCTGGTCCCCCACCCCCCCTCCAATCTCTCTTGCCCCTGATTCGGAACCGAACGAGAGAACTAACCCCCCAGCAAGAGACATGCACTGTGATGGGGCGCTGGCCCCACCCTGGCCTCTAAGGGGTTAATAGCGCCCTAGGGAGGTTGTGCAGGAGGTAGCCAATTAGAGAGGGGCTGAGAGAAACAGCCAATCAGGGCCCAGCAGGCCCATATAAAAAGAGCTGCAGGGCTGAGCAGGGTCAGTTACTCTTTGGTGCTGCAGGAGGGAGGCCTGGCAGTGGCAGTGGCAGTGGCAGTGGCAGTGGCAGTGGCAGTGGCAGTGGCAGTGGCAGTGGCAGTGGCAGCCTGGCTGGAGCAGAGCTGCTAGCAGGGACCGGGGGAGCTGGGCGAGCTCCTGCCTGGCTGCTGGGATTTGCAGGCTGAGGAAGGGCGAGGAGGGTGCTGGGGCCATGGGGAAGTGGCCGGTGTCACGGAGTGTGGGGGAGTCTGGGCCCTGCACCCCTCTTCCTGGGATTCACGGTGACTCTCAGCCAGCCAGTAAGATGGAAGGTTTATTGGACAATAGGAGCACAGTCCCAAGCAGAGCGAGTAGGTACAACCAGGACCCCTCAATCGAATCCTTCTGGGGGTCCAGGGAGCTTAGACCCCAGCCTGGGGTTCCCTGCGCTGCCCCCCCCCAGCCCAAACTGAAACTAAAAAGTTCCTCTAGCTGCTTTCTCCCCCCTCCCCCAGCTGCTCCTCCCTTTGTCCAGTCTCTGGGGCAGAAGGTGTCACTTCTCCCACCCCCCCCGGCACAGCCGGTCAATCTCACCGCTGGGGAGGGGGCAGGACAGCTGGGGTGCAGCACTTGCCCCTGGAAAGGGGCGTGTGGCTCACGGCAGGGCTGGGGGGCCGTGACAGAGGATGCCGAGGTCCTTGGGGTGATGTGGGTCCAGGAGCAGATGTGACAGTGGGCGGGGCACCAATGGGTGACAGTGTGACAACCTGTGGCGCTGATCCCATGGCAGTGCGGGGTGCCTGAGGGCAGGTGATGCGGTGCAGGGGGATGTGGGGCACAGGGGGGTGGCAGGAAGTGTTGAGGGTGGGGGGCCTGCAGGGGGGTACCTGAGGGCAGGCTGATGTGGGTGGGGGGCGCAGGGGGGATCAGGGGGGCCTGCAGGGGGGTACCTGAGGGCAGGTGATGCGGTTGAGGGGCGCAGGGGGCCGGCGGGGGCCCTGCAGGGAGGTACCTGAGGGCAGGCTGATGTGGGTGGGGGGCGCAGGGAGGATCAGGGGGGCCTGCAGGGGGGTACCTGAGGGCAGGTGATGTGGGTGTGGGATGCAGGGGGATGTGGGGGGCCTGCAGGGGGGTACCTGAGGGCAGGTGATGCAGTTGTGGGGCGCAGGGGGCCGGCGGGGGGCCTGCAGGTGGGTACCTGAGGGCAGGTGATGCGGTTGTGGGGCGCAGGGGGGCCGGCGGGGGGCCTGCGGGGGGGTACCTGAGGGCAGGTGATGCGGTTGAGGGGCGCAGGGGGGCCGGCGGGGGGCCGGCGGGGGGGTACCTGAGGGCAGGTGATGCGGTTGTGGGGCGCAGGGGGGCCCGCGGGGGGCCTGCAGGGGGGTACCTGAGGGCAGGTGATGCGGTTGAGGGGCGCAGGGGGGCCGGCGGGGGGCCTGCAGGGGGGTACCTGAGGGCAGGTGATGCGGTTGTGGGGCGCAGGGGGGCCGGCGGGGGGCCTGCAGGGGGGTACCTGAGGGCAGGTGATGCGGTTGTGGGGCGCAGGGGGACCGGTGGGGGGCCTGCAGGTGGGTACCTGAGGGCAGGTGATGCGGTTGTGGGGCGCAGGGGGGCCGGCGGGGGGCCTGCAGGGGGGTACCTGAGGGCAGGTGATGCGGTTGAGGGGCGCAGGGGGGCCGGCGGGGGCCTGCAGGGGGGTACCTGAGGGCAGGTGATGCGGTTGTGGGGCGCAGGGGGGCCGGCGGGGGGCCTGCAGGGGGGTACCTGAGGGCAGGTGATGCGGTTGAGGGGCGCAG